>NC_089825.1:20000-320000 GCF_035046505.1 Tiliqua scincoides | reverse complement strand
TGCCACTCCTTGCTCCTCAGCTTGGGGGGTGTTCTGCCAAATCCCAATCCACTGGGCCTCGTGCCCTCTTAAGGCTGATCAGTCCCCCTTGTGCAACTCACCAGTGCAGCAAGCAAAAGTCAGAGTCCAGTTCCAGTCCACAGATGCCAAGTAAACCAGTCCCATCAATCAGAGTTGCCAAATCAGAGTCCAGAGCCAATAAGCCAAGTTACAGGCCAAGGTCAGGTTCCAGGTAGGTCAGTCAAATCCGTCAGGGTCTCCCAGGCAAAGTCCACAGTCAGATTCCAAATTCAATAAACCCAGTCAGTCTCCTCTCCAACCTGCACTCCTTCAAAACCCACCCCCCCTTCCTGCCTCAGGTGCTCCTTATATCCCTGAGGGCCCTATGGCCTTCAAGTGGCTGCAGCTGTGCAGCACACTCTGCTGGATGCCCAGGCCTGACCCTTAAAGGGGCCACTGCTGACACCACATCTACCTCCTCACCAGTTCTTCCGCGATTCCAATACAGGGGGCTGTGGCCTGCCTAGCCATTTGAAAAAGAAAACACTTTTCATTTTTAAATGTGGGTGTGATGTCACCCTCCAGAAGTGAAATCACTTCAGGGGTGACATACTGAACTCAGCCCGGGTACCAGAGGGGCCACTATGCCACAGGGATGTTGGGTCCCCTTGGGCCTGATCTGGAGGGTTTTTTTATGTTCTTAGGTTCACACCAGAATAAGTGTGACCTCTTGAACGTATTTCAGTGGATGGGCATATTTAACATCTGGCTAGGCCAGGAGGTTCTGCTGGTGCCTTTGCCGTCAGTTAGTTGGAGTCGCTCTGCAGTTCCGACTGCCCTCACTCTCGGGGGTGGGGAGAGCCTAGAACCCAGACTGCCTGACCAGCTGCCAGAGGGGGCAAGAGAGACTGCCAGACATACACATCAATGTGTCCCTAATTAGACTGCTCATTGGAGATTTTAATACTAAGCCATTCTGAGAGCCAATCTTGACCAAAATATGGGGAATAAATCTAATCAGTCAAGGAATTGTGTGTCTGCTGAAGGAAATATTTGCTTTGTCTTTTGCATCTTGTGGGCACTGGGAATTTGTACTGATGGTGCCAAGAATTTTTGACTTCTACTCCCAATTTTGCCTCTGTCATCCTTTAAAGCCACCTATACCCCCCCCCCATGTTGCAACCTGCAAATATGGCAGTGAAATGGGGGGGGGGGAGATTTCAACCCAGCCCTATGATGTGATTAGAGTAAGCCCAGGCCCAAAGACCTGGGGCTGGATCCTGCAAGGCACAAACAGTTGAAGTTAGATCATTTTCAATGAGCCCACAAAGCTCTAGCCCAATTGACTCTAACTCCATAATTAATGTCCCACTGCACATAATGGAAAGATTGTTCAAGGAAAACTGAAATGAAATGATCTCACTCTATTCTGAAAAGTGACACATATAAGAGGATTTAGTGGGCTCGAGTGATTTCCATCAGAGGCCTCATAGGAGTGGGCAGTGGGGGGCTAAGCAATATTTCTATTGCTACATAGAAATATTGTTCCATTAAAATTCCTTTTAAATTAAATGCTGACATTTACAAGAGAGCTGCACTGAGCCACTGATGCATTTTGAACTCTCCAAATTTCAGAACCATTACACTTATGCATCATGGGCAATATTTAAACATTGGACACGTTTCTGGAGGAAGAATCCATTATTGGTTACAAGCCATGATGCGTATGTGCAACCTCCTGATTTTAGAAAAGGGGTATGTCAGAATGCCAGTGCAAGGGAGGGCACCAGGATGCAGGGCTCTTGTTATCTGGTGTGCTCCCTGGGGCATTTGGTGGGCCGCTGTGAGATACAGGAAGCTGGACTAGATGGGCCTATGGCCTGATCCAGTGGGGCTGTTCTTATGTTCTTATTTGATTTTTACATATATTCTCTTTCCCGACCCCTTCCATTCCAGATGGGCAGGACAGGCTGTAAGATTTGAAAGCAACTTTTAAGAAATGAGGCACTAGTAGAGCCCCCTACTCATTTCTGATCACAATCAGGCAGGTCTCCAGTTGCCTCTGGCATTCCAGCCATGTCACGAGCTGCCGTGATGTCACAGAATGTGTTAAAGGAGAACCCTTTCATAGGGCCTAAGAGGCTACCTTACACTGATCCAGACCACTGTTTCTCCTGCTCCGGTAATATCTACTCTTTCTTGCAGGAGAGCCCAAAGCCAAATGCAGCCTTGGGGTGCGGCCATCCCTGCAAGATCTGGCATAGGCATTTCAGAGAATCTGCTCCTTGGTGTTGCTCTGAGTTTCCTAAACTTTTAAGTCGGCACCTGTGACCTCACGCCCTGGCTTCAGCCTACCTTCCCTCTCTTGTCACAGCTGCAGCTTGAGAGTATCAACAGGGTGGCACCAGAGGTCAACCAGGTGGGACTTTAGTCAAGGGCCCAGACCCATCAGAGGAGCCACAAGGCCTGACCGACCCTCAGAAGGCACCAGGTTGCCCACTTACAGCCTGATCGTGTGCTACATTCAGCCAAGCTGATTTCTTTGCAGCACCAACAGAAGGCCACTGGCTTCTGGAGCTACCAACAGTTGGTGAAAAGTCCCACCCTGGTAATTTTACCCCAGGACTACCAGCCCAGCTTTCCACAAACGGCATGTTCTGAACTTGTGGGGTTCAGTCAGATGTCCTCACTGCAGGTGTCCTATCAGCCCAGAGATCTGGCACATCATCACCCAGTCCTGCAGGTTTGAACTTACTTGCACTCCTGCAGCCAATTCCCTCAGTTCTTAGTATTTTTTTGGGCAGAAATACAAAGGGAATCTTTCCACTAGGAGACAATGTTCTTGAACCATTTCTCCAGTGTATCTGCACATATGCTTTCCATCAGTAATCAGGCGTGGAAAGGGAGGGCTACACCACAGCACTCCCAGTCTCTCATCGCCAGTTCAGGAAATAAAATATGAAGAAAAGCAAAAGCTAGACAGCACTTGTAAATTTCCCTTGCGTCCAAATCTGAATATTCTAGAAAATGTAGACCCAAGTGATGTGTTATCATGGACGTGTGGTTGACACGTGTGGCTGACATGCATGTTATCACATGGACGTGTGGCTGACTCTGATCAATGTCTCTCCAAGAAAGTTTAGCAAAAGAAGTGATATGATTGTATTTGATGTCATCTCAAGCAACAGCCAACGAAGCAGAGCGAGGGCAAGAAAGGCAGAGTGTGATATGATGACATGTCACATGTCTCCTTGAGCTAACCACAACCCAGAGAGATACAGGAGGGGATACGATTTGGGCAGCCACACATTCACTGCAATGTATCATTTGGGCCGGAATGACTGAGTTCAGCACTGAACAGGTGATACAATCTCGATTCACGACTCAGGTCTCCTGTAAATTCGTCATCTGGGCTGCAATGCGTGCTAGAAAGTTCTGCGTTCAGAAAATTGGAGCCAGAAAGTTTGAATTTTTTTGTGTAGCAAAATGGAAGAGAATAAGTGAAGGAGCCCTGCGGAAAGATTGTAACATGGAGTTATTTCAGGTGGTAGATATGATGGCTGGAGAGACAAATGGCAGGTTTATTAAGTGAGTTGGAAGTACCTGTAGTTTGATTGTGCCATTGCATTCTGGGGTGTCACAGTCTAGAATTCTTCCACCAGTCTACCACCCTAGTCTGTAATGTGTAGCAGTGGCGTAGATGCAGGGGATGCAAAGCACTGTGTTTTGCAGGGAGCCTCACTGCAGCGTGCAAGGGGCCCCACTTCCTCCCCTTCCGATCCAGGCATATTGCTCCCCCCACCTGGAATGGCTCCAAAGGGAGGGGGAGGGGTCCCTTGCACGCTGCAGTGAGGCTCCCTACAAAACGTAGCGCTTTACATCCCCTCTAGCTACACCACTGATGTGTAAAATGGTCATCAGAAGGCTCAGGCTGGCACACGGATGACCCAGACTCACAGTGAATTGAAAGCTGCATCTTGGTGAACGACCAGGTGGCCACGTTTGTTCTGGGAGCTGCAAGCTGCTGACCCCTCTCAACAACAGTCCTCCCTTTCACTCCTTTCCCTGGGGAAGAGGCTTAAAGCTGCAGAGACCTTTTTGGGCCGTTGTTTGTCTCCTTCTGTTCTTTAGTGATGCAGAGATGAAAGCTGTGCTGTTGTTGTTTTTTCCAATAAGTGCTCAAAGAAATTAGTCTGCTTGAACTGAGATGTACTCTTGAGCTGAAGGAAGGAAATTAAATCCTCATCAAAAGCGGGGAAGATGGAAGAATTTCCAGAGGAAGTGTCATGTGTGTACTTTGGGTTCTGTTCAATCAGCAAGCTTCTGATTAATGCTCAGAACCATTGCTGTGGTGTTTGGGGAGAAATCTATCAAAACTGGCAGAATCCTGCCCTCCAATGAGCTGAAGAATACACAGTACAGTATGTCACTTTGCGCAATGAACCTCTAGTTCCATTTCAGAGATAAAAGACACTTTCACGCAACATCCTCTTCAATACATAAGAAAGAGATGTCATTGAACAGGCCAAGGATCTATCTAATTCAACATTCTGATCGCCACAGTGGGCAGCTCGGGGCTTCTAGGAGGTCTACACGCAAGAGAGGAAGGTGATACCCCTCTTTGCTCCCCAGAAGTGTGTCAGAAGTATGAAGGTTCTGGTCTTAACTATCATGGTTAATAGCTGTCGACAGGTGGGTCCCTCAGCACAGTGTGGTAAGGTACCCAGTTGTGAAGGAAAGGGTGGTTTGGGGGCAGCCACTTCCCTCTGTCTCTACTGCTACCTCCATTTCTCTGTGCCTTTTTCAGCTGACAGCTAAACATTCAGTTTGGACTGTTCTCTTCACCTGCACTCAAGTGTAGAGTTAGAGCCAAACAGACTGCCCCTTTTCTGACTGAGAAGAGAAAAGCTGAGCATTTAGATGCTTAGAACGTTCTGAGAAGTCTTGGGAAGTGACTCTGGGCTCAGAAGTGAAAAGGGACATTTAATGGGGCTTAAAAAATATACTTATATACCAGTTTTTAGTTTATGCACAGATCTGCTTCTGCAAACCTACAGAGCCAAACTCCAAGTATGCAGAAACTGTGTGTGTGTGTGTGTGTGTAGGGCTGCAATCCTATGCACACTTACACACTTTCCTGGGAGTAAGCCCCATTGAGTACAGTGGGCTGCGCAATCATACATAGGCTTGCACTGCTACTGTAATGCAGTGGCTTTACAGGATGATGCGCGTGGGGGGATGACACCACTATTGGCCAAAATTTTTAAAATTTTGGTATTTTTGAATAATATCAACATGTTATACATCAGTCAATGTGTAATTTCATGCATAATGCAATGAAGCAAACTGTGTTGAAATGTCTCTATTCTGTCAAAAGTTATAGCCAAAAAACCAGCAGGAGTGGGGCAATGGTGCATGAACACTTCCATGGCCCAGGGTGTTTTCCCACCCACTGCATAGAAGGAGAGCAATCTGGGGGCGACATGTTGGCCTCCCGCGCTAGGTGACCCAAACCCTGGTGACACCACTACCATAATGATGTCTAAATCACCATAAATTTATCTAATCAAGTGTTTCTCAAACTGTGGGTCAGGATCCACTAGGTGGGTCACGAGCCAATTTCTGGTGGGTTCCCATTCATTTCAATATTTTATTTTTAATATATTAAACTTGATGGTATGTGACTCATTTGGGGAAATGTTACAGATCTGTACTTTTAACAGGCTACTATTTATTTGTTTTTTAACAATGATAGTCAATGGGGCTTACTCCTGGGTAAGTGTGGTAAGATAGGTTTGCAGCCAAGGATTGTTAAAAATTTTCCTGCCTTCCAGGAAATTCCAGGAAATCCAGGATTGTTAAAAATTTTCCTGCCTGATGATGTAACTTCTGTCACTTCTGGCCATCACTTCTGGTGGGTCTCCAAAGATTGTCATACTAAAAAGTGGGTCCCAGTGCTAAAACGTTTAAGAACCACTGATCTAATCCTTTGCAAAGTAGAGGATAGTGCTGGATCAAGCAAAGGAGCCGTCTGGCCCAGTATCCTGTTTCCAACAGTCGCCGGCCAGATGCCTTGAAAAAGCCCCCAAACAGGACACCAAAGCAGCAGAAAACCCTCCGGCTGTGACATTACAATGCCGCCTGGCCAAAGTGGAATCGTCAACTATTCATAACCACAGAAAAATACAACGGTGAACTCAGAATCCCCACTCTCTTCTAAAAGTGGACTGCAATCATTGCTGCAAATAAACCCTGCACACTCAGAGTTCCCAGCTGATATTCTTTTTCCTTTACCGCACTGGCTGTATGAAGTTTCAGCAAAGATGGGCTGGGAAAGGTTTGGAGCTCAGCTACACTCAGGGATTATGACAAATCACAAGAGGAAAAGGTTAAAGGGATCTGCATGTTTAACTTGGAGAAGGACTTATGGGCAGGGGGGTGACATTCTGATGGTTTTCTTCTGTTTAGCATTATATTCAAATGAGGTGGAACTGAGATTCTCAGTTCTGTCCCTTTATTGATTATTTGCGTAATAATTATTTGGATAGCCATCTATCAGGAATGCTGTAGTTATGGACTCCTGACATTTGGAAGGGGCTAGACTCAATCTTGCCAGTTCTATGATGCTAGGATTCTATGATTCTAATTTATATTTTCCATTCGCATTCATTTAAGTAGAGTGCTAAGAATAAAATTTAAAAAAACACCACTTCCTCTGATTCAGTCTGCCGAGTGTTCTATGCCTCCTGAATTATTAGGGTTTCTAAAATGAATTCCAGATTTGTTTCTTTCCATCTGTTTCCCTCTCTGTTACTGATGCATAAATGCACACAGATAAAACACTGCAGAAAAAGAAATCTTGATGGCACTGATTGTATAAATTATTTTATTTAGAGTATTTATGATGACGTCAAGATCTTTTACTCTGGTGTTATACAGAGATGCACATGCATTCCTGTATACTGGTAAAAAGCCCACAAAAAGAATCTTGCCACACCCGCATGCACACCAAGGTTGGTTTTTCTTGGGGGGCGGGCACAATATTTTATCAGTGCATACTGACACTTGCTAAAAGGAAAGACTCCAAACAAAAAGAACTTCAGTGTAGTCATGCATAGGATCACTTCACAAATGTTTGTAGTGTTTTATCAATGGGCACCCATTATATACAAAAAGAAACAAGAAATGAAAGATCAGAACTCTGTAGCAAACTGCGTGCAACAGTGCCTAACCAGTAGTGTAGCTAGAGGGGGTGCAAAGCACTAAGTTTTGCAAGGAGCCTCGCTGTGCCATGCAAGCGACCCCTCCCCTTTGGAGCCAAGTGCATGCCTCCGGTTTGAGGAGGGGCCACTGGCACGAAAAACATAATGCTTTGCAACCCCTCTATGCTACTGCTCAAGTCAAACTTCAGAAACAAGGAACAGAACCCCTGGCGTTCCTGGAGGGGGGGCGGCAAAACACTAAGTTTCTTCAGGCTCCTGGCTGCTGGTGTACAGCAGCTCCTCCTCTTCACCTTCAGAACCAGTGAACAGGAGGAACTGATTTCCTCTTTGGGAAGAAGATCAGGTAATTTGGAACTCCAAACTCTGGGGAGAAATTTGCATGTGGAACCATCCTTAGAATAGAGGGAAATTATTGCTCGGCTTATCCAGTGAGGAAGAAGAAGCAGGACAAGAAAGGCTTTGTCAACTACAGGAAGCCAGATTTATATGTGAAGATTTAGAAGAGAGCATCAAGCGATAAGGTTGAGCCAATGGTACGAGATTTCAGATGTGAAAGATACTCACCAAAGGATTTCCTCTGTCACTCGTGCACCCGATGCACAATTATAAACACACCGGAATACCAGATCTCTGTGACTGGAAGTGCTCTGGCATTCCAGTTCATCTGTTATCCTGCCTGATAAATGATTCCATACCCTGCTCCTAATACCTTGAGCCATCCAGATCCCAGAATATAAACCTTTATCAGGGGCTAACATTTGACACTTGCAAACAGGTGCGTAGGATGTTTCTTGGAAATGAAGTAATCATATACACATTATTTTATAGCATGTGAGAGGCTCAGAAATCATCTAGGCATTTCACGAGAACGTATTATATCCGTCCCACTTTGACAGGAACATAGGCAGCTGCAGTTAAACCAACATTTGCTCCCATTAAACTTCTGTTCACAAATTCTGATGTACAATATTTGCCGGGTATTTGACATCCAGTGACATTTGATACTTTATATTTTTTCATTTGGCAGTATTTGATAGTTGGAAAGTATTTATTTAATTAATCTTTATTGGCATAAAGGAACGTATTGATATGGAGTATGAGAAAACCAATGAAGGAACACTATTTGATTAATAGCAGCTTATGTCATAGGATATTTGACACCTGATAGTCTATATCAGGGGTGTCCAAACTTTTTGGCAGGAGGGCCACATCATCTCTCTGACACTGTGTTGGGGGCCAGGAAAAAAAAGAATTAATTTACATTTAAAATTTGAATAAATTTACATACATGAATTTATTAGAGATGGCACTTATATGAATGAATGAAGGTCTTGCAGTAGCTCAAGGCCTTGCACAAAGCAAGGCCAGCCTTTCCTTTGCTGCCACTGCTGCATCACAGACGTGAAACAGTAAGTAGTGGAGGGAGCCCTGGTCCCATGGCTCAGGTGAGAGATCAAACAGTCGTCCTCATGCTGAGAGCAGTTGCATTGGGCCGGCATGGGCTCCAGCAAGTCTCTGGAGGGCCAGAGGCTCATTGGAGACTGGGGGCTCCCTGAGGGCCTGATTGGGAGCCCCCGAGGGCCGCAAGTGGCCCCTGGGCCGGGGTTTGGGCACCCCTGTTCTATATGTTTATTTTTAAAATAAACAATAGTATTTTTATTGTTTATAAAAACAATAGTATTGGGCAGGAGGTCTGGTCTAGAGGGTAGAGCCTCCGTCTGCCTGAAGATAACATCCACAAGGTCGCCAGTTCGAGGCCACCGGCACTGTGCGACCTTGAAGCAGCTGGCAAGCTGAAGCCCAGCTATTCCATCTGCTCTGAGTGTGGGAGGATGGAGGCCAGAATGTGAAGCCAGATCGGAATGAAACACCTGAATGTAGTGGTTCTTGAAAGAAAGAACCTTCTTTCAAATTGTAAAAATCCCTATTTAATAAGGGATTTAAATAAAGCCTGCCTATGTAAACCGCCTTGAATAAAGTCTTGAATAAAGACCAAGAAAGGCGGTATATAAATACCTGTTGTTGTTGTTGTTGTTGTTGTTGTTGTTGTTGTTGTTGTTGTTGTTGTTGTTGTTATTATTATTATTATTTGTTTGACAAAAGTGTGACCTTTCATTTTTGACTTTCCATATTCGATTTCATATTTGACAATAGACAAGCTTTTGTGACTTGGAATTTAAAGTTGAACTGCAAATTCAGAAAAACATTGTCTTATAGCTCTCTTTGAACTGTACCACTTCTGAATGTGCCTGCCTTATGTCTACCTGACTGTGGAAAGATCAGATGTCAGAGGAAAGGGTTCTGGACTAGCGTTTTGCCTCTGTAATAGTGTACAAGTATTGTTTATTTGTTAACAAAAAAGGATTTAACTGTTTATGATATGCTCATTCTCCATGTGCTTGTGAAGTTGGACAGCATCCAAACATATGCTCACCACTTGCATTCCAGCACAACCCAAGGAACACTGTAGCACATTATTATTCTGAATACTTACCGTAGTTCGGCTTAAAATCACAAGTTAATTACTCACTCATTTGTCAGGTGTGAAGCTCTTTCCAGTCCATATTTTGGACTGAATAGCCTTTAACCTCTTCAAGTCCTCCAGCTCTAGCATTTACTACTCATTTGTTAAGGGACCAAATAAAGTGAAGTTAATCCGACTCGCAGCTCACCCTCTCCTGGACAAAAAGTGCACTTTGCTAATCTCACGTGGAGGTCAAGTGCACCACAAAGGGTGCAATCCTAACCCCTTACGTCAGTGCTTTCCAGCAAGGACATCAGGGCAATGCAGCTCCAAGGTAAGGGAACAAACATTCCTTTACTTTGAGGAGGCCTCCATGAGTGACGCCCAACTGCAGGATGCAGCACACACCCCATTGGCACCGCTATGCCAGTGCTGGAAAGCACTGACATAAGGGCTTAGGATTGTGCCCAAAGTCTCAGAGATAACAAACTGGAGTGTTGTTGTTGTTGTTGTATTGAGCATGACACCAGCTGTAAAGAAATCTTCATTATGTATTTTTCTTTAGGAGCAGAGAGGAACAGAACACCAGCAAAAAAGAAGGGGGCGGGGTCAATTATAGTAATATTTTTATTTGAGAAAAAAATCTGAACCACAGTTAATGGTCAGTTTCCCATTCAGTGTAATTGGGGGCAGAAAACGACCCCAACACTGTCAGTGTATACACTACAATTTACAAAATACTGTATTTCAAGTAGAGGGAGCATGAAAAACCCCAGGGAATTAAAACTGACCTCATTATGAATGAGGAATATGAACAGTGTGGACTTGCAATGTCGAAAGTTGAAATCAAAGATTTCTCTCCCCCCCCCCCCCCCATTTCTTCTTTATGTCTTCTTTAGGTCATTTTGACTCTCACTATTTAGGCAAAGCTTAAGGTGGTCCAAGAGCTCAGCTTATTAGCTCAAAACAACCAACACATCTCATAAACCCTTTGCATGTCAATTTAGACATTTTGCTGCGCTCGCAATGTGTAGTGAAAAGTTTACTGGTGTACTGCAAAGTGCTGCACTTTTTGCACTCTGCAAATGCTTTGCTTTAAATCCAACAAACTTGCATGTACAGTTCTAACCCTCTTGCAAGCTCCCATCTAAGCTACAGTAAATACAAAACCACTAAGATCTTTCATGTTGTTATACTGGGGAACAGTATTGTCTGGTGCCAAAACCATAGATAGGAACTATTGAGCAGTTCACAGTTTATTTCAGGCATGCACAGGAGTCCGATCATGGTCCAACTGGCCAGTTTCTGAGAGACCACCTAACACGGCTTAGTTGCTGAGGTTCTCGCAAAGAATACTGGACTAGGGTGAAACAGATCAGTTGATGATCTAACAAGGCAATTCTTACTTATTTAAGTAAGCCAGAGGGTAGGCTTACACACAAATCGACTCGATAACAGTACAAATGTAAAACACTTTGATGGACTAGCATCCCACGTATTGCAGCCATGCCTAATATACAATATGGGATTCGCCCTAAATTTATTCATGGATTCAGAAAACTAAAAATGCAGAAGTATTTGGTAAATCCTGTGATATTTAGTATCCATCAGTCTGGCAACTGACATATGTTTGGCAGTTCCTTGCTTTGCAATGTCAAGATGCTCCAGCCCTCCACCCTCCTAGCAGCATGTGTCTTGGGGTTGCAACAAGCATGAACACCTCCAAGTTCTTTGGAAGACTCAGATACTTGGTGGAATACCAAAACACAAAGATGCCAGATTTTATTACAGTAGTATGTTGGCAAAGGACAAAATGTTCCCAATTTCACAGGTATGTTGGTGTGTTAGTTGAGGTTTCATCTCTTGGGATGTAGTCTGAGGGCTGAGGGAAGCTTCTTCAAGCTCAAAAGGCAAAAGAAGAAAGCTCCTGTCTCCATATCTTTATCGTCTCCACAGTCTCCAACACAGTTGCTGCCCCTGCCCAGAATGACTCCGTTGGCGGGTGGGAGGGGCCATTTACATGGTGCATTGCGGCACCTGTAACACTTACTGCACCAACCCCACTATAGCGTCATCAGTGCCAATTGAATAATCAGCCCCCTTCCCACCACCCCCCATAGTGTCTGATAACTGATAAAAGTCCTTTGAATAAACTGTTTTCAAAAAGTCAGATCAGAAAATGGAAATGCCAACATCAGGACAGCTCAGCTTATCCATTAATTGCTATTAGTGAGCAGCATCTCACATCATCTCCCATCGATATATTGAGTCACCTCTAAAAGCTTTGAAAAACGGGAAAATAATGAACACCACTTGCAGTGTGGGCTGAGTGTTTTCACAGCTCTCCTGTGAGATCTGTTAGGCTAATTCACTTTGGGCTTCGTTTAAATGTCCTGCCAGTTGATCTGCCTTCTTTGAGTGCAATGTGTGGGATCCAGCTGCAGCTGGGGTAGAGCACAAGCTTTGTCTGCAGAAGGTCCCAGGTTTACGCCCTGCCATCTCTCCAGGTAGGGCTGAAAAAGGCTCTTCTTTGAGAGCCCAGAGAAGTGCAGCCGGTCTATGTAGACCAGATGGAGCTCAACAGGTGAAACAGCTGACTCAGGGGTCAGGTAGTGTCCTCTGTTGTCACCTACACAGCCTGCGGAGGAATCAAGGGAGATGGTTGGGTCTCTCCTGCTTCTGATCATCCTGGATCCTCTGTATAAAACGACACAACTCAGCAGAACCCTTACTGGGTCCTGAGCCCCGGGATCTCCCTGCCTAGGACCTTCTCTGGTGCATGGAGGTTGTCCTTGACCCTGTTGAATCAGACAGTATTTATTATCCCCATTATTATGGGGGGGGGATGCTCAAGCTTCATGGAAGAGGAACGAATCAAACTGGGGTCTTGATCTTCAATCCTGTACACACTTTCCTAGGAGTAAGCCCCACTGAACACAACAGGACTTCTGAGTAGATATGTATAGGATTGTGCCCTTCCTGGTTTGCTGAGCTCTGTGGCTTGAGATTTCAGTGTAATGTTCTCTGTGCTGGGGGGGGGGAGGGTGAGGTACAATGGATCATGGCCATGAAGCAACACTTTGCTCCTCCACTCAAATTGACCTTTGCAGCAGCAATTGGCTGCAAAGAATATTTGTGCCTGCAAGTTTTTCTCTCCATAGCTAATCACACCTCTGGGGCAGCTTGGATTGGGGATGCCCTCTGTTTGTTTTGCAAGAATTAAATCACATCGGCAATTCCAACCACTGCTCCCCACTGTAATGTACAGTCCTGGCCCATAATTCCCACACTGCCTGCACCTCCTCAGATAGGAATACAGCTGCGCCAGGTCTCCGGACACCCCCAGCTCAGCATTCAGGAAATTGTTTGTAGAAAAGGCCATTAGAAAACCACTTAAAAATCCCTGAATGGCCTTAACCTTTACCTTGTTCCAATATCAAAGTCCGGCGGTGAATGGCTGTGAGCTGGCTGAATTGTGTGGCACCAGCAGAGAGAAAGGAAGCATTGAGATGTCACTGGCTGCCTGCCTTTCTGTCAGTGAGAGGAAGGATAGGAAGGGGAACACACAAAGGACGGGCACTCACAAAACCCTTCTCACATGGAGGCCACTTTCCATGCCGCAGAGAGACCAACACTTCCCCGGGGAAAGGCGTTTGCGCATGGTGACTTTTCTGAAGGTTTGTGGGGTGAAGAAAATCTCCCTTGGGGAGCCCCTGACGGCATATAAACAGATACCACATGGAAGGAACCCTGTGGCCCATGCTCAGGGGAAGAGAACTGCACTCAGCACCCTCATGGACACATCAAACGTCCAAGTTCTACCACTGTCATGTATCTGGTCTGTGGGGGTTATGCTAAGTGGCGAAGTGGGTACACAGCCTGCTGTGTACATGACACAACCGATGGCCTATCCTACAGGGCTGCAAGGTTTCCTGGGGCTCAAGTCCTGAGACTCAGAGATGGAGTCTGGGAACCAGGCAGCTCAGCCCTAACTCCCTGAGTGGCGATACAGTGGCATCAAAATGGTGCGCACTGTATTCTGTAGGGGAGTTTTGGCCTCTAGAGTCCTCATTGGAGTAAGGGAACATGAACCTGAGGGCAGAGGGTTGTGGGGGTTCTCTTACTATTTTTGCACAGAGTCTAGCAGAGGGGAGTCAAATCCATTTCATACAGAGGGCTGCAGTTAGCACTCATGAGAGCTGGGACTGACATAATGAAGCAGGAAATAATGTCATTAAGCAAGTCATGACCAGAGATAAGCCTTTTGTTCTCCCTTGTTAGCTGCAAATGACAGAAGAGAAAATGTGCAAAGCTTGTTCATATTTTTAAGATATGAAAGAGCCCAGTTATCACACTGGGAGATCCCAATTATAATGGGGGTGCCTAAATTGCTTCTGGGGTTGCATTTGGCCTGCAGGCCTATGTTTGATACCCCTGGTCTAGTGTATATGATGCAGTTGTATAAATATTAGCAATGACGATGAAGATAGCCTCCTCAGAAACAGAAGAACAGAAGAACATAAGAACAGCCCCACTGGATCAGGCCACAGGCCCATCAAGTCCAGCTTCCTGGATCTCACAGCAGCCCACCAAATGCCCCAGGGAGCACACCAGAAAACAAGAGACCTCATCTTGGGGCCCTCCCTTGCATCTGGCATTCTGACATAGCCCATCTCTAAAATCAGGAGGTTGCACATACACATCATGGCTTGTAACCCGTAATGGATTTTTCCTCCAGAAATTTGTCCAATCCCCTTTTAAAGGCATCCAGGCCAGATGCCATCACCACTTCCTGTGGCAAGGAGTTCCACAGACCAACCACACGCTGAGTAAATAAATATTTTCTTTTGTTGGTCCTAACTCTCCCAAACACTCAATCTGAGTGCATGTCGCCTGGTTCTGGTGTTGTGTGAGTGGGAAAAGAGCATCTGTCTGTCCACTATATTCTTCCTGTGTGCAAGTTTGGCCCTTTCCTCTAAGATTTCATTCCTTCCCCCTGCAGACCCAGAGGGCTAGAACCCTGAAACTTCAGATCAGTCCCTGAGATCCTGGCCACTCTATAAAAAGAGAAGATGCTGAAATCTCTCTCTCTCTCTCTCTCTCTCTCTCTCTCTCTCTCTCTCTCTCTCTGCTATTTCAGGTCAGCAGGTTGGTGTTACTTATCCCACATCTGAAGCTGAGGAAAGATGGAGGCAGTTATCCAACAGACCGACAAAGCAGAGGGCAGGAAACGCTTGTCAAAATTGTTCTAAAGCCAGTGGGTGTCACAAAGAATTGACCTTGAGCCAGCTGCTTCTTTAAATACAATGTGTGTTTCAAGATGAATCTGAACAATAAACAAGATTGTGGCTCTTTTTGTTGGCTCGGAGCCTTGTTTTGATGCTTTGCCTTTGGTCAAACAGTGCCTGTGTAGTTGGAGCCGAATGTGTGGTTGCCCCTAATGGACCTCTGCCTTCGTGCGCGTTGTCTGCCTGTCTGCTGAAAAGGAGGGGGTTTCTGGAAGCATTTTCCTTAGTTCCTGCGACTGGTGGTGTATTTCTACAGGGGCTTCCTATTCCATTCAAGTTCCTCTAGTAGAACAGGGGCCAGGTGACTCACCGACACACGGACCTCTGTTCTTCTGAGCAAAACTGGCTCCCCAGTGAATTTACCTTTCAGCTTTCCCAAGACACAACTCAGAAGAGCTAATTTTAAACAAACAAAAGCTTTGCAAAAAACAGGGAAGGGGGGAAAGAGGCAAAGAGTTCTTTGCAGGAGGAACAAGATGGCAAAAATAGATGCCTCCCCTCCTCCTTTCCTCTCTCTTATTGGGCATCAGCAAACATCACAGGCTACAAATCAATTTTAGAACAACATAAAAAGAGAGATAAATAGGATCGAAAGTCTTCTAGCCATTCCAGAGAGTGATAACGTTGTTGCTGGAGAACAAATTAGAATCCCCACCGCTAAGGAAGAACTTAAAGACTGACATTTGTCAGTGGTGAGGAGAAGGTGCTGTACAGGTGTTCTGCATGCAGAAGGTCTCAGAGCAAGGGGCCACTGTTGACACCACACCCTATCACCTCAAGGGATCTTGCGCATTTCCATTACAATGCACACCCATTCATGTGTGCTCAGTGGATGGAGAGAGCTGTGGCTCCATGCAGAGGTACTGTTCTCTTCTGTTCTGAAGGGAACAGAGGAAAGTTTCCCCAATTGATTCAAAGCTGAAGAAAGGGGTGGCACTTTTTTATCCTCAGGCAGGAGAAGGGGCTTTCTGGCACAATCTCATGCATGCCTACTGAGAAGCAGTGCCTATTCAGAAGGCACAGAAAACAAAGAGCACATGAATCTTGCTCTCACTGGCAGGAGAAGAGCATTCACTGCCCTCCTAAGGGCAAATCCTCCTTTTGCCACATAAGAACATAAGAACAGCCCCACTGGATCAGGCCATAGGCCCATCTAGTCCAGCTTCCTGTATCTCACAGTGGCGCACCAAATGCCCCAGGGAGCATACCAGATAACAAGAGACCTCATCCTGGTGCCCTCCCTTGCATCTGGCATTCTGACATAACCCATTTCTAAAATCAGGAGGTTGCGCATACACATCATGGCTTGTACCCCATAATGGGTTTTTCCTCCAGAAACTTGTCCAATCCCCTTTTAAAGGCGTCTAGGCTAGACGCCAGCACCACATCCTGTGGCAAGGAGTTCCACAGACCAACCACACGCTGAGTAAAGAAATATTTTCTTTTGTCTGTCCTAACCCACCCAACACTCAATTTTAGTGGAAGTCCCCTGGTTCTGGTATTATGTGAGAGTGTAAAGAGCATCTCCCTATCCACTCTGTCCGTCCCCTGCATAATTTTGTATGTCTCAATCATGTCCCCCCTCAGGCATCTCTTTTCTAGGCTGAAGAGGCCTAAACACCGTAGCCCAGGGGTGCTCACACTTTTTTGGCTCGAGAGCTACTTTGAAACCCAGCAAGGCCCAGAGATCTACCAGAGTTTTTTTTACAATGTTCGCGCCATCATAACATATAACATTTATGTGTACAATGTATGTTGGTGTACCTTGAGCCCCACTGAGTATAACAGGACTTACTCCTGAGTAGACATGCCTAGGATTAGGCTGTGAGGCTGCAATCCTAGCCACACTTACCTGGGAGTAAGCCCCATTGAGTACAATGGGCCTTACGCCCGGCGTTTCCTCCCAGAGGCACCTGAAGGGGGGGTCAGCACTCCGCGATCTACTCATTTTGCGATCCACCTATTGAGCACCCCTGCTGTAGCCTTTCCTCATAAGGAAGGTGCCCCAGCCCCGTAATCATCTTAGTCGCTCTCTTTTGCACCTTTTCCATTTCCACTATGTCTTTTTTGAGATGCGGCGACCAGAACTGGACACAATACTCCAGGTGTGGCCTTACCGTAGATTTGTACAACGGCATTATAATACTAGCCGTTTTGTTTTCAATACCCTTCCTAATGAAAAGAAAGCCCTGGACAGCAGCGAGCATGTGGTTGCAAATCCCGTGCAAGTTGAAACGCTCATAGCCAGGAGGACAAAGCAGGCTCACTGGGAGAAGATCAATAGCTCACCTTGTTTATTTATTCCAGTATTGATACACCACCTTTCTCAAAGACTCAAACCACATAGACTCAAAGGTGGTTTACACAGGCAGGCTGGACACAAACCCCCTTTGGGGTTTTTACAAGTTTTATTCTCTCATAGCACCCTTCATTTCTCCAGGTGTTTCCCTTCATTGTGCAATCATCATCCTGGCTTCACAGCTCTTGTGCTTTCCAGGTTTCCACAGGCAGCTGTGCAATATGCCTCAGGCTGGTTCTTAGGATGTGATCCATTTCTTGCCAGTCCACATTCCTTTATCTCTTGCCAGTGGCTTCTGTCTCCCACCCAAAACAAAACCAGAGCTGATCCTGTTTAGCTTTTTCAGGCAAGGTGACAGTTCAACCTCCACACCTCCTCATCTAGTTTGGTTTTGTGGGTATTGACTAGTGGTGGCACTCCAGGGTTTGAAAGAGAATCCTTCTCTATCCTATCTGGAGGTGTCAGGATTGGACCTCAGACCTTCTGTATAGGAAGCTTGTATTAGACCACTGAGATGCACCACTCCCCAGCATTTTGGCTCATCTCTGTATGTCCCACTGCGTATGTAATTGATTGATAGCGTTCATGGACTGTTCAGATCTGTTTTCACCAATCCCCATCTCAAAATATATTATGAAAACAATGTTATTTTAGGTGTGTCTTTCCATGGATCAGGTCGTTCTAAGTGATTGTAAATGCATAACATTTCCTTGGAAGTTCACAAAGCCGAATGTCTCTGGGAGCTTGGCCAACGAATGTTGGGACCTAACTTAGCCTGAAGCTTTGTTGTTGCTTTCGTGTGCCAGAATTCCTTCATGGAAATGAAAGCTGGGTGGACCCAACTATTACCAGATGAAGGTTGACCTACTGGGAGGATGAACTGGTGTCCGGACTGCGAGGCAAGAAAGAGCTTGTCAATGCTCCCATTTTCATGCGATATTTTTCATTTCATATTTTCATGTTGTTATTACAGTAACCTGTCTCATGCCTTGCCAGAGTGAAGGGAAAGGCCATGGGCTCAATGGAGTCAAGGCTGTGATCCTAAACACACTTACCTGGAAGTAAGCGCCACTGAATACAGTAGGCCTACATCTGAGAGTAGAACTAGATCAAATGGGTTCAAGAGAGTCGATTTCTGTTGGATGTCAGGAAGAAATTCTTAATGGCAAGGACAGTTCAGCAGTTGAACCTCTTACCAAGGGAGGTGGTGGACTCTTCCTCACTGGAGACCTTCGAGGAGACTCTCATCAGGCACCTGCTGGAGATGCTCTTGGAGGATTTCCTGCTATGGGCAGGAACTGGACTCGATAATCCTGTGAACTTCTTACAGTTCTATGATCCGAGCACTTACTTCTGCATAACATATATAGGTTAATGAGTGGCAGGGCCATGGTGAAAAACTTGGTACTTTGCACCCCCTGTGGCTAAGCCACTGGATTGGAGTACAAATAAGGGGTGGCAAATGGCCACCCAGTGCATTTATTACTATATGAATGCGGGGCAGAAGGTCTGGTCTAGAGGGTAGAGCCTCCGTTTGCCTGAAGATAACATCCGAAGGTCACCAGTTCGAGGCCACCGGCACCCTGAATGGTGAGACCTTGAAGCAGCCGACAAGCCAAGCCGAGTTATTCCACCTGCTCCTTGGTGTGAGCAAAGAAGTGTCTTGGCCGCCCTTCAAGTGAGAGATGAAGGAGCTGCTTGTCAGCCTGCGTGGGAGGAAACTGGAGGCCAGAATGTGATACCAGATCAGAAAGATCCATCTGAAATGTTGTGGTTCTTGAAAGATAGAACCTTTCTTCGATTGTAAAAATCCCTACGGGGATTTAAACAGCCTGCCTATGTAAAGCGCCTTGAATAAAGTCTGAGGAGAAATCTGACGACCAAGAAAGGCGGTATATAAATACCTGTATTATTATTATTATTATTATTATTATTATTATTATTATTATTATTATTATTATTATTATTATTATTTAGGTCCATGTAGTATGGGGAGTTAACCTGTAGGGCTTCCACTTCCCCTTGGCTGGAGAACTGGGAGTTAGAACCTACCAGAGGGCAGTTTGCCCTGAGGACTTGTACGCCCAATCTGTTTGATGCGCTTGATCAGCCAGGTGAATCTGCGCAAGAACTTGGATTCAGCGTTTGCCTTGATTACCTGGGAACTGTGCCCTGCGTTCATCTCTCATGGTGTGTCGAGACCCTTCAGAGGGCAGAATACACCAGAACTGAATTGGGAATATGCATTTCTGACTGAGTGGGAGTGCTCAGGCAGTGAGCCAGGAGTGCCTCCGATCGGTCAGAGAGACCCCAGACTGTGACAGGCAAGCAGGAGGAAAGCTCACCCAGGACATGCTGTACTAGGGGAAGAAAATCATTCCCTTCCCAAGCATCCTGTACACTTAGCTCGTTGCTAACATTTATCCCTCAGGCTTTGCAACTCCAGAACAAACTGCAGGGGTGTAAGAGGCCGTGGCCATGTGGTTAAGAAAGTAGCACCTGCTCTCTTAATTATGTTGACAGCTGAGAAAAGTTGATCAGTGCTAAGAAATGATAGTCATGTTCTTGGAAAGCCGACAGGTTCTGAAATGCCTGCGCCTGCTCCCAGAGACTTCAGAAGAACTGAGGGTGGATGTGAGGTGTCTTGGTACTGTGTTCTTCTCAGTCTAAATCTCAGTGCTACCAAGTCACAATAAAGCAGAAAGGAGATTTTTGGACAAAGCAGATGGCAGGCTACACAGGCCAACACACATTTTGCAAGTGTTAGCAAGTGTTTGTAAAGCTGATTCAGGCCCCAAATCAGGGACCTGCTGCAGAGCCCTCCACACACTTTTGTGCACACTCAAAGCTCCAGCATACACAAGCAACTTGTACATTTTGGAGGAAGAAGAAAACCCACGTGTGCAAAAGAATGCACCCATGAATCAAACTGAGTCTCTTTCCTCCTTTGAAAGTAATGGAAAAGTCTCTCTGTGTTAACAGGCTGCGAAGGGCCAAACTCCACGTTACTGGAAGCCTGTCATTTATGGATGGGCTTAAAGCAGGCAGTGGCCAGGACGTGCTCTCTTAAAGCAGCTGCCAAAAGCTCTGATTCAGTGCATGTGCCCGGCACACAGTGTCTCTAGGGAAAGGTAACAGTGCGGAGCCGAAGTGGCATAGCTAGAGGGGGTGCAAAGCACTAAGTTTTGCAGGGAGCCTCACCGCAGCATGCAAGTTGACCCTCCCCCTCCCCTTCAGAGCAATTCCGGTGGGGGGGACAAAATGGAGGCATACACCTGACTCCAAAGGGGAGGAGGGCTGCTTGTAAGCCGCGGTGAGGCTCCCTGCAAAACTTAGTGCTTTGCACACCCCTCCAGCTATGCCATTGCTGAGCCTTAAGGATTTGGGTAAGCCAGAAATCCTCCTTCTAAATCTCTCTCTAAGGAGGCTCCCTGCGTGCCACACCCTCTTCCAAATGGAAGAAGAGTTTTGCCAGAACCGAATGAAGGCCGTTCTCATCCAGCAATCCATTTGCCAGTCGGATGCGAAAAGTTCTTCCTTTTTGTCTGTTCTGAAAATGGTGTTACTTGTTTTACTCAGGAGTAAGTAAAAGGCTTATTCAGTAAAAGGCTGTAATCCTATCTTACACACCGGAAACAAATACCTCTATTGCAAAGCAATTTAATAGGATGACTCCAATTTGTACCTTTTTTGAGGGGGGGGGGGCGCCTCTTGCTGTCCACTTTCTTGACACCTGCTATGGTTTTAGAAATCTATATCATGTACCCTCTCCTATTTCTTATTTAATTTAATTTAATTTAATCATCTTATTTAATTTAATCAAGTCCCCAACACAATTTTCCTTTTCCACTTTACAATGTGATGGTTGTTTCTGAGAGAGAGAGAGAGAGAGAGAGAGAGAGAGAGAGAGAGAGAGAGAGAGAGAGAAGCCTTGCCCTTTGGTTTTGTGGCAACAAAGCAGCAAATCTCTGCCAGCATTTTTTTTCAGTGGTGGGCTGACAACTTTCATGGCACCATGTGATTTACTCCAGGAATGTGTATTGATTGTTTTGGTATCACACAGACACACACACACACAGACACACACACACACACACAGAGTGAGCCATTGGCTGCAACTGTTGGTAAATAAATTTGTTTTGTTATCTTTCGAACACCAGGATTTTTCGAGAAGCGGAAAGAGACCGCTGTTGGCTGATTGGCTGACATCTGCAGAGGATTTTATTTCCCCCCCCCTCCAGTAATTAACATTTTATTCACAGATCTGAACATTTCAACCTCTCCCCCCTTCCTTTTTCCTTTACAGCTGGTACAGTTCCTGCTTTGATTCTTTCAATCCTCACCCAGTACAGGATATGGAAATTGCTACATTATTCTCTCTCTCAGGAGCTTGGAGGACTTGAGAATGGTCTAGATGAGAATGGTCTAGATCAGGAGTCTCTAAACTTTATGGCCAAAGGGCCGCATCAATATCTGGTACAGTGTCAAGGGCCGGAAAAAAAAAATTAAATATAAAATTTAAATAAACACATCAGAGATGAAACTTAGATGAATGAATGGGCTCAAATGTCCAGGGCTTCTCCAAGAATGAACACAGCCCAAGAAATAAAGCACACACTTAAATGGACCCCCTTCCCCCACCCCATAAGCACAACTCTGGTTGTGTTTGGTCAACTGGGCCAGAGGCTCTCAGGGGATCAGAGGCCGGCTGCGGGCCAGATAAAGGCTTGCCGTGGGCCGCATCTGACCCCCAGGTCGGGGTTTGGAGACCCCTGGTCTAGATCACTTTTGCCAAGGAAGGATTCAAAGAAGTTTTGCATTTTCATTTTGTATTCGGGTGCAGATGCTAAGGGTACAAAATATGCACGTGGCACTGGTTGTGTAGAGTGCACAGTTGTGTGCCTAACAGCCCAGTCCTACCTGGGCCATCTGGCGTCGCAGCATGTCTGTCGCTGTCACGGAATGCTGTAAAGCAGTCAGCACCAGTCATAAATGTGCTCAGGCAGCCTGGTGCTCGGTCGGTTGCCAGGGATGCTGGCAGGAAAGCCACAGCCTTCCCACCAGCAGATTTGGAGTTGCCTGCTGTCAAAGGTCAGGTGATGGGGGGTGGGGAGGACGGAGCAACATGGGCATGGGGGAGGGTGGAAGGGGGTGCAACAAGGCAGGGAATGGGTGGACAGAGTCCAGGAAGGGGGTGGGATCAGCAGTGGTGGTGGCAGCCAAATCCCAACTCCCTTCCCAAACTTGATCCCATAGCGCTGTCCCATGCAGTCCTGTTCCAGCTATTCAGGGTGTGTGTACTCAGTGCAGGTCTGAGTACACACACCCAGTGGCATAGCTAGAAAGGGTGCAAAGCACTAAGTTTTGCAGGGAGCCTCACCACAGCGTGCAAGTGGTCCATCCTCTTCGGAATGGGTGGGTAGGGTCCAGGAAGGGGGTGGGATCAGCCGTGGTGGTGGCCACCAAATCCTTGCAGTGGGAGCAAAACAGAGGTGAACGCCCCAGAAGCTTTCCCCTGGGTAAGTAAACAATTGTCCCCTTACACAGAGGAGACCGCTGCAACTGCTGCTGGAGAGGTGCATTGTAGGAGAGAGGGGGAGGCCGGGGAGGGAGAGGTGGATCCTGTTGAACCCTTCCTGCCCCCTTTGTTTCATTGGATTTACGCCAGCAAAATGGCTAGCGGTAGGTCTGGGGAGACCCCTAGGCAATAAGGCAGCCTACTGGGGAGTAAGCACAAAATATTTTTACTTCCCTCCTGCAGGCTGTCTGATTGCCCTCCTCCCATCATTGCAATGCAAGGCTGCAGGCTATGATCTGACAGGAGATAAGAATGGGCAGTAAATCAGATTAGAGCATTTAAATCCAAAAGGGCAATTTTTTTTTAATAAGCACATAGAGATAAAAGCAGTAATAATTCAGCTATTTGGAGGAGAACCCAGAATGCTCAGCCAGGCCTCTGGGAACTTACAGGTTGCTAGACTGAAGATCAAAATTGACATACTTCGGTGGGTGTATGCAGATCCCGGGGACCAGGAAGCTGTTCCTTTTAACTTAACCTCCCGTGCTTTTCGTGGTCCAAATTTCACATTCTTTGCTCTTGACTTGGGGAAACCCCCCAGTGACAAAGTCGGAGGCCTGCAGAACTCAAAGGCCACCAAGAGAGGGCTGCTGGAGGGGAGGCTGGGCTGCGGCTCTCCTTCATTTGTTCATTATGAATGTGGCTTCCCTGGCACACTTGAGTCGTGCCATTGGGAGCTGAATAGCGGCACCAGAGGCTGTTTCCTGTGCCCTCTGCCGAGAGCGTTCAAAAATGTCAGCAGGAAACCGACCAAGCTCCAGACCAAACTGTGCCTTCCCTGTCTCTGTGTCCCGTAATTTTTCCACATGCTGGAACAAGCAGTCCGATCATTTGTGCTTGTAAAATGCCTGTGGGGAATGCGGGGGGGGGGGTGTCACCCACAACGATATCTAAGTCTCCATCGTGGACTTTGATGGCATTCATGAGAGCCGTTCTCTGTGCAAAGATGCCATTGAGAAGCACCACAGAATGTCATCTGTAGTAGTGCCAAGACTCTGTTTCCCTCAGACAGAGAGAAGCTTCTGGAAGCTGCAGCAACTCATCTGAATTGCTGAAAGTCCACAGGAAGAGGCAAAAGGTTGCCAAGACCCTTAAGAGCTATATGTAAATATAAAGTTATATTTTACTGATGTATTTTTATCCCACTTTTCACCACTGCAGAGGCACCCAATGTGGCTGGTTGGCAACCTTCAGTCTCGAAAGACTATGGTATAAGCCTACAGCACCCAGTATTCCCAGGCGGTCTCCCATCCAAGTACTGACCAGGCCTGACCTTGCTTAGCTTCTGAGATCATGGTATAAGCCTACAGCACCCAGTATTCCCAGGCGGTCTCCCATCCAAGTACTGACCAGGCCTGACCCTGCTTAGCTTCCGAGATCAGATGAGATCAGGCATGTGCAGGGTAATTTGCTGAGTTTTTCCAATGTGGCTATCCAAATATAAACATTATTGTAACATATGTTGTTGGCAACCTCCAGTCTCGAAAGACTATGGTATCGCGCTCTGAAAGGTGGTTCTGGAACAGCGTCTAGTGTGGCTGAAAAGGCCGATTCGGGAGTGACAATCCCTTCCACACCGGGAGCAACAAAAACGGCAAAAAAATATTAAAAATGAATATACAGGGAGACGCTTAAAACAGGTACAGCGGAAATGTCAAAAGCTCACAGACATACAAACTGATTTAAACAGCAATGGAACACCAGCAAAGAAGGATACAATCAACCCCCTGAGGTTAGAGCTGGAAGCCCATCCTCTGCGCAGCTCCCCTTTGGGGTGAGCCTTCAGGACTACAAGTTAAGAGTATCTCCCTGGGCTGCGAAAAGTTTGCTGGTAACTTCCAGAGGACGCTGGCACCTGGGACGGACACCTCACTCCAGTGATTTTGCAACCGGTGTGCTGTGGCACACGGTCTGCCATGGAAGTTTGGAGCACAGCAATTGAAAATGACTGGAAAAGTCTTCCGGGTTCTGCAAATCTGTTTCCAGGGCAGGGACTCCAAATTGGAGCCCACTGCACACTGCAAACAGCCTCTCCTGCGCAACCAGATATTACCGTTGTGCCCGGGAGGCTTCCATCATTGACACCGATCGCCCCCCATATTTGTTCCACATGCTGTGTCTACCAGAAAATCCTGAAGCAGAGCCTGCTGGGGCAGCAGAATGCAGGAGCGGTGGGGCAGAGTGCACATGAGGTGCTATTGCAGCGACAATGGAAGCCCCCCCCCCATGGAACAGTAAGCTCTGCTCATGCGAGGGAGGGGTCAGCAAGGGCACTGCATCTGCCCACGGGCCAGAGTCTGGACAGCCCTGTTCTAGAGCATCATTCTGGAATAACAAATTGTCTGTTCCTCTCCCTCTGCTGGATCTGTGGGGTCAGACAATTCATTATGACAGATACCCCAGAAACAGAGCCACAGAACCTGGAAGTGACGTCACAAGAGGCAAAGACCACAGTGAGAATGAAAACACTGGAAATTGCTGCCTTACGCTTTACACCCCGGGACAGCTCTAAAGACAAGAGATGTTTTGACCTGGGCTTGTGATGTTGCAGCACCACCCACTGAATGGCCAGAGGGGGTATTGCAGCTCATCAGTCTTGCCAGACCAGAAGACAGAAGAATCAAGAGGGGCCTGGCTGGCCTTATGCAACCATTACTGTAGGCTCAGCTCTTCAGGCTGAGCAACTTCTTGCCTCTTCTTGCCTTGCACGCTATCTTTTGAAACCTGACCATCTGTAGCCCTCTTCACACATTAATTCCCATGCGTTCCAATATGCGTGAAGCGTGCACAGGTGAGGACAGGATTATCTTGCCAGCAAATCATGCTTCCAACAGTAGTGCTCGTGCGATGCCTTGCCTTGCTGCAGAGACAAACACTGACCACAGGGAGGATGGAGGCAGACGTCATGCACCCATCATTGGCAGTGTGGGGCACATGCATGTTTACTGTGGACAGAGTTTCCTGGTGCCATAGGCCTGCAGCCTCCCATCACACATTCAGGAATGGGTGGAGGAAAGTGTGTGAAAAGGGCAATCTTTGAATTCTTCCTCATCTAGACTACATTCTTGCCTATCAACCAATCCTGTGCATTCTTTATTTAATTGTTTGGCAAAAAGCAACATCGTTATATAAAACCAGTCAGGTGCAGGCCTCATGTCGCACGGTCCTGGCAGGTTCCTGAGTACCAGAGTGGCTCTGCCCATTCAGGCTGGCCATTGGCTCTCCGCATCAGGAGAAGCTATAAAGCCTTTTTGTTCAGACTGGGATTTTGCCTGAGTAATTACGATCTTTCCTAGCATTTGGCTTGTTCGCACACTCAGCTTGGCCCCTCTCAAAATTGACACCAAGCTTGAGTGCCTTGTCTCTGGCCCGTGGTGTGAATCCTCATGTTTGGTTCCTGGCTCCTGGCTGCCCATGGCTCAAAGAAAAGAAGAGAATGACACAAGAAAATGTTTCCATACCCAGAGCATAATTAATTTGTTGAACTCCCTGCCACAGGATGTGCTGATGGTGCCTGTCCTAGATGCCTTTAAAGGTTCAACGTCCTGATTTCAGAAGTCGGCTACCTCTGAATGCCAGATGCATCAGGATACAGGTATCTTGTTGTTCTTTGTGCTGTTGGGATGCCCGGAGCTGCAAAACCCAGGGAGCTGGACTAGAGCTGGGCCCTTGGCCTGATCCAGCTGGGCTCTTTTTATGTTATGTTCTTAGCTAAGTGACAGTCTGGTAGCAAATAAAAAACAGAGTACATGAAGCTCTGAGCAACGTGCAGTGCAATCCTGAGCTGCACACGGGCTGGTGCAAGTCCCTTGCACCTGCCCAGAAGGGTCACAAACGTAAGGGCGCCTTACCCAGGGGTAAGGGGAAGATTGAGCCAATTCTGGCCTCTATCCTGCGCTGAATACAGCGTAAGCCTCTTGGATAGGATTGTGCCCTTAACCTTGCCTTCCTCACAGCAGTAAGATCTACAGTGGAGGTTACCTTCCCTACCTGCGGCTGTCAGATTGCCACATCTGATCGCCCTATGCAGGCACTGCCCACAACCTCCTGGCATCTGCAGCAGAATGCCAAATGCTGCACCCTACCTGGTGATGGGACAGGTTCTGAGGGTGTGCAGTGGAGGCAAATGGGGCGACCTGGGGTGGGTGCCTCCCTGCCTGCTGCCGCCTGAGGCAGCCACTTCAGTTGTCCTCATGGATGGGCCGGTCTTGACCTTACGGCAGGAATAAAACTTGTCTGTCCAGCTGTTTTGCAGGCCCCAAGAGAGCCCTTCCCAAGCCTCAGGCAGCCAGGCGGGAAAGAAGAGATCCTGGATTACAGTATTTCACACATTTCGTATGATGGTTAATCACGCCAGCCATTTCTGCAGCTGCCATTTATGAGGCCCAGCCATTGTTGGTGGACAGCCTGATTTACAGGGGAAGGCTCCTGAGTCACAGCCCCCGAGGCCAAAGGGAAACAGATTGTGGCAATAACAAAAAGGTATTTAGTACTTTATAAACAAGCCACAGTGGTGTTTATATAAAAAAGGGAAGAAAAAAGGCAGCCAGCCCTTCACCCCTCAGGAAGATGTTTTCTGCAGCCTTCCAGGCAAAACTTCCTAGACGGAGAACAGTCACTGGAACTCTTTGGGGAAGGGCCGTTAAAAACATCAGCGCTGCATGATTACAGCTTCCTAAATCAAGCTTTGTTGGCATGACATGAAGTGAACCAGAGCAATAAAATCAAGGAAGTACTGCACATTATGCTTGGGGCTGTCTAATCCCTGCTCGAGCAGACGGAGGTTACACGTGAACACAAATGTCAGCGGCCAGAGATTGTTGTTCCTTCTCAGCTCGATCCCTGTCCTTGAAAGGTGGGAGCCGAGCCCACGCAAAGAGGTACGTGGGGAGAGGAACAAGCTAAACACTTGACCCCTTGGGTAGTGGAGCTTCATAGAGGTCCATAGTTGCAGTGGGACCTTCTCAGAACAACCTTCTACATTATTTTTTGAGTCTTAGAACTAGCACGGGTTTAGCCAGGGTTCCAATCACAGAACTAGCGCAGGGGGTTCGGGTGTAGCCAGGGTTCCAATCACTGGGGCAAACACTGGGAGGCGAGTGGAGCGGGGGCTAACAGCATGTCATCAGCAGGGGAAGGGGCTTCAGTGTGCAATGCTGGGGGCCCCATTGGGTTTTCCCTCACCATGGAGAGGGAACATTAGCATAGGGCTTAGGTCAACAACAAATGTTTACCTGTTTTGATTTTCAGGGTGTAAACAGTGGTTAAATGGTGCCTGAATGCTAAAAATTCTAGACTTGTTGGTGCCTTTTTGCTTTCTCTTGACGAGCGATCCCAGCCAACCAGGATCACATCATGAACATGATGATGCTATGAAGCCAGGCAGATGTGGCAACGTGCTGATGTTTGGTCACTGGAGCTGCTGTTGCACAACCTATTCCCACCTGCACCTGAAGGTTGGAGTCCTGAGGCCTGATCACCCAGGGAGTCCCAGAACGCTCACTAGGGCCGGGCTCCACTGTGAAGCCATCAGGTCTCCCATTTGAATCCTGGTTGTTGGGCGGCAGAAAGTCCTTGAGTATGCCTGTAGGTCCTGCCTAAACAAGGCTTTTACCGCTTGGGTTCTATAACAGGCCTTTTGTTGCAACACTCTTCTTTGGGTGGGAAAAATGTATCTGTCACGCATCTGTCATGCACACTCTTTGCTTGCATTTTCTGAACTCATAAATACTTGTTGGAAAGCAGGGCAATGGATGCTTAGCATATTTTCTTGCTGATGACCTGCGTATCTGTGCCAAGCAAGTTTTAAGGTGTGATGGAAAGAAATGCAACCCCATTCCTACCTTTTTCCCCTCTGTCTTCTCAATGCTTTGGGATTTCTGTGGAAAGGGAGTCACCTTTCTTTACCGAAGGCTCTCAAGGTCCCAACCTTGGCAAGAGCCCAAGGTCCCATTCTCCACCCGGGCACCAATTGCTATCGCCGGTTCACTCCTTCCCACTTCCTTCACATCCTCTCTTGAGCCTTCCTGGAGAGTTGTGATAATACTATCTAACCACACTTCTGAGTGTGGTGTCACATGAGAAATGCGCATTTCCAAGCCATTCCCAGGGTCACAGATCGATGCTTCATGCATGGATGCAAAATACCAGGCTGTGACCTCTGTGCCTTGCTTGGAAGCCTCACGTGGGCATCAGAGGGCAAGTGTGCTGAAAGGTGTCTTCTGATGTCCATCCTAGAATCTCATGCACAAAAGTGTGTTTCTTTTCAAACCCCCATTTCAAACTCTGACAGAAAGTCCTGGAGAGAAAATGACATCCTTATTGTGGTGCTCACAGCTGGCTTCTTCCAATCTAAAAAGGCTGTTGACTTATAGGAAGTTCCTTTACAAGGGTGCCCTGCTGGGACCAACTTCCACAGTTTACACAGCAAACGGGAAGCTTGAGTTGTACTTATCAGGAGGAGAAATTGTTCTTACCGAGAGCTGGCCCAGGCAGCTCTTGCCAGCACTCAATGATGAAGATAATAAAACAAAGAGAACATGAGCTAGTCATAATATTAACTTAGAAAACAATGGGCTGCTTGAGCACACAGTAGTAGCACTAATGAGTGGTTTAATACTGTGTAAAATTTTTAAAATAAAAAAATTACACTTTTTTCCCCTCAATAGTGTGGCTAGAGGGGGTGCAAAGCACTCAGTTCGCCTCTGTTTTGCTCCCTATGCCCGGAATGGCTCTGAAGGGAAGGGGGACAGGTCGCTTGCATGCCGCAGTAAGGCTCCCTGCAAAACTTAGTGCTTTGCACCCCCTCTAGCTATGCTACTGTGTCCCCTGAGCTGGGTGTGCAGCAAGCAACACAAGGCAGTTTCTGTGCATGTGGATCACTCCCCCCCCCCCAACAACAGATACTCAACAGATAAGCCAGGATGGTGTACTGGTTCTGGACTTGAACGTGGACCTGGAAGATCCAGGTTCAAATCCCCTCTCAGCCACCTGGGTGGCCTTGGGCCAGTCACTCTCTTAGTTTCACCTCAGGGTTGTTGTGAGGACAAAAGGAGGGCAGGAACTATGTACACAACCCTGAGTTCCTTGGAAAAAGGGCAGGATAAACATGTGCAAAACAAATTATACTTCTGAGATTGGACCAGAGAAGGACGTGAGCAGACTGAGGTCAGAGCTACCCATGCTGTCGAGTGAGGGTGGATTTCAGGCTGCAATGGAGAACACTGTTTTGGAACCCGTCCCTCCCTCCCCACGAGAAGCTCTGCAAGTAAAGCAAAGGAACAAACTCCAGCACATCAGGGAGGAAAGGGTGGTTCTAGCCCAGCCCTCTGTCTGCTGTGCCCATTTACACAGCCTAGTACTGAAAACTGTGGTTCTCCCACTTGCAGCCTGAAACGGCCCTACATATCCCACCACCAGCTCACAGAGCATTGTCACTTCATCCTGCAGTGTGCACAGGCAGGCCCAGGATGCAGTGGCAGAAAGATGCCTAAGGGAGCGCACTCAGGCATGACTCACATGCAGAATTAAGTGCTAGAATCTGTGCACAAGAGCTAGGACCAAGTCCTACAGGGTGCAGGAAGGGGGTACCATATTAGAATGTTTCCCTATGTGAAAAACTGAGCAGGTAAAACAGTGGCACAGCTAGAGGGGGTGCAAAGCACTCACTTTTGCAGGGAGCTTCACTGCAGTGTGTCAGGGTCCCTCCCTCTCCCCTTTGGAGCCATTCCAGGCAGGGGGAGCAAAACAGAGGCTCCAAAGGGGGGAAGGGCCCCTTGCATGCTGCGGTGAGGCTCCCTACAAAAATTAGTGCTTTGCACCCCTTCCAGCTATGCCCCTGAAGTAAAAAAATTTGAAACAAGACTAGCCTATCTGGGAGTCAGGGTTTAGATCAGTTTGCCTCAATGCAGTAGCTTGACCGTTAATAAATATGATCTTCCAGCTGCAGACTGAAATTCAGAACTTCAGAACTCTGCCCCCAAAGTCGGTCTCATTTGACTGTCCCGGACTCACATGCTTGCTCCACAAGTTGATCCTTAGATGTCAATGCTTGTTTGGTGGTTTATAGAGCTGCTCTTTTCTCATTTTAGTGTTCTGTCATTTTACTGGTCACTGATATGAGAAGATGTCTTGTTGGGAAAAAGAAAAATGTCTATAAAGATTCTAAATCAGATGCAATTTTCAAGCGGTGTACCCTGGCACAAGGGTGTGCCGTGAAAGGGCTGCAGGTGTGTTGTAGAAATTTGGAGCACAGCGGGTGAAAATCACTGAAAAACTCTTCTGGGTTCTGCAGCTTTGTTTCTAGGGTGACAGCCCAATCCTATGCATGTCTAGTAAGAAGTCACTCCCATTCGTGTCAATGGGGCTTACTCCCAGGAAACTGGATAGGATTGGCTGTAAGTGTCTTTAGTAGCAAATTGTCCCTCTTCTTCTGCCCGCATACAAATCATTGTCTGATTCATGGACTGAGACTATAAATGGCCTTCAGATGTTTTGTGCAGCTTTCTAACTCATCAAATCTCCTACTCTTACATTTATACAGTACTGTCAAGAGCAACATGAAATTCTTTCATTCAAATTCATGTTCAAGTTCCTTTTTGGCTTATTTTTATTTATAAAATTGCATAAATATTCTTTACATAAAACAATTTTTTTGAAGCTGTGAAAATCATAACCAAACTGATGTACTACCTTCTGCTGAAATATTACAGTATTTCTGTTTTTGCTTTGATTAAAAAAAAATTATAGACACAATGTCGTCAAAAGAAGTGCTGGTATATTTCACTTTTGAAACCTAAGGCACTAACCATTGTCCCTAAGGCACAAGTGCAGGGACAATGATGACAACATATATTCCCTTAAGCCCCCTCATTCCAAAACAACCTTTCCAAAGTTCTGGACTAGGTTCCAAGGCTGCCTGGCCGTAGCTCACAAAGACTGCAGTTCTCAGTGTGGCTACATGGCAGAGGTGGGTGGGGTCCTAAAAAAAAAGAGTGTAAACAAGTCATTATGCCTATTGCTTTTGTGCAATTGACCAACCAGATGAAGAACCAACCCACATCTGCCCCAGGTGTATATATCTCCTACACAGTTCAAGAAAATGGACTTTATAGAACTGCTGAAAATACTCCATCTGCTGGAGGCCTGATCACGCACCAACATTCACCATATGCCCATGGCGAATCCTCCTCACTCAGCTGTTTTGTCTGTTACAAGTCACGGCATGAGTGAAGACCACAGTACAGGAAGTCTCCCCACCCACAAACCGTATCAGTTGTGTTACTGGCAGAAGTTGGGAATCGCACTACATGAAGGCCTGTATTCACTTGCTAACTTTATATATATATACATACCAATAGGGGTGGTTGTGGAAATTGCCATGGACATGGTAACATGTAATGTATAGATATAGACCAGCCCAAATGCACAGAATAAATCACTGTGGTACTGCTCCTTAACATTGATCTAGCTTACAGTACCTGACTACCAGTGCTTAGAATGGTAGCCCAATAATTATCATTATCAAGAAATATAAGATATCCGCCAGTGGACTTAAGAGATGGACAGCACCACTAGTTTGCATCTCCCAGTAGCCAAGAGTCCAGTATTAACAGGTTAGCAGTGATATCCTTTGGTTCAAAGTGTTGTAGAAACCATTGGGGTACGCGAGGTTAGGACCATTCTTGGGGACAATTTCTTCTATCTTGTGTACATTTTGGTTTCCTTGATCTGGAATGGAGACAATGAAAAAGAGCCAGTGCTAAAAGAGACATGTGGGTGCAGCCAGTTGTTTGGTAGATACAATCACAGGATGTGGTGTGGATTCAGAAACGGAACTTGACTAGATGTCGACAGATTTACAGTTCTTCCCCCCCCCCGGCTCGTTCTGGCCGTCAAGGCTGGTTCTCCACTGTCACACACTGTACATAAAGAAAAGGGAAGGCATTCCAAATTTGCGCAGCCACTGTTTACACAATAGATGGAGCATATGGCCAGCATCTTCCATTCCATGTCGCTCAGTCTCGTTACACACCACATGCCCAGGTGCCTTTCAGCTTGTTTTTCAGCCAAGGAGGTCAGGTCAGTCACAGGATGGGTTCTGTGCCATTCCAATTAACAATAGCTCCTTTCCACCTAAAGGCAAAATGGACAGTTACTTGGATGGGTTCCCATGGTTTCCCTGACCCTCACTTCTCCCTGCAAAATTGTCTGGGCAGAAACAGTTTAAAATAGCAAGACTTAGAGCCAGATGTTAACCATGTTTACGTTGTTACAGGAGCCATCGCAAGTCAGAGAAAAAGCTGAAAGGATGTGGAGAGGCAGAAGGGGCTTCTGGGGTCTGATGGAAAGGCTTGGAGGGCCCCATAAGCCAGTGGTTCTCAACCCGTGGGTCATGATCCATCAGTGGGTCATGAATCAATTTTTGGTGGGTCACGGCCGGAGCTGGCTGTGGTGCTGTAAGGCATTCTGGGGTGTTACCCAAAAGCCACAAGGCATTCTAGGGTGCTACCTGACTGCTGCAACCCACAAAGTGGGTCGCAGCATTAAAAAGATTGGGAAGCAGTGCTCTAAGCTACATGGAAGAACAGGGAGTTGGTAGGGATGAATAAGAAGTTCTTTCTTATGATTTAGTTAGGTGGGCAAATATTATATAAAGGGTGGCCATCCTGTATGGTTTAGGCCCAACCCCACAGGAACAACCACTACAATGCAAACTTATCACCAACCCCTTCCTGTCAACGGCTTTCACAAAGATAACTCTGGGCTTGCATCAGTCTGAACTGATGGTTCACTTAAGAAGTTTTTGTCGTTCATGTTTATTTACAGCTGTGGCTTCAAAGGAGCTCAATGGGAGCCAAACGGACTAACTCCATTGAAATCCGCTTGGGAATGTGAAGAGGTTTGAATGGTGGTGTGCAGTCAACTTCCTCTAAAGAGGCTTCTGGAATCCTACAGCTCGCTACCTGAACTGACTCCAGAGGGAGAGTCAACCTGGGGAGACGGCAGCATTTTGTCCAACCTTCGTTATGAGGGTTCTTGTTGCCACCGCAGTAAGGGAGCTGGCACAGAAGCCTTGGGAGAGGAAAAGCAGGTGGCAGCACCAGCAAGATCTGTCTGCGGCTTGTTCCGTGGCAGTCGTGGGGAAGTGGACTTCCCAGGTGGCTCGTGAGGTGCAGGTCGAGTGGAGCTGGTGCTGCTCCCAGACAACCTCTTTCCACTGCAAAGACTGTGTTCTCCTCCTCCTCCATTGTCCTTCCTTTTCCTGATGTGTTTGTCAGTTTTGATGGTACATTCATGGATAGGGACTTGCCACTGTCAGTTCTATGCACATACAGGGCGTTGTGTTTTTAGATCCTTAAGAGGTAATGAACATGATGATGATGAATCTTTCTGTATAATATGGTCACTTCACTTGATGGACTCATGTTGCAACTATATAAGGAATCAGAACACTCCTCTCACAAAAATGCATTTTGGGGCAAACTATTTGCAAACTCTTTCCTAATTTAGGGTATCTGAGGGAAGATGAGAAACTCCTTTGTGATTCCTATGGACGTCCTCCCTCTACACCAGCTGGAACCAAAAGCTCTGATTCTTCTGTGTGTTAGTACAGAAAGCTGTGGAAAGGATCTGTCCAAGCAAGTCTTGTTTCTTGTTAACACTTGAAGGGGTTACACATAGGTCTACCCAGGGTTGTCCTCAAGTGTGGGATGCACTCATTGCATGCCTCAGATCCCCCAACAACTCATCTGTGGTCTGATGTAGATGGAATGGTGGCCAATGAAGCACATTGTGGGCATGGAGTCTGCGGGTGCCAGGAGGGATTCTCTGGGGAAAGAATTCTGAGTGCAGCAGAAGTGGTGGTGTAGCTAGGGGGGTACAGAGCACTACGTTTTTCAGGGAGCTTCACCGTGGTGTGCAAGGGGCCCCTCCCCTTCGGAGCCATTCTGGGCAGCAGAAGCAAAACAGAGGCATTTGCCTCCGTTTTGCTCCCGCCGCCCAGAATGGCTCCGAAGGGGAGGGGCCCCTTGCACGCCACAGTAAGGCTCCCTGCAAAACTTAGTGCTTTGCACCCCCTCTAGCTATGCTACTAAGCAGAAGTAATCTGAAAACTGTACGTTATCTGCCCTGAAAGAAAGATCAGCAGGCAGCAAACGTGGGTTCAGATCACTACTGTCACATTTCAGCAGACCCATCCATCCTTGTCTCCACAAACAGCAGCATGAGGGGCTAACTTGAGCAGTGTGGAGCAGCGACATCCTAAAGCAGTGCAGTGGTGAGAGCAGCCATTTTCAACTGGTGCGCTGTGCCATTAAAAGCATACAAATAAGGTATTGCACTTTCCTGTAACTGCTGCCCTCCTTCATACTTTTTAATTAGTTCAGCTGCTGCCTGTCTCCAATGGTTCTGCTCCTCCTATTCTTGTGGTTTCATTTTTTAAAGTGTTGCTGTTGTTGATATGGTATCTCATTGTATTTTGCTGCTTTTACAGATGGTTATAGGATGCCTTGAGGGTATTTGCATCAGAAGATGGCATATAAATACTCAGGAGGAGAAAGCAGGCCAATGAGATCGGTCTGGCAAGAAAGCCAGGGAGAAGCATGTGAGGCCGTATGAAGAAGGAAAGATGGGTGTGGCCCCAATTCTTGACAATACGGCTGGCACCAAAATCAAAACTTTAGATATAGGCTGATGGGTTCTGAGCTGTCTGTGACAGATCAGGAGAGAGATCTTGGGGTGGTGGTGGACAGGTCGATGAAAGTGTCGACCCAATGTGCGGTGGCAGTGAAGAAGGCCAATTCTATGCTTGGGATCATTAGGAAAGGTATTGAGAACAAAACGGTTAGTATTATAATGCCGTTGTACAAATCGATGGTAAGGCCACACCTGGAGTATTGTGTCCAGTTCTGGTCGCCGCATCTCAAAAAAGACATAGTGGAAATGGAAAAGGTGCAAAAGAGAGCGACTAAGATGATTACGGGGCTGGGGCACCTTCCTTATGAGGAAAGGCTACGGCGTTTGGGCCTCTTCAGCCTAGAAAAGAGACGCTTGAGGGGGGACATGATTGAGACATACAAAATTATGCAGGGGATGGACAGAGTGGATAGGGAGATGCTCTTTACACTCTCACATAATACCAGAACCAGGGGACATCCACTAAAATTGAGTGTTGGGCGGGTTAGGACAGACAAAAGAAAATATTTCTTTACTCAGCGCGTGGTCGGTCTGTGGAACTCCTTGCCACAGGATGTGGTGCTGGCGTCTAGCCTAGACGCCTTTAAAAGGGGATTGGACGAGTTTCTGGAGGAAAAATCCATTATGGGGTACAAGCCATGATGTGTATGCGCAACCTCCTGATTTTAGGAATGGGTTAAGTCAGAATGCCAGATGTAGGGGAGAGCACCAGGATGAGGTCTCTTGTTATCTGGTGTGCTCCCTGGGGCATTTGGTGGGCCGCTGTGAGATACAGGAAGCTGGACTAGATGGGCCTATGGCCTGATCCAGTGGGGCTGTTCTTATGTTCTTATTATGTTCTTATTTAGAAAAGGTGAAACTTGTACTGAACTTCATGATTTCTCCCAAGAACCAGCATCTGAGAAGACTCAAGGGAAGCCAAACAAGTTTCTATGTAATGTGAAATTTCTCAATGGGCTTTTGCACACCCCTAGACTCTCTGAGTGCTTAGGCCCATTTTGCACAAGTAGAATTGGTTCTAAGCGTGCATAAATATTTGCAGGATCGAGGACTACAAACACTGGAAAAGAAGATGCATACAGGTTGTACTGTCTGGTGTCAGAACACCACACCAGGCATCTGAACACAGATTTCCCCAATGCTTCCCTCTTCCCTGTAATGGTGAATTATTCTCGTGGAATGTGCCATCTGAAAAAAAAAAAAAACCACTGCATTCCACAGATATGCATCCAAACAAGGTGAATGCCAGCAAGGCCAGATTAACAAAACATACTGCACGACAGAGATCATGACAGTAGTCCCCTCTGGGCAGAACTGACAGAAGTGATTTCCTCCACTGGAGACAGAAAACAGTGGAGGATCGGGCCTTGAGATGAGTCTCTCCCACCTGGGGCGATGGAATACATTAGGCCACATGATATACCCAAAAGAGCCCAAGAGAGGCACATTCCTTTTGTCTCCTGGGTCAGAATTAGTTGCTTGCACAGATGTTTAGAGACACAAGCCATAATGACTTCCCTTCGTCCCGAGGAGTCTGAGGTTGGAAATGGCAGGAGAAACAGCAGTAGGTATGTTGGTTTCCCTGACTCCTGCTAACTAGGAGTAAGAGAAAATGGGAAGTGCTTCAAAAAGGATCTTCTAAGCTGGCAGCTGGAGGCCCTGCAGGTAACTCTGATTCTTTGAGGCATACAAGATGGCTCCCTAGTGGCTGATCCCGAGGAAAGAGAACATCCCAGTGGCTGGTGAGGTGAAAGGACATGCTTGCTGTCCGCAGTGAGTATAATGCAGTGGTTAGAGTGAAGCTCACTAGGTGACTTTGGGTTGGTTTCTCTCTCTCAAAGCTCCCTTATGAGGCTGTTGTAAGGAAAAAATGGTTGGCAACCTTCAGTCTCAAAAGACTATGGTATAAGCCTACAGCACCCAATATTCGCAGGCAGTCTCCCATCCAAGTGCTAACCAGGCCTGACCCTGCTTAGCTTCTGAGATCAGACGAGACTGGGCATGTACAGGGCAATCTACATCCATGTATGCCTTCCAGAACTCAGTACAGGAAGGCTGGAATACAAATGTGAAAAGCAACACTATGTTGGGGTTTGTGGGTCCTGGCCCACCATCCCTGCCACAAAGTGGTGAAGTTATTTACTTGGCACTGCCTCCCAAGCTGCAGGCTTCCTATACAAAGAGCACTTTGGATGTTAGAAAGTGCACTCCGGGGCATCTGTGTGATTCTGTGGTTTCCAACAGAACTGAAGAAAATCAGGCTCTAGCTCATCACTCTCCTCTCCTTTCAACTTCCTTTTCAATTCTTTCTCAGTTGCCAGACTGCTGCTTGAATGGACCGGCCCCAGTGGTGGGATTCAAATAAATTAACAACAGGTTCTATGCCCTAATGAGCAATGAGCAACTCAGTTTCAATTGTTTGCCGCAAAGGAGGTTGAAAGACTACAGCTGCACTCCTATACTGTACAGTACACACTTTCCTGGGAGTAAGTCCCATTGAACATAATGGGACTTACTTCTGAGTAGACAGTCATAGGATTGCACTGTAACTTTAACACACACCCAATGTCTAAATCCAAATTGCACAGCTGCAATTCTGTCCTCTATAGTCATACTTACAGGCCTCTGGCCACTAGTTTCCAAGGAGGATAAACAGGCAGCTGAAATGCACACTTCAAATGGACATTTTTTCTTGAATTCTCAAGGCAGTTGCATAATGAAATCAGGAAGGCACCAAGAAGAGGAGATGGGAACTGCCAGGGCTCCAGGTTACCAACCTCTGGAGACACCACAGCAGCATAGCACCTTCACATCTGCACAAACCAACTTGCTGCACTGAGCTGGGCCACCTTCCTTCTCAGTGGGAACTTGGTGATTTTTACCAGAGCAGTCAATCCTCTCAAGGATCTGGTTCACTTTTAGTGATGAACATCTGGTCAGCAAAAGAGCACTGAGCACATAGTCTGACACCTCATCATCAACCAAAAGCAACAACAGCATAGTAACATCTTTACATCTCCCCTTCTTTTTTGTTCTATTACAGCATTCCTCAGCATCTGCCTCTCGCCCGCTGTACCATTTTGCATGGCCCACCTCTGAGAAGTACAACTGGAAGTAACTGGAATGACTTTATCACCAGTTATTTCCATACTAAGAGGCCAGACATGATGCAACAAACCACGGTAAGAGGCTCAGGCTACAATCCTATCCACTTTTTCCTGGTAGTAAGTCCCACTGACTATTATGGAACTTACTTCTGAGTAGACATGCATAGGATTGGGCTCCCAGGGTAGATGGGAGGGCTTTTCTGAGTGCAAGAAAAGCAGAACTGAGCCCCCTACCACTGTTTGTTGCATCATATTGCTGGTCTCACTGCCAGGCAGTGGAGGTCTGGGTGGGGGGGGGGGTCCTGCCATGAGTACCACTGGGCACCACATCAAGTACCACTGGTGGTATGAGTACTACTGGTTGAGAAATGCTGCTCTATTACTTTTACCACCCAGCCCCAAAAAGAATTCCAGTGAACTCTAAAGCTTCCCCCTCCAACTTCCAACTCTGCAATCCAATGCATGTCTACTCAGAAGCCCAACAAGTTCAAGGGGAGTTGTTGACTTCTAGGGTTTGGGAGAGAATGGCAGCCTTGAAGGACAGTTTCACTAATGAGCAAAAAAGTACTATGAGGGGACTGTTCTTCTAGGTTGCTTTCCGACAGGCAACAACAGATACCCATTACTTTGGTCTACTTTAGTGGCGAGTCTCCCACAAGTTTGAGGGCTGCTACTGACCAGGAGTACAAAGCAGGGGCCTGCAGTGGGTGGGGAGGCAGGTGAGGCAGAACCTCCCCACCACAGTCCTTCAAAAGTGTTGCAGCTGTGTAGGTGCCCAAGCACCCACAACCCAGCCTAAAAATGAAAATTAACAGCACATGTAACAAGCCTGCCATTTCACTTGCATGGGGGGAGGGGGGAGAATAACCTAAAACCTCTAACCTCTTTCTGCTAGAGAAGCAGCAATGCTAACTGTACCATCCTCAGCACACTTGCCTGGGAATAGCAGCCCAATCCTATGCAAGCCTACACAGGAGTAAATCACATTCTATAGTCAATTGGGCTTCCCAGGTGTGAGTAGGATTGCAGCCTAAGGGCTATCCAACTTTCCAGAGCCAAAGCAGCCACATTGCAGTCCCGAGGTAAGGGAACAAGCATTCCCTTGTCACAAGGAGACCTCCAGGACTTGGTGCTGGAAAGTTACAGTTAAGAGGACTTCGGACCCAATCCTATCCAATTTTCCAGTGCCAGTGCAGCTGTACCAATAGGGCATGCACTGCATCCTGTGGTGGGGGGCAGGGAACATTTGTTCCCTTACCTCAGGGCTGCATTGTGACTGCACAGGTGCTAAAAGAAAGCCTCACTGAGCACAATAGGACTTACTTCTGAGTAGACATGCATAGGATTGTGCCCTAAGGCTGCCATCTAACTTCCACTTTCCTGGGAATAAGCCCCATTGGCTATAAGGAAATTTACTTCTGAGTAGACATGCAGAGGATTGTGCTCAAAGGCTGCAATCCTATCCACACTTTCCTGGGAGTAAGACCCATTGAACACAACAGGACTTACTTCTGAGAAGACCTGCATAGGATTGTGCCCTTAATGAAGTAATGTTTTGTGCCACATTCCTGCCTTTTTTTAACCTGAGGAATTTCAGCTGTGGGAGCATCGCCTCTATGTGTCTGATAGTGTATTATACAATCATTGTGTAACAACACGTTGTATTGCAATGAAAAGATCCCAGGCACAAAACTGCATTCCCAAACCCCAAGGATGAAAACCAACCCCATGGTGCAGTCCTGTGCTTGTGGGAAGTAAGGGCACAATCCCTATGCCTGTCTACTCAGAAGTAAGTCCCATTATAGTCAATAGAGCTTACTGCAGCATGAGAGCCCAAGCCTATGCATGTTTACTCATTATAGAGTCTCATTATAGCCAAAGGGGCTTACTCGCAGGAAAGTGTGGCTAGGAGTGCAGCCTTTGAGCACAATCCTATGCATGTCTACTCAGGAGTAAGTCATTATAGCCAAAGGGGCTTACTCGCAGGAAAGTGTGGCTAGGAGTGCAGCCTTTGAGCACAATCCTATGCACGTCTACTCAGGAGTAAGTCCCATTATAGCCAATGGGGCTTACTCCCAGGAAAGAGTGGATAGCATTGCAGCCTGAGGCAAGATGAGTGCAGGACCCAAGGCGAAAGTGAGTGCCCCCTGAGGCAACCTTGTTGTGGGGGGGAGCTGCTGACTGAAGGGGGGGCTAGAAAGACTCCCCTTCCAAAGCACGGAAGAGGTCCTGCCAGCGGGGGGGGGGGGCCCTCAGCTGAGTCCACGACACAGCCTGCTCCCCTCCCCAGCCAGGCTGAGGAAAGGCATGGAAAGGGGAGGCGCCTCCTCTGCTCCTCTCCTCTGCTGGGGCAGAGCGAGGAAACTCTAGCCGGGTTCTGAGGGGCCTGAGGGCTCTGGGGGGGGGGCTCTGAAACAGGGACCTGCTGTGGGCGGGCGGGCAGAGCCTCCCCACCAGAGTCCTTGGGAAAGCGCTGCTGCCGTGGGTTGTGTGTGCTTAAGCACCTCACAGTGTTCTGGTGCTTGCTGAGGAGCTCCGGTGCCTCCCCACTCATCGCATGTCCCTGCTACGAAATGGCAAAGGAGAGACGGGGGGGGGGGCGGCCCAGGCAAGGCGCGCTGGAGACCCGGGCTCACCTTCTCCTCCTCCTGCTTGTGCTGGGCTTGCTCTGGCCACTCTGCGGGCAGAACTCTAACGGTTCACAGAACTGACCCATAAGCCAGCACAGGGATCCGCAGAACCGGGCAGAACCGGTTGAATCCCACCACTGGCCGGCCCTGGAACCTCTCGGACCCATTTGGCCAGGGACCACAGTGGGGCAAAACCCTTCCGTTCCCCCACCCCAAAAACATGATGGCGCAGGCCACGTACAGCAGTCATTAGAAAAATGACTTCCTTAGAAAAACTGCCACCTGGAAGTGATGGAGTGTAAAGCAGGCCTAAGAGGGAAAGACCATCAAGTAAGACCATTAGTGATGAAACCGACTGCCATGTGAAACAAGCAGAGCCTTCAAGGGCAGCCGAGGCCATCTGTTCATTCCACTGAAAATGCACGTTGGCAAAAGACAATGTGTTTTGCTCAGCCGTGTGCAGTTTGGCTGGCATTTCAATGACAAGGGAAAGGAAAGCGAGACGCTGCCCTTTGCAGTTTTGAGTCTTCCTCCTGCAGCAATTTTCATCTACATCAGACGACAACGTGAACATCTAATTAATGGTAAGGGCTCACAAGAGTTTTCACAGGATTGAATCTGTGCTTATTACCTTTGACTTATAGGGATCCAGCATGGGCAGAATGTTGAACTTGGGCAGAGAGCCCTGGGTTCAGATTCCCACTGAGTCATTTTATTTATTTATTTATTTATTTATTTGATTTATAGTCCACCTTTCTCCCTGAAGGCACCCAAGGCAGCTCCTGAAGCTCATGCCTTGGGTCAACCACATCCACCTCTCACAACCCGTGTATGCCACTCTGAGCTCCCTGGGGGTGGGGCAATGTGCAACAATGACAGACACCTGGATCAACTTCCTATGCCATTCCATGTCTGTAGGATCAAGTGACCATATGCAGTTTCTGCATCTTGGAACTCACATTTTTATCCCTTGAAATCTCACAACTCTTTGGCAAAAGAGGGGGACACAGTAAGATTATTCCGATATGGTGGAAAAAGCAACTACAGATTCAACTCACTTGGTCCTGATGCAGTGTTCAAGGGGAGGAATGAGGTCATTGTCTTTGTCTTCAATGTAAGGCTGAGATGTATCTGTGGGAAGAGGTCAGACATGTCACATGACAGCAGATCAAGTATGCCAAATGTTCTGAAATACTTTAAAAGAAATGTAAATAAAAGTGGCAGCCTTCGGGGAAGTCTGTTCATCAGGGGCCATCTAAGCCAGTGGCAGTGAAATACAGAGGTTGGTGTCTTGTGTGAAGGAGTGTTGTCTCCTGTCTGTCCTCAGGCTATTGCCAATCAATCAGTTTCATTGGGTGACCCGAGTTCTCATATTTGAGAGAGGGAGTAAAATAAAGTTTCTTGATTCACTTTCTTCACACTATTACTCATCTCTTTCTCAAGCCCCCACATAGTAATCTTTCTCCTCCACTAAAATCCCCAACCTTTCCGGCCTTTCCTCTTGGGGAAGGTGCACAACTGCCCTTCTAGAGCACCAATTTTCAACCTTTTCCTTCTCACAGCACACTAACTCTATGGTCTTCTCTATGGTCTTGTGATGTAATTTCTGGGAGATTCTTCCAGGTTCTGTGGCTCTCTTTCTAGGGCAACTGTCTGTCATAATGAATTTTCTGTCCCTCTTCCTCCACTGGCTCCCTAGACACAAAGCCACAGAACCCAGAAGAGCAATTTTTAACCGCTGTGCTCCTAACTCCTGCAGCACACCTGTGGACCTTTCGCAGCACACCAATGTGCCATTGAAAACCACTGTTCTAGAGCAGTGATTCTCACTCCTTTAGCACTGGGACCCACTTTTTAGAATGAGAATCTGTCAGGACCCACTGGAAGTGATGTCATAATGGGAAGCGACCATCAAGCAGGAAATTTTTAATAATCCTAGGCTGTACTCCTACCCGCACTTACCCAGGAGTAAGTCCCATTGATTATCATTGTTAAAAGCATCTTTATAGTAGCCTGTTAAACGTACAGATCTGTGACATTTCCCCAAATGCTATCACTTACCATGGTAGCATCAAGTCTAATACATTAAAAATAAAATCTTGAAATGAATGGGGACTCACCTGAAATTGGCTTGTGACCCACCCACAGTTTGAGAAACACTGTTCTAGAGACATGGAAGAAGGGAAAGAGCTTGACAGTGCACAGGCCTGGAGATCTTTGCTGTCAGAAATCAGGTGGGAAGAGAGTGGAAGGGAATTCCAGGACTCAGCACCGAAGGCTGCTCCTGCCTGCCTGTAATTGCGCCCTCGTGAATGGCAGCTCTCCTTTCAGACGCCCACTGCCGCTCCCTTGCGTCCTCTATGAATAGCAGCTCTCAGCTTGGGATGATTTAGCAGCTGAAGGAGCCAACATGGTTAGACACGTGGGTGTGCTAGGAAAGCCAGAGTTTCCAAAAGTTCACACTGTGACATGACAACACGCCAGAGAACAAAGGCACATTCTGGAAAGTTTGAGTCTTACAGGTGCTATAATTGTAGAGCGGAGGTATACAATAAAAAGTAAAGGAACATTATGATGACACCCACATTTACCATCAACGTAGGCAGTGAAGAGGTCAGCAGTAGTGATGGATGATGTGATGTCATTGGTTCTATTTAGAACTATCTCCTGAAGTTGGATTTCCCAAATTTCATAACTGACCCCACGCAAGGCACACGTGTGCATGCAAGTACATGAGGGGTGTTGTCGGAGTCAGGTTGCCAGGGTGTTCTTTTTTGTTTTTTTACTGGCTTTGCTCCTGTACCAACAACAGCAGCCTGATGTGCAGGAAGTAAGCTGTGACATTTTTCCTCAAAAGTTATCTTCAGGTCAGCGTCATCTACTCGGTTTGTGCCTGAAGGGCTGTTTCTAACAGGCAAAGGAGCAGGGCTGGAAGGCCCCCACCACTAGTCAGTTCATTCAGTTAGGAGGCTCATGCGGGAGAGCCATTCAGTCCTGAACGGCACTGAGAGGCAAGCGAAGGCTGTTTGTGTCATTCCTCTGCCAGGAGAAATGTTTGCCAGGAAGAAGGCTCTAGCCTAGCTTCTCCCTGACATGCTAGTTTTCAGCATGCAGGGATGTTTGCTTTTGACATGGGTGAGCACTCAAGAATGCAGTTCCTGCTTGCAACTACTTCCTCCTAAGGAACCGCATGCATTTCAGTTGTGCAAGGGGGTGGGGTGGATATGCCATCCAATTATTTTCAGGGCTGGCCTGGATCAACACAATGAATCCTGGTTCCGCTCCAGAAATCCTTCCCCTCAAACCAACAGCTGGCCCCCAGAGTTCTAGGGTGGGCTGGAATTGGCAACACCCCTAATTGCAGAAAATCACACTCGTGGGGATGGGCATAAACTGGGGCACTGTCTGAAAGGCACTATTTCACAGCTGACAGAATTTCATTTCCATGTTCTTGTCAAGAGAAGAGGAGCAGGACAAGTCTTCAGCGCTGCACAAGTTCTGAACAGAAAGAATCCCCAACAGTGACTGAAGAAGGAACAGAGAGTTTTTGTATTGAGAGGGGTGGCTTCTCCCCAGAGAAACAAAGGAGGCCCAGATCTCTAGGACAGGACAACAGAGGGGGATCTGTAAAAGGTCATGGGAAAATCCCTGCAGCTGAACCCAGTTTTGCAAAATTTCAAACGATAATTGGACTGTACAGGCCAGTTCATGTGGGGCGGCCACACTGCAGAACTTCCAGATGCTCATTCCAGAGGAAAAATGCATCAAGCTGGCAATCCAACCCAAGAAGGGCAGCAGCATTATCCAAGGGCTTTCCCGGAGTGGGCAACAGTTGTTGCTTCTCATGCCAGCTCTAAGGACCAACTAGATGTAACTTTAACTACCTAACGTTTCCTGGTGTGCTGGATTTATTTTTCTGTAAATAGCCTGCATGGGGACCCCAATTCAAATCAGGTCCATGGGGGAAGTATGGCCTTGCTACAAAACCCTCGATTTCCCCCTATTTTTTGTCTATGCTGCAGTTTTCTGTTGCACTTTTTGATGCCTCATAGGAACGTGAAGCCCACTTGATTCCCAAGAGCTGGCCATCCAAGTGGCTCTGGTGACCCCAAGCATCCCATTCCAAGAAAAAACCAAGGGGAAGCCTACAGGTCAAAACAAGCAGGGCCGTACATCCCTGCCCCCCCCCCTGTGCATTTGCCCAAGTCTGACACCACCCTGCTAGAAAATGGGTGCAGGGATGAGGATCCTGCCACAGCAGGAGGAGGAGGAGAAGGGAACGTGCTTGGAAGCAACGGCTGCTCCTCTTCCTTGGGAAGCGTGTGTTGCTCTTATTCATCTAACACAGAAGTGGCGTGGGGGAGGGGAGCAGGACTGCACATTGGCTCCAGTCCGGAAGGGAAGGGAAGGGAAGGGAAGGTGGGTGGGTTCCATATTGCTTCTCCCTGCCTACTCAGTGCTTCAGAAGCACCAGATGGGCAGGCGGAAGTCCTTGGGAGCTGCAGCAGTTTTTGTTGTGGCTCCTCTTGTCCATCCAGCAGTGCTGGAGAGAGAAAGGAGCTGCTGCAGTACTGCTGCTGCTGCTGCTCTCCACAGGTTAGATCAGAGCCCCCAGTGGAGTGGCAAGCAGAAGAGGGTGGCGGAGAGACAGGTTGGGGGGCATCTACTCATCCCCCCCCACCAAGGATGCCACTCAATGGGACCGTTCCAGGTCACTTAATGGCTGGCCTTGGGCATTGTGCTTGTCTTTTTCTCTGGCTGTCCTTATAGGGGGCTCTATCCTGCCCCCCCGCCATGGTCCTGACCTGTATGGATATCTACCAGCATTTGCAGAAAAAAACAAGTATGTCAGAACCAATTACGTAATTAAGGTCCAAATCCTAACCCACTTTCCAGCACTGGCATAGCGGTGCCAATGGGACATGTGCTGCATCCTGCAGTTGGGGGACACTCATGGAGGCCACCTCAAAGCAAGGGAATGTTTGTTTCCTTACCTAGGAGCTGCATTCCCCTTATGTCGGTGCTGGAACACGGGTTAGGATTGTGCCCTAAAGTCACATCTAGTTTGGACAGAAGCCTTTCTGCAAAATGCATTACACCACTGATATGCCCAATGACCCAGGGGCAAGGAGCTCCACAGCTCAATCACTTCCACAGTGTTTGTCTCCATACCTATGGTTAGACGGATCTCCTCTTGCTGATTGGCTAAGCCGTCATAGTAATACAGGTCAAACCGCCGCTCAGCCTTCCAGTCCCCAAGTAAATCCTTCTCAAGACAGAAAAGCACGCTGAAGTGACTCTCGCTGCAGACAAGCCAAATGGGATACTTTGGGGTCTTCAAATAACATCCAACCTGAGCAAAAGGGAGAGAGTGCACAATTTTTTAAGTATGTTGTTTAAAACAGTAACAACAGTTAATTGTTAATTAATAGTAACAATCAATTCTGGATGATATAAAGGTTCCAGACCAGGTAACAGCTGTAAAGTCTTGCAGGTTTTAATTCTCAAAGGCACCAGGACACAGGTTGTGTCTGTTGTCTTGTGTGCTCCCTAAAGCATTTGGTGGGCCACTGTGAGATACAGGAAGCTGGACTAGATGGGACTTTGGCCTGATCCAGCAGGGCTCTTCTTATGGTCTTAAAGGGGCAATGAACACCCTATAAGCACTTCTTTCACACACCCCTAGTGTTACGGAAGGCTTTGAAAAAAGAGAGAGAGAGGTGACATTACACAACAGCCTTAACACCCAATGAGGGAGTTACTTCCTTGTGGGATCGGAGCGCACTATGCTCTCCCAGTATCATATGCAGAGGTCCACTTAATTATGTGGTTCCCATTCCCTATCATGGCATTGTAACAGAAGGAAACCTCCATGTGGCCCAACTGAGCTGTGTGGCTCCTCTCAGAGATAAGGCCATAGTGACACAGGACTCAGATCGCTCCACAGAGAAGCATCTCCAACACCACTTTGGAGATATGTAACCCAGGACTTGAATCCGACATCCACCCACTTCATCTGAAACATCAGCTAAAGAAAGGTCCATCTACCCTCATTTCTTGTGATATCACAATTAGATAACCACTTTTTCCCCCTCTCTAGACAGAACATTCTCTGCTTCGTTATTTTATTAATTCCTATTTTTAAAAGCCATTGTTCCAGTCAACCGTTTGTTTCTTTTTAAATTCTTGAGTTGTGAACAGAGGCCCAAAGATATAAATATGCTGTCAGAAAAAGAGAGCAAAAAGTGGATTTCAGTGGGGAGAAGATATTATCACAAGGATTTCCTTTCTAACACACACAGGCATATGGCAGTAGTTTGAAAAGCAAACAACCAGCCTGTTGGAGTCCCTCAGAGAAAAAAATTCTTAAGATTCCCCTTTGATGTGAAATTAGAAACTTATTATAGTCTCTCTTTGGAATTGGAACCACAGATGCAGTTTGACTAAAACAGCAGTTCTCAAGCTGGCTGGTGTCAAGGGGCCTTTTCAACACCCATTTGTCTTCCAAAGGAACTGCCTCCCCACATGACTGCCACAGAGCATGTTGTGGAATGGGGAGCACCCCAAATGGCTCAGGTCACCCAGTGTGCTGGCCAACCTGAGCAGCACTGCTGTTAATAAACATGGACCAAGAGTGGCCATCTGAAGCGAGGGTGGTGGGAACACAGAACTGGATCTTTTTGGTCGAGGCACCCAGGCTCTGGAACATCCTTCCCTGAGACCCACAGAGCACCCAACTCCATCTTGACAATAGGTTAACACTGTGCCATTTCATTGTTCTTTTGGGTTGCCGTCATTTTATCTTGTTACGGTTTGCTGGTTCCTCCTTCTCCTAACATCCCACAAGCTGGTTAGGCAGAGACTAACTGGTCCAAAGTCGGCCAATGAGCTTCATTGCTGAGAGGAGACTTGAAATCAGATCTCCCTAGTCCTGGTCCAACGATCTCTAACCAACTAGGTTATTGGCTTTATTTGTATGGAGACAAACGAGGTACCAAATTCACAAGAACATAAGAACAGCCCCACTGGATCAGGTTATCTAGTCCAACTTCCTGTATCTCACAGTGGCTCACCAAATGCCCCAGGGAGCACACAAGACAACAAAGAGATCTGCATCCTGGTGTCCTCCCTTGCATCTGGCATTCCGATGTAGCCCATTTCTAAAATCAGGAGGTTGTACACATCACATACACATCATGGCTTGTAACCTGTGATGGACTTTTCCTCCAGAAATTTGTCCAATCCCCCTTTAAAGGCATCTAGGCCATGTGCCATCACCACATCCTGTGACAAGGAGTTCCACAGACTACACACTGATTAAAGAAATATTTTCTTCTGTCTGTCCTAACTCTCCCAACACTCAATTTTAGTGGATGTCCCCTGGTTCTGCTGTTGTGTGAGAGGGAAAAGAGCATCTCTCTATCCACTCTGTCCTTCCCGTATGTCTCAATCATGTCCCCCCCTCAGGTGCCTTTTTTCTAGACGGAAGAGCCCCAAACGCTGTAGCCTTTCCTTGTAAGGGAGGTTCCCCAGCCCAGTAATCATTTTAGTCACTCTCTTTTGCACCTTTTCCATTTCCACTATATCCTTTTTGAGAATTCAGACCCAGAACTTGTAGATTTACCCAAAACACGATGGTTTGATGATTTGCCGCAAAGACCTGACAAACATGCCAGCTCAGTGAATTTATAGCAGAAGGCTATTAAAATGGCACCAGTGCCTTGCCTTCTATATTGGTTGAGAGGTTTGCACCTCTCTGCTTGGAAGAGATGGTAAATGCAACACATTCAGAGCCATTTCTACCCCTCTGCTGGTTCTTCCTATAGATTCCTTACATGTGCTCAGAAATGCGAGAGGCAGTGTTTGTTTTTGAGAAATGTCAACCCTTCAGAAATGAAGTACCTGCAAAGACAGACTAATTTTTAACTCTCCAGGTGCTCTTTATGGTTGTTTGACTTCATTTCGCCTTTCCACTATGGCAGATTTAATTTTCATTCACAGTCATGCGACCCAATCATTTCCAGCATCCCCATCACATTTGATCCCTTAGAACTGAGGGGCTGCATTCTTCCTGCAGCTATGCAAAAGTGGTAAGAACAAAACCCAGACCTCTTGCCTGCTCTCTGTACATGTAAAATGACAAGGTTTGAACATAAAAACAACCAGGCTGTTAATACGATTTGTTGGGAAAAAGGCAGCAATGTAAACCAGAAAGCAGTGGTTCCCAAACTTTATAGCACCGGAACCCACTTTTTAAAACAACACTCTGTCGGGACCCACCCAGCTATACAAGCCTTTTAAAAAAGTGTTTTGCTTTACTAGCCACTCAAAGCTTTGTTTTTATCCTTTCTCCTATGGAGAAGGAAACCAACTTCTGGAGCATTTGTTGAGCTCCATGTACACTGGATCAGAACCTTTCTATTGGCTCTGTATTCTTCTTTTCCTGGCCTTTGATAAGAGCCAAGGCACATTCACCTACTCATGAGTAAATGCACATATGTATGGATCAGTTTCACTTTCCATAAGGACAACATAGCTTCCTTGTCAGTTTGGAAAAGGGAGACTTCTCAAGTGTTTTCTGGGTCCTGCGTTCATCATGTGGGGACTTTTCTGGTGGCGTTGTGTTCCCCTGAGCCTGCCATTTGAAGTAGCCTGAGGTATGGTCACCTGTGGTCCCCTAGTAAACATGTATGTGTTGCTCCATTTTGGTTTCCATAGAGCTGGGGTATTCCATCTGCGCATCCCGCTTCCTTAGGAAGGCATGGCTAGCCTCCAGGGGCGTTGTCAGGCATCTCCGGGAGAGAGGCTGGGCTGGGCTGCTCTGCTGCATGTGCTGCCTGCTGACTTGCTGCTTTTCTGCAGCTGTGGTGGGGCAGCGTGAGGCTGGGAGGGCATGTGAACGTGGTGGGGAGAGCTGGGAGAGAAGACTGGCTGGGCGGGCGGGCAGGCAGAGGTGCCGCATCTCATCATGGAGCTCTCTCCATGTGCAACCTCGCCCCAGGGACTACATTTCCCAGTGTGCCCCTCACCCTGGGCATCCTGGGATTGGTCAAGGCTGGAGGAGAGAAGAGTGCGGAGGTGCTGCATCTCTTCAGCACAGGGGTGCTCCTGGCAGACTTCAGAGTAAGTACAGGCAGTGCAGCGCTTTCCTCTGCTTGGGAAGGAAGGAGCCAGCCTGCTCCTAGTAAGGGGGGGTCCAAATGCCCCAGCCTGCATCCCTCCGCTTGCCTGGGGGGAGCGGGTGGCATTTGCATATTGGGTGTGTGCGTGAGCAGCCCCTGTCTACTTTGGGGTGAGTTGTAATCTTGCTGGGTGTGGCTGCAATCCTTTCCACACTTTCCTGGGAGTAAGCCCCATTGACTCAAATGGGGCTTACTTCTGAGTAAACCAACATAGGCTTGGGGTCTGTGTCAGCTTAACCCAGGATCCTCACCTTTCTCTTTTTCCTCCCCCTCCAAAAAAGAGAAAAAAGCCACTCTTGATGGCTTTGTCTCCAAAAATTGATTAAAAATAAAAATCCCCATTCCTTTTTAGCCATTCCCCTTTTTCCTCCTCCCTCCTTTGGGGGGGGGGGTACTCTGTTGGTTGCTATTGTAAGACAAAAGGCACAATCCTAGCTAGGTCTACTCAGAAGTAAGTCCTATTGTGTTCAATGGGACTTACTCCCAGGAAAGTGGGGTTAGGATTCTAGCCAAACAGTCTCTAGGTCTCAGTTTGCATCAGTTTGCAATTAGCAGATACACACAAAACAAAGTCTTCCCCTCCCCCAGCAAATTCATCACTTCTTCCCCCCTCCCTTTCCAAAACCCTCCAGGTGGGCTGCTAACAAACTCAGGGCACAATCCTAACCAGGTCTACTCAGAAGTAAGTCCTATTTTGTTCAATGGGGCTTACTCTCAGGTAAGTGTGGTTAGGATTGCAGCCTCAGAGTGCTGGCAGCCTTGTTTCTAGTGTATAATTATAACCCCTTCACCCCCATTTTGGGGGTAACTGAGGTGAGGTGCTGTAATGGGGAGCCGTGGCCAATGGCTACAAGGATCAGGGGAGGCGCGAGCCGGAAAAGTTCAAGAACCACTGCCATAGAGCTTAATACATTTTCCTTGTCAGCTATCAGCTGACCTAACTAGTCCTGATATCAGCTTGTCAGTTTCATGATCCACCAAAAATCAAGTTATGACCCACTGGTGGGTACTGACATACAGTTTGGAAACCACAACCGTAAAGTGATTAAAAGAAGACAGGTTGAGCTTGTTGGTCTGAGCAGTACAGAGAATTAAATAATAATACACAATAATCATCTCTAATGTGAATATAGATGCCTCCTACATATTCAGAGCAGTGAATACCGGCATCCCCACTGTTTTTTGCTGAACTGTGTTCTGCTGTCTTAACACCCTCCATGCACCCGCCCAATCTGCAATATGATTGGACCATAAATAGAAATAGGTTGCACATGAGGGCCCTGGGAACTCAGACTAAGAATGGGAAGGGGTGGGTATTGCTGCGGCCAGGCAGCAAAGGGCCTGCCACCTGGGGACAACAGGGACAAATGCATACAACTGCCCCCACAGGGCTGCTGCCGTATGTGGGCATTCTTTCATCCACAATACAGCAAGTATCCCACTTAAGATCACTGTGACTTATTACTATGTATACAAGTTGGGCATCCCTTATTTGGAATTTTGAAATCCAAAGTATTCCCAAATAAGTAACTTTTTAAAGTGTTGGCATGACAACAAATGTGGAAAATTCCACACCTCATCTCATGTGGCAGGTTGCACAAAAGGCAGAACATTATTAAAAATATTGTATAAAATTACCTGCAGGCTATGTGTATCAGGTGGATATGAAAATAAATGAATTTCCTGTTTAGATTTGGGTCCCATCCCCAAGATATCCCATTAAGTATATGCAAGTATTCCAAAACACTGAAAAACCTGATATCCAAAACGCTTCTGGTCCCAAGCGCTTTGGATAAGGGATGCCCAACCTGTATCATCAAATTGCAAAGTTGGTGAACAATTATTAATATTACACTGTATGAAATAAACACAAGCATCTAAACTCAGTGACAACATTTCTATTGTGGATAAATGGGGAAACCTGGTCTTGTCCCCCTCTGAAGTAGAATTTTATCAGACAATTAATAGTCTAGGTGCTGGCTTATATAACACAGAAATCCACAGTAAGAATTTTTCACCCACATAAAATTTTAACAATAACTCGCTCTAAAAAGACCCTTCTATTTTATCAAATGCTATTTTATCAGATGTGTGTGTGTTATTTCTAATATTTATATGAAAAGCTACCCAGTTATATGAAGGCCAGTTGCCTTCTTTGACTTAAAATACTGTATCATCACTTCTCATCAAAGGAACATGCAGCTACCCAAGCAAAATCTACATAGAGACTAAGTTTAAATGGTATCCCCCTGTCTGGATGATGTATCTTTTCCCTTAACCAAATGGTTAAGAATTGATTCCTTGAATCCCTCCCTCTAGTTAGTTACTTCTTATTCTACTTTGGGTTTTTCTTTTTTTCTTTTTCTTTTTAAATATCCCTTCTAAAAATCCGTATTAAATAAGTATTGATTATTTTCTCACAGTAAATCAAATCTCCAGCTGAACTCAGTTCTATAAATCATATTCGCAGCACCATTCATGAAACCAAATTCTTGACAGGAATCAAGTTCCCAGCATAGTTAATTGAATTGGGTTCCCAGCACAACAAAAAAAATCCATTCCCAGAACAGATGCAATTACTAGATTCCCGACAAGTATGAAATGAAGCACTTTTCTCCCTCCTCTTCTTCCTCAGTTTCTTCAAAGCCTTTTCACTGCAAGCCTTCCTGCACTTGTGTTTGCATCAAAATAAACACAAACTTCCCAGACTTTAAAACTCACTGCCGGGCAAAGAAACTTGCTGAAGGTATTGTCCCCTTTGGTGCCACACCTTGGCTCATTTCTAACATGGAAAGGAAGTTCAAGGGGAAAAAAATTGGTCCAGGAGGTCAGATGATACTCTGCCTGGTTCTAGGGATGTGATGCCATCCAACTTCTATGGGGGTTGGATAGATTCTTGATACTTCACAGTGGGGAGATCAGTGATGGGAACCACCCCTGGCTCACCTCCCCAAGTGGACAGAGTGGACAGGGAGATGCTCTTTACACTCTCACATAACACCAGAACCAGGGGACAGCCACTCAAATTGAGTGTTGGGAGAGTTAGGACAGACAAAAGAAAATATTTCTTTACCCAGCGTGTGGTTGGTCTGTGGAACTCCTTGCCACAGGATGTGGTGATGGTGACTGGCCTGGACACCTTTAAAAGGGGATTGGACAAGTTTCTGGAGGAAAAATCCACTACAGGTTACAAGCCATGATGCGTATGTGCAACCTCCTGATTTTAGAAATGGGCCATGTCAGAATGCCAGATGCAAGGGAGGGCACCAGGATGAGGTCCCTTGTTATCTGGTGTGCTCTCTGGGGCATTTGATGGGCCGCTGTGAGATACAGGAAGCTGGACTAGATGGGCCTATGGCCTGATCCAGTGGGGCTGTTCTTATGTTCTTATGCCACACATTCAAGATCCACCTGGAATACAGATGGCTCTTGAAAGATAGAACTTATTTGTGATTGTAAAACCCCCCAAGGGGGGGTTGGAAAAAAGCCTGCCTGTGTAAACTGCCTTGAATAAAGCCAAAGGAGTAATCCAATAGCCAGAAAGGCAGAATATAAATACCTATTATTATTATTATTATTATTATTATTATTATTATTATTATTATTATTATTATTATTATTATTATTATCCTACATCCCCATTGGCTTAAACAGGAGACCTAAGTGTGTGTTGAAATATGTTCCTTTAAAAGGGCTTAGTTTTGACTGAATCATGCCATGATTAATACAGCAGTGGAACTGACACTGCCAGGTAAAACTCATATGACATTATAGTATAAGCCTGGTGATGTGGTCTTCAATTGTACAGCACTGGCATGGGTCAGGGGATGGGAAAACCGTACAACACACCATTAGCCCTCAAATTCTATGATGCCAATGCCAACACCAAGCAGTATTTTCTGGTGTTGTGTTATAAATTGCAGCAGACCCTTTTCATAATATTTGCAATGTCTGGGGGAGAGAAATCTTGAGCAGTTTCCTTCTTGACAACTATAATTCCAAAAATGCCTCCATGATGTATCTTCTCTGAATAAGCAGAGCAGCGCCGACATCCCAGCCCTTTATCTTTAAATAGAAAAGCAAAAACCAAAAAAGCTGGCAGGGGAATGGGGAAGAAGCCAGAGGGGGAAAATAGTTTGCCTAGGAAAACAGATGTCAATTCCAAAGTAGGCAAGGAATTAGAAGCATGGTGTTGATATATATTTGTTTTGAAAAACAGCTGAGCACTTCAGCAGCATAATCTGAAGTCTCCATTCTCCTAAAAATGTTTTTGTCCACTGCTGTTCTTACAGCCCCTGGGCAACTGAACTTGTGTGCCACAATCTAAAAGCGCAATCTGCTTGCAGGAAGTGGCTTCCAGTGAGGATCAAATGCACTGTGCATGTATAAAAAACAGATGAGACTTGGCCATGATGGAGTAAGAGGCTTCAGAAGACTGGAAGGCCAAAGGAACAGAAAGTAGCAGAGAGAGATCCAAACCACCTTCAGTCTCGAGAAGAGACTAGGGTTTCACTGGGATTTACATCACCCGGGTGTGGGAAGCCAGCACAGCACCCCATGATAGACCTCTTCCTATGCAGTGGGCGAGGCAATGCCCCAGGCAGTGGGCGTGGTGATGCAGCAATGCCCCGCCCCTGCCGGGTTTTTGGCTATAACTTTTGACAGAATAGAGATATTTCAACATGGTTTGTTTCACCGCATTCTGCATGAAATTACGCATTGATTGATATATAACACGTTCATATTATTTAAAAATACCAAGATTTAAAGAATTTTGATGAGTAGTGATGTCACCCCCCTGTGCGCATCACCTAGTGAGGCCCACAACCCCTAGCAATGCCACTGGTCTCTAGACTCAGAGGAGAAGCCACCGGTGGTCAGGCACTTTGCAGCAGCTGGAAAAAGGACACAGGGCCGATTCAGACACTTCCTGGAGTTTCTTTTTGTACATAGATAGCAGTGCTGATGACCAAAACACTGGCCACACGCTCAGGGCCCAATCCTATCCAGTTTTCAAGGTCCGGTGCAGTCGTGCCAATGGGGCATGCACTGCATCTTGTGGTGGGGAAGCAGTCACAGAGGCCTCCTTAAGGTATGGGAACATTTGTTCCCTTGCCCTGGGGCTGCATTGCAGCTGCACCGGTGCTGGAAAATTGGATAGGATTGGGCCCTGAGTTAGCAAACACCCCTAAGTGGTGTTTTGCTTTGTGTTTGACAAGCACTTCCAGAAACAGACCCCAAAGTGATCCTGTTTTGGGCTGAAAATAAATCAAACAGGTCAGATTCTGTGCCTTCTTACCTTCCTTGACTGCAATGAGCCACAAACCAAGTGCCCGCTTCAAAACCATAACATATTCCTCAGCATTCAGACTTGCTCAGTGTTTACTCCCCAAAAACACTGCATGTTGTCTTTGGCTCTAGATTTGTTGGCTGAAAAAAATCAACAACTTCAACCTGAACTGTGCAGGTCAATTTCGTTCATCTGGCAAGACTAAAGATGGTTGGATGCTCCCTCACTCCTGCCTCTTTACTGCCCTCCCTCCTGGTCCATTTGACTCCAATCCAGACTGCATGATTAAGACAGGCACCTGCAAAGCAGACACCAGTCTTGCTTGCAAAAGGCTGCAGTTCTAGCAGAGATGTTCCAGAGGGCAAACAAACATGCCAAGTGGCAGGAAGACTGAAAACATGATGCGCAGCTGAGAAAAAATTTGAGAAAGGGCAAATAAAAAAGGGATTTGGCAGACTGCTGGCTGGCACTGGAACAATTTACTGAACCGTTTTGAAAATGGGTTGCAGACGTCTTGAATACACCTTAGCTGACCCAAGCAGCCTTGAACTGCCTCTTTTATATTAAGTATATGGAGTTTTCTTTTCGATGAAAGTAATGGGTGGCAATGAAAGAATATTTTTCAGTCTCAGGATAACATGTACAAATGTTACTTGTTTCTTCTTAATGTCATGGTTAGATTTAAACTGGCAGGATTGTTTTAATAAATCACATTCCCCCACGGACAGTTCACACTTGAAAGTACCTAGCAAGATTTCTAGTCAAGCTGTTGGATAATCACTGGCAGGTTTAATTTCCAAAGGGGTGTCGGGGACTAGATTGAAAACTGAGTTTCTGATGAGGTTCCTGCACCTTTAAGAATGACCCAGGAGGGGAAATGTGCCAGCTGAGGCTTTTTGTGCAGCCCTGGGCCTCCCAGCAACCCAATGGAGCAATAAGGACAATCAAAAAGCAGCCAATGGCAGTGGTGGGATATGTACATGTGTGCCTGAATTCCACCTACTGATATGAACTAACCCACCAACTCTTGGCTGGGGGCAGTGGCATAGCTGGAGGGGGTGCAAAGCACTTAAGTTTTGCAGGGAGCCTCATGGCAGCATGCAAGGGGCCCCTTCCCCTCCCCTTCGGAGCCATTCCAGGCAAATGCATATGCCTCTGTTTTGCTCCCCTCGCCTGGGATGGCTCTGAAGGGGAGGGGCCTCTTGCACGCTGCTGTGAAGTTCCTTGCAAAACTTAGAGCTTTGCACCCCCTCTAGTTACACCACTGGCTGAGGGTTTTCAGTACAGAATCAGAAGTACAAATAAGAGCAGCAACAGTCATGCAAGCTTTGGAAAACCCACAAGGGACATTTCATGTCATTCTGCATTCACTATGTTTGGGGATGGACACGCACACACCCCTGACATCGCTCTTTGCTTATTTTTCCACGCCTGGTTCCCGTTACCACTTACAAAGCCGCAACGTCATTAATTTGCTACAGACTGAGTCTATTTGTTTACTGAAACACTGGAGATGCTTGGGGGATATCCCAAGTCGGGGAAAGGATCATTCCAAAAGTTGGGATTCCGTTTTGTTCCCAGTCCTGCAAGTGTGAACACCGATTGTTCAAAGGGCTATTACTGAGATTCTCCAGACGTACCAGTGGGGAGAAGAAATGGCCACCCTTGTTTCAGAACCAGCCCGGAGAGACGAGCACCCCCTGGAATTGACTGCCTTTTGCCACCTCCCGCTTGTGACAGATGTTCTCAATCAAAAATTCGTCTCTTTGCATCACGAGTTTGCTAAGGAAGGCAGGCGCAATTGGTGTCCCCTCCCTGCCAGGATTCCTGCAACTGGTTAAGGGCTGTTCTTCACAAGGATTCCCATTTCCCCAGATGTTGTATAGTATCAATGCCGTGGACTCTCTTCAGAGAGCAGCACGAAGAACAGAGGTTTCCATACTACAGTCCAGGGGCCACATCTGGCCTGCCACAAGATTTTGTCTCGCCTGCAGCAACTTTTTTTTTGATCAGAGCTTTTGCTAATGTTTGAAATTTTTAGTCCTTATATACTTCTCATTAATTCATTGCTAATTCTGATATTTTTTCTTTGGCCCACAAAAATGTGTAAAATATATGATGTGGCCCTTGTACTGCAAAGTTTGGAGACCCCTGATGTAGAACGATGTGATATTATTGGATTCTTTGAAGCCGTTTGGTCATTTGCATCTTTTAGATTGTGAGCCCTTTTGGGACAGGGAGCCATTTAGTTATTTGATTTTTCTCTGTAAACCGCTTTGTGAACTTTTAGTTGAAAAGCGGTATATAAATACTGTTAATAATAATTAATAATAATTTGGGATCCTGGGACCTTTCAGCAGTTCATAGGCTTGGGTATTCATTCCCAAAATTTCTCCCCAGTCTTTCTCATACAGATATTCATGGCACCTAAACAACAATCTGATGCAGAATACAACCCACTCATCATCAAAAATAATCTAAAACAAACCAATAACCTTTGTTTAAAAAAAGAAAAACAAACCCACAGCAATCGCATCTCTGTTGTCATTTAAGAGGCAATATCCTGATCCTCTAATTAAAAGGGGGATCGGAGTTTGTTTGGCCTGACCAGGACACTAGAGTCCCTCCCTCAAGGGGGAGTGAAAGGGGGCTGGGTCTGGCAGCTACGGCGGACCTTTTAAAAGGACACGAGACCCAGCCCTCTTCCTCCTTTTACATGTGGCATCGTGGAAATACCCGCCCGCCCGCCCTAGAGGCAGTCTGAGTTTAACTGGTCGCCGTTTGGGGCCGGGTAGGAATTTTTTGCTGCCTGCCAAGATTGGCCGATGGACAGGCAGTTTTTTCGCCTACCCCAGACTGTTACGGGCAAAGGGGGTTACACCCCTCCCCGGTTTGCAAGCTGCTATTGGTCACTTTAGGAGGGCAGGTGGTGCGGGTTAGGAGGCGTGAATGGGACTTGGGCATGCATAGGCATAGGCATTCAGGCGGCATAGGCAGGGCGGAACCCTAGTTCAGTCCTCAGGGGCTTGGCAGCACGAGGACGTAGATGGGGCCCTGGCCGGGACCACGGGGCACACCTCAGAGGCTCAGCGGCTCGAGGTGGCGCAGTCCGCGGTCCGGCTGCCTTCCCCTTAAGGGACAGACCTGGATGAGACGCGCCGCCTCAGCAGTGGGGTGCGACTTGGAGTCGGGTGCATGCCCGCCTGGGGGCAGAGGTTTCTGGTACCGCCCAGAGGTCCCTCCCCGCACCACAGGGGCTTTCGCTGCCTCGGATGCTGCAGGTCTCAGTCTCTGTTTCTGTTGCTAATGTGAAATAAAGTGGCCCTTTCTCCCATATCTGTTGTCTCGAGTGTTCATTGGTCAGTGCTGGAACAATCTAAGAGTATGGCTGGAATAAAACACCTCAAAACTGCTTAGCGATTCACTGGAAGGCAGGGAGCAATGGGGCCAGGCAGATGCCCTTTGGAAAGACCTTCCAAATTCTGGGCAGCACCACAACAGAAAAGGTCCTGTGGGTTTTTCACCCACCAGTTATACTTTGGATGGTGGGGGGAGCTTGAGCAGGGCCTCAGAGGAAGATCTGAACGCACAGGTGGGTCTTTAAGGGATACAGTAACAGAGCACCTGCTTTACATGCAGAAGGTCCCAAGTTTCATCATAGAAGCAAAGTTGGAACCGTCTAAACCCCTGTCTGTAGCAGGAAATCCTCCTAGATCATCGCGTATCAAGCCTCTGCTTGAAGATCTCCAAAAAGGGAGAATCCACTGCCTCCCTTGGTGATCTGTCCCATGAACCACCCTTCCCTGTTTGGCAGCATCTCCAGGCAGGGCAGAACTGCCTGAAAGCCTGGAGTCAGTGGGGGTTCTATGGTGCTCGGTGAACCAAGAGCCAGCAAAGGCCGTCTCCTGTTTTCCCCACTTTGACCTACCTGGATTGCTGCAACATGCCCAAAAAGCTGAAAAGGTTTTGAACTGATCAGCACAAAACACATGATTACTGTGCAGCTTGGCTTGAAGAGGCTCTTCCTTCAACCAGGCGGAGGATCTGGTGAATCATAAACCTGCTCGTGCTTCCTGCACATGCACAATGTTGGTTTTCCCAGCAAGCTGCTGCCGTCAAAGCTGGGTGCAGTTGGCACATACCTGGGACACGTCATAGTGCTCAAAAAGGGACAACAGGCCCACGTCACTGCGACTGGAGACTCCTTTTAAGATGGTGATGTTGCCGTTTCCAGAGTCCAGCTCTACCCTGTCATTGAAAACGTTGGATACAGCTTGGCCAGTCATCATCAGGTTGATCAGTTCCTGGTTTCAACAGAACAAACAGACCACTGAGGAAGGGCTGGGCCCAGGCAACACTGGGCTGCAAGCACAGGGCTGCACTCAAAGATTAACATCTTGAAGCACTTCATCATTCCAGGACTGTCACCTTGGCCCCCCCCCCCCGGGCAGGGCGCTACTGTAGATCACTGACAGCCATTCAGTTTATTCAAAGGGCAATTCTCTCTGTGCAGGACTCCATCAGTGCCCCTCCATAAATGGTATCCTGATCCTCTTTTGTCTCCCAACCCATCTGTAAACAGGGTGGGGAGGGGATGAGAGGGACTGTGTGAGAGTAGGGAAGGAAGAGGCAAGAGGGGAGAGGGTCACGCACTGAAGCTGTGAGACTTATCAGGATGACCCAATCCTTGGCAGCTCTACTCAGAAGTGATCACACTGCAGCTGGTCATTCAATTAGGGTTCCTCTCCCCAAGTAACAATGGAGCCATGCCAAGTGGTGGAAAGTGTGATTGCTGTGAACTGCCTCCAACCCCTCGCTGGGCTCAAGTCTTTCTCCGAGTCTTCCATGCACACGACATGAGTCACGAGTCCATGAGTCACATTTTCACAACTCAAGTCCAAGTCATCCGAGTCAAGTTCCCAACCCTGCAGATCATGCCTGGGTGTAACCTCTGCATGTCCACACCCCCTATTCCTCAGATATTTTAGAGTTTCCTGCTCTTGGAAATGACCCCACGCTTTTTCCCTTGTCACTCTTTATTCCTTAAACTATCTCTCTAAACATGTACTATCTTCCCTCCAATTTCTCATTAGATCCTACTTTTTGCAAGCACTTAGTTGAATCCCTTGAGTGCCAGGGTGACCAGATGCAATGGAGGCCAGAGTGCCTATCCCTTTAACCACTGAATAGAAGAAGGAATTTGGGCAGGTCCAGCTCAACATGGAAGGGTTTAGAAAGCTTCACCTGCCAAAATTCCCTCTTCTATACAATCGTTAAAGGGATAGGCACTCTGGTCACCCTGCTTGAGCCTCATCTCCAGATATAACCAATTTAAAATTTGGGCCATTCTGTTTGCCCACAATGATCTCTCCTTAGCCTTGCCTCTTCCTCTCCATGATACTTAGTTGTCTTTTCCATTTGTCAAATGTAGTTGGTAAGCTCCTTGGGGCAGAGACTTGGGTTTGGGTTTTTTTTATTATGAAACACTGTAAAGCACGGTCTAAAAGAAATACTTTTGTCCCCAGAAGCAAAGCACTGGGCATTTATCTTTAGTTACTGACATGCCATGTGAAGGAAAAAGCTTTCTGGCTCTGATCTTATTTACCTGTGTACAATATCCGTGTGCGCCAATCAAGCGGTTTGTGAGCACATCAAAATCTCCACGGACTCTGGGGAGACAGAAAAAGATTTATGAAGGTTGACTTGCAACTCTTTCTGTTGGAGAAGCTTCTCTAATACTGTGTACGAAATCTGCTTCTCTCCCCAGTGGAGAAAATGTGGAGTTCTATGCTTACAGTAATGATCCACAAAAATATGCTTTGCAATATATACACGGGCTGGAAGTCAAAATACAGAATGACTGCTCTAGCTTGGATCTTAAACTTTTCAGAGAGCATTCTGCCCCCTGCACTTGGCAAACTATTTTAGAAACTGAAAGCTAAGCGACATGCTAGACTACAGTCCTGTGACTGCACAGCCAACATAATTTTTTTTTTGGTAAAGCATCTGGGGGTATGTGGGGGGGGAATGGATCAGGGTCATGATGTGAGAGGAGGGGTGATTAACCCTTTTGCCCATGAAAATTGCCCAAATCAAATCACCCTTCCTGATGTAGTCGTGAGCCATGGCAAGGGAAACTTACAGCGCAATCCCCCTCCCCCAGGTTAGGCCAGCACAAGTCACTTGTGCCAACCTGGGGATGTTGCAAATGTGTCATAAGGCACGTTTGCGTTGACTCAGGAGTCAGGGAGGCCAGTGCCAAGAGTTATGCTGGCTTCCCTACACTGGATCCAGGCCTGTGGGGTAAGTTTGCGGGGCTGAGCTCGGTCTAAAGTGGGGTGTAGGGAGGGCAAGGAGGAAGTGTTCTGGGGCGGGGGGGAGGGCAGGCAGTGGGCATTCCCAGGGGTGGGCAGGCGGGTGGGGAGCAGGAGGTGGTGCCAGGATCTGGTGGTTATGCCGGATCCTGACCCCATTCCCTGGCGGCACAGATCCAAGTAGACCATTGGGGCCAGTGCAGCGTGACACAGGGTAAGGAGAGAGTTTTCCCCTTGCCTCGGGTTGTGCTGATTCTGGCCCCAAACTTCTGCTGGATTCAGCCCACTGGACTGCCTGCTCCAGAGCAAGTTAGGATTGCACCCTTAGAGCAATGATTTTTAACCTTTTTCGTCTCATGGCACACTGAGAAGGTACTAAAATGGTCAAAGCACACCATCAGTCTTTTGACAACTGACAGGACACACCATGCTGTTGGTGGGGGGCTCACATAAAGGACCCTCCCTCAAACTCCTGTGGCAAACCTGCAGACCATTTGCGGCACACACAGTGGTTGAAAATGGCTGCCTTAGAGGCATAAGTTTCATGGCCATTTCTCCTTGTGCCTCAAAGCATTTTGGAGTATACATGTGTTATTTGGGTCAAGGCTGGTGTGTCATATTGTGACCCTCTCCTTAGCTCCAATTCAAATAAGGGAATAGTGATATGACTCTTTTTACAACATGACCCCACCACAGAACTCCAGAGTAACATGTAGTTCAGCCCAAAAGAGACCATTAAAAGCTGTTTCTGGTTCAGTACATGGGATCACAGTTCAAAGGAAAAAAACAAAAAAAACAAAACCAAAATTCAAGCAAATGCCTGTCCAGGAACCTGGATACACCTTAAGTAGACTTTTGGATCCCAGCCAAGATCTGCTATATGCTGGGAGATCATTCCCAGATTTCGTTGCGAGGACACAAAGTTCTATGGTAAGCCAGCAGGTATAGCAAAAGGGCAATTTTAAATGGTCCACTCTAAACCCTTTCGCTGTTTTATTTCTGTTCAAAATAAGAAAACCACACAATTTGAAATATTTGCAACAATGAAATAAAGACATGGGAGGAATTTTGAGTGCTTTAAGTGAGATTTGACTGAAAAGCCTTTCCTAAAGTCAAATATGAGAATCTGTATGTTTCTGTATTAAAAAGAAAGAAAGAAAAGAACCCACATCTGATTCCAGGAATGAGAATAAAGAAACATCTTGATTGCTCCTTCCTTGCCAAAATGAAAGTCTCAACACAGCATCTCAGAAGCTGCAACAACTGATAAACTTATTTGCTGCTTCCTTTAAAAGGGTAAGCAAAGTAGTGGTGTAGCCGGAGAGGATGCAAAGCACTAAGTTCTGCAGGAAGCCTCAACATGGTGTGTTAAGTGGCCCCTCCTTCCCCTTCCAGGTGGTGGGAGCAAAGCAGAGGCGTATGCCTGTCTCCAAAGCGGAGGGGAAGGGGCCACTTGCACACCGCAGTGAGGTCCCCTGCAAAACTTAGTGCTTTGCATCCCCTCTAACTACGCCATTGAATCAGAGAGTTGATTTAAGTATAAAGAGTAGTTCCCAATACTAATCTGAAGAAAAATCAAAAGAGTTGATCACATTAATGAGTACTCATAAATATAAAAGTATTTCTAGGATTGCATCAGAAGATGGAGATAAAGCCAGGAAAAGTCAGAGGTTGACTCATTCACAGAACATCAGTGAAAAGCATCTCTGGCTACTGGCCACAGTCACACCTAGGAAATCCCGCAGTCTTCATTGAGACCAGTGACCAGTGCCACATACGTCAATTAGGGGCTGTGGGACATGCAGTTTGGACAATAGCAGGAAGTTCCAATTCCATCCTTTGGGGTGCAAACTGTATGGGAATTTTGCACTGTGCCTAAGACGGTTGGGGAGAATCAACATCTGCATTTCACATCATTTATGCTCGTGAGGAAATTCACCGTCAAGGATGTGGCTCAAAGATTTACAACTTGCTTGGGTTGTACTTTTTGCAATTCCCCCTTTCCAAGGCCGTTCTCATGACATGCACAGCAGCTGGACCTTTCTTGAAGTTTGGTGCATCCCACCACCATCCAGAACGCTAAATAGGAACATATGAAGCTCCTTTGTACTGGGACCATTGGCTGCCTGCTCCAGCTGATGGTGGCTCTTCAGGTCTCTCAGCATAATTCTGTGTGTGTCTACTCAGAAGTAAGTCCCATTACATTCAATGGGATTTACTCCCAGGAAAGTGTGCATAGGACTGCTGCCTAGGGCATGCTGTCTTTCCCAGCACTGCTGCCTGAGATCCTTTAAAGGAAGATATGGGGGTTGAACCTGGGACAGAGAGGTGCTCTGCCACTGAGTGATGCTTCCACTGACTCAAATTATTTAAAAAATGCATCCTAAACGTAGCCTTCAACCCACCTCAAGGTTACAAACAAACCCACACAAAATCATCCTCACCCCCACTCCCTTTTTAATTGCAGATATCCCTGCTGTTTGCTGATTTGCTTTCTTTTTTGAAAATAAAATTGTGTGTGTGTGTGTGTTTTGAATGAGGTCTGGCTCTCTCACAGCTCCTTTCCATGTGGCAAAGCTTCATACTCCATGCGTGACCTCACGCCCACTCTTCATAGCAACAGACTTAACATTAGCAAAACACACAATTATGAGGCAGCTCCAGAAATAGAAAATGGGTTGGTAAGGAAGAAAAAAGGTCTCAAATAACTACAAGGGAGGTTTCTAGGAAAGGGCCGCAGAGACAGATGGATTCTGCCTTGACATCCCTGTGCCACCATTAACAGCTTTGGTTCACGAGTGCAGAAGGCCTCGCGAGAAGCTCCAGCCAGCCAGAGGCTGGTTCAGATGTGACTTTGCCTCTCTACATCTTTACGATACTGACAAACCAGCCTCAGAACCTCACCAAAATCCATGTGCAGACTCGAGACTGACCACACAGGCTAGGATTTAACAAAAATTTAGTTTCAATATTCACTTCAAAAGTAGCACATTTGAAGCATCAGAACAGCTGGGGGGAGAAATTACTTGTCTCCAACAATAAAAGGAGACACTTTTTTTGAAACTCCTCACAAGCAGAAAACTGGCACATCAGGGAGAAAACAAAGGAAATAGTTCAAAATGTGATTCCTGCAGCCTCTTGTGGTACAGTCCATGGACCACACCTGGACTCTACCACCTTATTCCCACCTAGAGGCTGCACGTAAAGCTCTTCCCCAAATTTTAGCCATAGAAAGTGGAGGCTGCAGGTTGAGTGAAACCACCCCCTCCTCACCCTTTCCACTGCTGGCTGTTTCATGGTCTCGGCGACAGTGATGATTACACCGCTGTTCACTTTTCCCCCCCACAAGGCTCCATATCATTGTATTGGCAACCTTCAGTCTCGAAAGACTATGGTATCGCGCTCTGAAAGGTGGTTCTGGCACAGCGTCTAGTGTGACTGAAAAGGCCAATCCGGGAGTGACAATCCCTTCCACACCGGGAGCAAGTGCAGTCTGTCCCTGGTCTGTCTCCCTGGCTATGGGCCTTCCTTCTTTGCCTCTTAGCCTCAGACTGTTGGCAAAGTGTCTCTTCAAACTGGGAAAGGCCATGCTGCACAGCCTGCCTCCAAGCAGGCCGCTCAGAGGCCAGGGTTTCACACCTGTTGAGGTCCACTCCTAAGGCCTTCAGATCCCTCTTGCAGATGTCCTTGTATTGCAGCTGTGGTCTACCTGTAGGGCGCTTTCCTTGCACGAGTTCTCCATAGAGGAGATCCTTTGGGATCCGGCCATCATCCATTCTCACAACATGACCGAGCCAACGCAGGCGTCTCTGTTTCAGCAGTGAATACATGCTAGGGATTCCAGCACGTTCCAGGACTGTGTTGTTTGGAACTTTGTCCTGCCAGGTGATGCTGAGGATGCGTCGGAGGCAGCGCATGTGGAAAGCGCTCAGTTTCCTCTCCTGTTGTGAGCGAAGAGTCCATGACTCGCTGCAGTACAGAAGTGTACTCAGGACGCAAGCTCTGTAGACCTGGATCTTGGTATGTTCCGTCAGCTTCTTGTTGGACCAGACTCTCTTTGTGAGTCTGGAAAACGTGGTAGCTGCTTTACCGATGCGCTTGTTTAGCTCGGTATCGAGAGAAGGTATCGGTATTGTTTAGCTCGGTATCGGTATTCAGTGAAGGGGATACCATCATACATCCCCTTGATGTTGCCCGTGTCAGCTGCTATATGTATCTCGGAACAGAGCTGGAGCCAGTAGTCGTTAGCACATCTCCTGGCAGTCTGTTGGACTTTGCTGCGAGCAGTTCGGAGGACCTGCAGGTTAACGGACCGTGGCGAGGCAACACCTTACTGGCTGGGGACTGCCCAGCTTAAGGCGGGCGGTAGCTGCCCAATGAGATGCAATGATCTCTCCCACCGTCGGAAGCAGCCCCTGGCGTCATGCCCTACGCCAATCGAGCAAAGACTTATAACCGGTAAACTGCTGCTTCCCGTGTTGTGCCGACGCCGTATGGTGAAGTTGGAGTGTCCTCTCCAGTGCGCGAAGCCTGGGTAAAGTAGGTATGGAGGACAGACTGTTACCCATGCAGCAAATCCCCCCTCTCCACGTCGCTGGAATGGTCCAATGGAAAGGCAGAAGCCAATACGGTTGGTTCCAGCGCCGTCGCAGGAGTTGCCTGCTTCAGTGCATCACTGACAGTGATGATTACACCGCTGTTCACTTTTTCCCCCCTCAAGGCTCCATATCACTCATGTGGTATCATCACAAAAGCAATCAGTGCCATTAATGCTTCCAGTCCTTGCAGCTGAACCTTGTGGGAAAAGAATGGCCCCAGCCAGCCACCATCACTACTGCTAGTCTAAAGCTTGCCCCGGGCTTCTCTCCTTTTCATGCCCCTGTTCATAAATGTGCATAATTTTTGTCTATCCATCATATGAACAGGATGGTAGAGTTGGGGGGATTGGAGAGGGGATCTTGGCCCAGCCCTCTTCTCATCTAATTCCCCTGAATCTCTGGATCAAGCCTACAAGGTTGCACAATCACACAGTAGCTTTCAACGTGAAGATCAAGCTGCAACCTACCCAGAAAGACTAGCAGAAGCCCACAAAAAATGGCAATTTAATTTGACAAGGGTTTGGATCGAGGAGAAAGTACTGTACAGGTCATTAAAATGCACTCTAATCAGCACACATCAGACTACAAAACAAACCACTAAACGATGTAGCAGAAACAGCTCAATTCAGGAGGGAGCTGGTCATATTTTCTGGAAGGTAAGAGAGGCCACAAAGGCCTGGCTCCTGGAAAGCTGAGGTCGCGGTAATGCGAGGGGACACATTAGGGCCGAGTCACACTTTCCATGGGTTAGAATAGATTGGTCTTAATGGACCAAACAGCCTTCCCTTGACCTTCTGTGTCACTGAGATGCGGGGCTGTTTTCTTCAAGCCATTGTTTTCTTTTTTAAATGGATGCTCTATATTTTATTAAGCTCAAAAAAAGAAATGGCTATCTTTGTTTACTTTATCCTTTCAAAAACTAAATCCTACAGAAGGGAAATTTTTTTTACAAAGGAGTTTTGGGGGACTAGGAAGTAAAGATATCTATTTTAGTAAAAACAAGCTTTAATCCACAGGGGATGCATTCAAAGCAAGCCAGGGAGGTCAGGAGAAGGGCCTCTAGAATTGTGACCATGATCACAACAGCCTTCTTTCAGCTTGGTGTTAACAGACTCCTTAGGTAATCTCAGCTGGTAACCAACAGGCAAGAGGACCATCACTATGATAAGTGACAGGTACACACCTGAGTGAAACAGGGGACTTCTCTGGCTGGGGCTGGGGCTGGGGCTGGGGCTGGGGCTGGGTTTATGAAGCCAGTCCATCTCCACTCACCTCTCTCCTTTTCTTTTGTTGCTGCCTCCAATTCCCTTCCACTGGGCTGCAATACTTACCTGAGAGTAATATGCATTAAACTCAATGGGACTTACTTCTGAATGGATATGCACCTGACTGCACTGCCACTCTCGTGTTGGGTGTTTTCTGGTGTGGTCCTCACCTCCGGCCCTTGAGGGCTGCGCTGTGGAGCCCAGAGCTGTTGGAAGTCTTTGTCATGGCCTGACTGGGCCCATTGCCCAGTGGCCCGGCACAGCGTCCCCCATGGAACGGCAACACAGTCGCTGCTGGGCTCGCTGTGAAGCGCCTGTGTCACAGACGGCTGCACACATCGTGTCCATCTACTAGCCTGGCTGCAGACGGCTGGGTGCTCCCAGCCCACCACTCTGGAAACACAATCCCTTCTTTTTCACTTGTTTTTTTCAGAGATTGTCAATTAAATCTCTGCAGCCCAGTGGCGCCTTGTATCCCAAACAGGCCCAGGTTTTATCTGGTCATTTCCTTTTCCAGTAGTGCAGCTATGGGAAAGGATGTGTGTGTGTGTGTGTGTGTGGTAGGTATGCACCATGCAAGCAGCCCCTCCCACTAGCTGTTGGAGCCATTCTGGGCAGCAAAGACTACGCACAGGTGCTACACTGCTGTCCTTTTCTACTCCCTCACCTGGTATTTGCCTTCTTCCCATGTTGTCGGGGAAGCCCAGGACTGTGGATGAGGTCAGGGTTGTTGCTCGTCCCCATATCAGTGTTAATCCTCCCAGAAAATGTGGAGCAATTGGGGGGGGGGGCTTTTTAGTTTAGTAAGAAGACAACAAAGCAAGGGACACAAGAGAGATCTAGAAAATTACACAGACTGGAAAAGGTGGCTAGAGTGAAGACTGGAAACCCTCTCCTAAGACTAGAAACTTGAAATCATCCAATGAAACTGATCGGCAGTAGATTCAAAACAAGCAAAGAAAGGACTCCTTCACACAAGACATAATGGAGCTTATTGGCACAAGAAAAAAGTTGATGTCCGCAAGCTTAGATGGCTTCAATGGGATGCCATTAAGTCCATGAAGGCCAGGACCATCCATGGCTGGTCTATCAATTATCCTGCGGTTCTGTGGAGCCTCCATGCTTAGGAGCAGTATATCAATAAATATCAATTCCTGAGAAGTGACATAAGAAAAGGGCTTTCACCTTCAGGCCATGCTCATTAGCCTTCCCCAGGGCATGTGGTTGGCCACTATGGGACACAGAATGCTGGACAAAATGGAGCTTGAGACTGATCCAGTGGGGCACTTCCAATGGAGCGATATCGCAGTAGCTTTGGTGCTGCACAGGACAGTCCAGAAAGGGGTCTGGTTCTCCTTTTTCCACTGGACTCCCCTGGCCTTGCCCTCCCAAAGAACAACAGCTGTGCTGAGTTGCTGTCCCTCACAATGCCTGGACCAGAAACTCAGGTTTCAATCCTATACACACTTTCCTGGGAATAAGCCCCACTGAGCACAATGGGACTTGTTTCTGAGTAGACCTGCACAGAGTTGAGCCCTTAGTTGTATATATTTCCTCACAAAAGTGAGGGATCCTGTCTTCTATCATTGTCCAATCTGACAGGGAAGATTCTGACATTTGTATGTTAAAATACACGTTAAAAATAACAGCCTGTTCTGTGTTGACTGCCATCCAGCACAGCTTAAAAACCCACATTTCACTCTCTTGAGTGATAAGGAATAAATGTATGAAGCTTGCTCAACACAAACAAAAGATAAGCAGTGGGCAGTCCAGCTTCCCCGCTCTCCTCCTCCCACCGAGGGCTTCAGCTTCCCTGACTCCCCTGCTCATGTATTCTCACTTGCTGCACACTTTTTAAAGTGCTACATTGATTTTCTGAAGGGAGTGTGCGGACTAACAGCCTGATGCTATCCGGGCCTTACAGTGGCAGATCTCACATGTGTGGGCTGGGCATGGGCACCATCAGTTGGTGGCAGGGGCAGTTCAGGGGAGGATTGTGGGCAGATCAGGGCAGGCAGCAGGTCCGGTCAGGGGCTTTTGGGGGTGGCACTGTACACATGGAATCCGATACCTTTTTCCGAACCCAGACCAGACCCTGGAGTCTCCCAAGACGTGCCAGATTTATGCTAAAAAGCCATTGCAGACCAGGCAGCCCACGGAGAGGGAAGTAACAATGTTCTGCCTGGTCTCCTGCCAGACCAAAGCACGCAGTGGGGTGCTCTGTCAGTGGCGCAACACACTCTGAGGTTGCAGGGACAGGACCGGGCTCTGTCTGAAGCCCCCAGCTCAGATATCACAACAGTTAGGAACTCAACAGGTGGCCTTAGGCAAATCTGGGGCAGCCCCATCCCCTACTGTGATATGGGGTAAAGAATATGACCAGCCTCAGAGGGCCACTGGAAGCAGGACCAAGATCACGCACAGTTAAAGCACTAACAATGAGACCAGCCCTCACAATCAAACCACAGTCAGTCAAAGCAGGCACTACTGGGCCAGGTGGACCAATGGGTTGACTTGCTCTAAGACACCTTCACCTGTGCACATGAAAGGCTTCAGTGCTGGCACCGTGACATCTGGAGAGCAAGTGCTCCCTGCATTTAGGTCTGGGGACCAAGAGGTCTATTCTAACAAAAACAGCACAGCTGCAGCAAATACCTCTTGAGGATACTTTTGTCCAAGGCACTGGTTCCCAAACTTTTCGAGTGGCGGCTCCCTTGACCTGCTGGGCTATTGGCTGCAGCTTCCCAGTAGGGCTACAATCCTGTACATTGTATAGCATGGTGGGATTTTTTGTGAGGATTCTGCAGCTCCCCTGGCTGGTTTCCATGGCTCCCCAAGGAGTCGCAGCACACAGTTTGGAAACCACTGGTTAAGGAGAAGTAACTCACACTACTAGGGAGATCTTGGTAGATGCATAGCGGAGCGCTAAGCAATTCAGCCATGGTCTCTCTTGGACAGCATCATGGAGCAGCGTGGTTCAAGGATGTACAGAATCTCCCCGTGCACGTGGACTGCAGGGATCATGTACATTGTTCGCGTGCATCTCAGACCGCAAAAATGAACACAAGGCGTGCCCGTTGGGAAACTTTAGGATCCATTTCCGAGAAACCCAGACCGGAGGAATTTCATCTGTGGTAAGCTGAAGCATGCTTTGAAATTCTGGCCATGCCGTACGTCTTACAAACATATCCCAGGTCTTAGGAGTCAATGGTGTTTCTGAGAAAGAAGCACGGATGTACTCACTGATCGATGGATCTTGATAATATCACGGACAACGTAAGAAGAATGCACCCATACGGACCGACTTCAAACTGGAAGGTGGGTGTTGGGAGGGAGGAGAATGACAGGATATTAATTTGTAAGATGGCAGTTTCACATATCTATTCTTAATTTAAAAATATTTCTATATTGCCTTTTCAAAGCAAGAATGCCCCAAGCTGGAGACAGCTTCCTACTATTTTCACCCATTTTAGGGTTGCTCAGAGGCTCGTATAGTACACTAAACTACCTGCTGAATACAGATAATAAAACCATAATGTTGAACAAGACCCTTAAGGCCATTTAGTTCAACCCCCTGCTTGAAGCATGAAAATTCTCTCCATAGCATCTCTAAAAGGTTCCTGTCAGGCCTCTGCCTGAACACCTCCAACAAGGGAGAACTTTCCTTTGGTAACCAGATCCACTGTCAAACTGCTCTAAGAAATTTTTCCTGATATCCACCCAAAATTTCCTTTCTTGCAGGTTAGATCCACTTCTACTCTTTGGGACAGAACAAGTCTTTGTCCTCTTCCATATGACAGTCCTGCAAGCATTTGAAGAGTGCTATCAAGTCTCCCCTAAGCTTTCTCTTGTCCAGTCTAAACATACTATCTTCCTCATCCTTTCTCAATGGACTTGTTTGCCAGAATCTTGATCATCTTCGTTGTCCTCCAGTTTGGCTTCATCATCCTTAAAATGTGGTGCCCAGAACTGGACACAGTACTCTAAAGGAGGTCTGATCAGTGCAGAGTAAAGTGGACCATTTCTTGTGACTTGGAAGCTACGGTTCTACCAATACAACTTAAAATTGCATTAGCTTTCTTTGCAGCGACATCACACTGCTGGCTCCGCTCCCATGCCAAAAGATGTATGGATCTTATACCAAATGAGACCACTGTGCTCTGCTCTGGCTGGTGGCCTGTCTCCAGGGTCTTTTCCTGCCCTGCCATAGAAGTCCTTTAACTGGAGATAACAACAAGTGAACCTCAGGTGGCCAAAGCATATGCTTTTTATTGATTGCCTTCCAAGCTCTACATGAGCTCCTATCCAAATATCTCTAGAACAAAACTGTGGCTTGGTTCAGTTGGAAACACAGTTTGATTCTGGCAAATTTTTCTGAAACTGTGGTTTTAAGAAAACAACAGCTCCCAGGTTGTTCCAAGTATAAAACGTGGAACTATGGTTCACTCCAAAGCGGAAGCAAATGCCTCTCTTCTCCACTTCTTGTATGCAAAAGAGGAGGCGAGGAATGTAAAAGGGGGGGACCTCTATCTGGAACAGGGTTATCAAATTTGTTTCATACAGAGGGCTGAAGTTAGCAGTCATGGTGCCTGCTGAGGGCTGAAAGTGGCATCATTAAGCGGAAAAGATGGGGCCATGGGCATCATTAAGCAGATGATGGCCAGAAATAAGTGCTTAGTTCTCACGTTGAAACTCATTAGCTGCAAATGACAGAAGAGAAAATGTGCAAATCTTGTTCCTACTTTCAAGAAATGGGAAAGTCCAATTATCATGCCGGGAGAGCCCAATTATAACAAGGACCAGATAAATTGCTTCTGGGGGCCATGTCTGACCCGCTGGCCTTATATTTGACACCCCTGATCTAGAATTCATCAGACACGTTTCAACAAATAGATTCCCTCTTTTCCAAAAAGCTGCATTCTCATGGCTCTGGTCCTCAAACACTGCCTCTGCTAGATCTCTGACAACCACATGGCCTGAAAAGATGCATCTTCCTTGTTGACGTACAAAATGCCATCCTGGGTTAAGTCGAAGGTGGCAACTCTGCTGCTTTGTAATTAAATTTGTTGAGCTCAACATTGTGTTTTGACACAGATAAAATAAAATTTCTAATTTCCCTGATGCCAGGGAAAAAAAATGCAACACACTTTTGCACCATGCTGTGCCAAGAAAGTGTCACAGAACTGAATAAAGAGATCCCACTTGCTGGTCAAGCGTCATCACCTGGTAAATATTCCGCTGCAGAAACTTCAGCAGGTCTTCGTAACTTCTGACAGTGTGCAACATAAGCTGTGAAGAAAGAATTGGCAGTTGAAACGCACATGAGAAAAGTGAGCATCAGATGAGGATGCTGGTAACCCTTTGGCAACTGTCATACATGTCTACCAGCAGCCCAGCTTTGGGGATTGACTTGTCTACTAGACAGCCAAGTACTGCTAGTATTTTTAACAGTCAGTGTAGTGGTTAGAGCACTAACCACTACAGTTAGAGCACTAACCACTACAGGGAGATGATAGGGCCAGGGAGACCTGGGTTCAAATGTAGGCTGCTCTGAGCTCCTCGCAAGGAGGACAGGACCAATGAGAAGAACGAGAAACAAGTGTAGGTTCTCCTGCAAAATGCAGGCTCCAGCATAGGCTCCAGCCTAGCGTGTGTGTGTGGGGGGGAGGGGTTCATTACCAGAGCCGTGTTTGTCAGTCCTTTCACACTTTCCCTCCCCCAGCCTGATTTTCCTAAACATAGAAACAGTCTATGCTTTCTTTATTAAGGTGGCCTAATTGGAGTGGGGAGGGAGATTTTTAGTTATTGCAATTATTAAACAACTAAGGGTCAAATAGACCTGCTGATCCTTTATAAATCACCCAGAGACCTATCAGTAGATCCCCTTCCACCTCCTGGTCACCCTAGCTCAAGACAGTGTGGGGACACCCACTCACACCCACATTTCAAGATGGATTAGGACCTCCATCCAAAGGTTACAGTGAAGTAGGGCATCATGCTGAAAAGGATCTTCTTTGAAGAAATGGAACATTATCCTCTACAGTCCCCTTGAGGTAGACTTTAATTAAAATGTGTTGTATTTTTTATGATGTCCATTCCGCAAGAATAAATGCATTTCCAATTCGGCACCAGCTTGATCTTGTCTCTGTTCTTGTCTCTCCCCCCCACCACTTGAGTAGGAAGAACATAGCTGGGGGGGAGGTGCTCTGCAATCATGCAGCAGCCAGCTCAGTTAGTGGCTAATGATATCTTAAGCAAAAATGGGTGTAATGGAGCTGATACCAGCAAAGAAAAGCTGGCATCGGGTCTCTGTTACATGCAGTGGCATAGCCAGAGGGGGTGCAGTAAGTACAGCAGGTGCCACAAATCCCCACGTAAGTGGCTTCTCCCAGTTGCCATAGGACAGCTGCTATAGGGCAGCAACGGCAACATGCAGGCACTCACCACCACCCCTTCTGGTTACGCCACTGGTTACATGTATTTCCATCTAAAATGTAGGGAAGGAGAAGAACACGAGTGCACTGCTGAGGGCCCATTTCAGAACAGCATTGGGCAATGCCACTCCTACACACATGCATGGACATACACGCCCTTCCCAACCCAGGTACCCAGAAGATTCTAAATCACTAAATGGATAAGCCAAAGTCTTGCTGAAATTTGCTCTGGCTTCCCACAGTCAAGCAGGCACTGACCACACAACGTTCAGTCCTCCTCAAGAACTGTGAAGGCTTGTGTAAAGCCTGCTTTTCTTGCTTGATGGATTTCAAATGCTATGGAAGGGACTGGAAATTTCATATGTGTGCAATTGGGACAATATCAGCCCTGCCCCACAGTGTTCATACATACATGGAAAATGGCAAAAAGCATGTGCAAAAAGCTGAAGAAAAGAGTACCGTTTCCAAGATCCCATCTGCTTTGTATTTTCCTGCTGGAGTGAACTGCTCTGTTCCGGTACACCTAGAGAGAGCAGAGCACAGAACAGCTGCAGAGGAAGGCAACCAATAGCGTCTCTCTGGGGTACCAGCTCTCCAAGAGTCTCAATTGTGCACTGATTTGGTGTTAGTGCTGGGGGTTAACTGGGCAACTCATTTTAAATTCTTTCCCGTCTCCGTTCCTGAAACAGGTGGATACCCTAAGGCAGTGATTTTCAACCTTTTAAATCTCACGGCACACTGGCAAGACACTAAAATGGTCAAGGCACACCATCAGCTTTTTGACAATTGACAAGGCACACTGTGCTGTCAGTGGGGGCTCACATCCCCCAATGGTCCTATTGATAAATGACCCTCTCCCAAATTCCCGCAGCACACCTGGGGACCATTCACGGCACACTAGTGTGCCACGGCACAGTGGCTGAAAATGGCTGCTCTAGGGCCATGTGGCTCTGGTCCTTCTGGTTTTCTTTACAGACACCAGCACTGGGATATGCCCTCTGCTGCCCAAGACCCTGGAGAGCAGACAGATGGACGACTCTTCTAATGTGGCACATGGCAATCTTTTATGTGAGAGATGCCACGGCTTTGTGGGAAATGACTTTGGAACTCACTGCCTAAGGAGATTCTCATGGAGCATGTTCAGGCAGCAAGTAGAAATGGTGTTATTGGATTCTGAGTGCACTCATCAAGGAGCCACTACTTGCTGGTCTTTGTTAGGAGAAGCTGCTGCAAATCTGAGTCTGTTGTGCTGGTTGTTTTCAGTTATGATCTTACTGTTACAGTGTTTGATTATTGGATGGTTTCTGCTGATTGGTGCAAGCCCTTTGGGATGCCCTGTCGGAGACAAGACAACGTGGGACGAAAACAATTTTATAAAGAAAGCAATAAGGCCCTGGATTCTGTGCCTGGCACTTCTAGTTGAAGAATCTCCAGAAACAGAGCTGGGAAACAAACCGCTGAGAGCGCTCACAGCCAGTCAGAGGATATGGAGCAATGTGCTGGGTCAGTGCAAGGCAGCTCCTTATACCCTTAGAGGTGATAAGGGAAAGGGGAAATCCCAGGGCTGATGGGCTCCCCTGGCACCGACAGTCAGTGCAGGAGTCAGGGCGTTTGACTCCGGAATGGAAATGGCACTCTGCCACCAAGACCAATCCCCAAACATTACAAGAGGTGCCAAGGAGAAGCCCGTGGTTCCATCTGGTGATTTTGCTTTTACCCCTTCCCTGGAGAGACAAGCCTCACACTTTGAAATTGTTTGACATAATTCAGTGGGCTACAGTGTTTAATCGAAATAAATAGGGCCGCAGTGTGTAATTGATTTATCGGTTAGATTGACTGAAAACACCAAATAAGCATATTTATAAGCATAAAAGTACTGTGAAGATGGTAGGTGGCAGAAGTAGAAGAGGCTTTCCCTTCCACATGAGAAGGGAGGATGCCTCTTCTGAGTTGAAGCTTGCTGGCACATGCAGGCATCATCTCCAAACTTTTTGGCCAGAGGGCCTCATCATATATCTGGCACGGTGTAGAGGGCCAGAAAAAACATTTAAATATAAAATTTATATAAATAAATTAGAGATGAAACTTAGATGTGTGAATAAATGAATGACTGGGCTCGTTCATTCAACCTCTCTGGCCCTTAGAACACCCTCCAGACGCAACCAGAGCACAGCTCCAATCATGTTCGGCCAAGTGGGCCAGAGGCTTTCAGGGGACAAGAGGCTGGCCGCGGACCTGACAGAGGCTGGCAGCAGGCCGCATCTGGCCCCCGGGCTGGCGTTGGGAGACCCCTGGTCTAAAACCAAAGGAAGTAAGCTTCAAATGACTTAATTAATCAATTGGCAAAAGCCATTAATGAATTAATTGACCAAGGGCCAAACTACATGTCACAAGTAACATACAACGTGGTCTTTGTTTTTAATAAATAGTACACAGGGGATGCTCTAAACTGGCTTTAAATAGAAACCCCCCCCCCCAATTAAAAATAGTGCAGGGGGGGCTTGATTTGGATTGGAAAAACAGTGGGGGCTAAGAATTAATATCTCCCTATCCCTGCAATGTGGTGTCAGACTATTTTGTGCTCCACGCACTGTGTGCTATTTACTAAAAATACTCCCAAACCTTAGAGTCACATTATGCTTTCAATCCTTATGACGTCCAGTTAGGCCCTAAGGTTTCTTTCATTGAGTGGCATCCCTACTTACAAACTTTCTGTGTGCAGGGAATATTTTCCACGCTGAGTTATCAGTCAAGGAACCTCAAGGGGACTGTGGAATCCTCACATATTGCAGGTGAATCTGGGCATCTTATTAGCACACATTTGGTCCATGTGAAGGACTGGCCTGACTGTCTTCCCTGGGGCATCCATACTTTGGAATTCCCTGCTCAGCTATATTTGACGAACACCTGTGTGTTACTCTTCTGAACTATCCTGGACAAAAAACAGTACTGAAAAGTGGTACATAAATGCCTCCATGTGTCTGAATGCTGCAGAGACCATTAGTGAGTAGGTTGGCTTGTCCACTGTGATTCACTCTTCCATGGAGGAATGTGGAATTCAGTTTAAGAGGCAGTGGCATAAGTGGACATAAGGAAATTGACCTTATTACTTACACGAGGGGACTTTTTCAAGTCTTTTAAAATGTGCCTTTCACTTACAAGACAACCACTGCTTTCTCCCGGCTTCCAGCACGCCATAAAATATCAGCGAAAGCCAAAGTGAGACATTCAGTCCTGTGAGCTTCTGATGTCTGGAGGGACCTGCTGTTTGGGAATAAAAAAGGAGAGACGAACACATAATCTGCTCTTGTCTGCTTCTGCAACTCAGTCTAAATGTGAGCTGCTTCGAACTTAAGTGAAAAGTGGGGGCTCTTGGGGAGAAGGACACAAGATTTCACCAAACCTTCCTTCCCCCCACTTTTGCACAGCCAGCTGTTAGTAGTGTGGATGGCGGTAACTCTGTTTTGGGTTGCTGGGAGGTGCCGTGTTTGCCCAGAAGACTCCAGACTGAGGGCCAGAAACTCCAGTTTGGCTTCATGGTGATGCCCTTCCTGGGTGTGCTTTTCTGGATACCTGTAACATGTGCTTGCAGTGGAAATCCACTCTGTGTGCGCAGGGACCGACTACAGCAGCCAACGACAAACTCATTGGATTGGCAAATGAGAGAGGGGAGGTCGGAGTTGAGGTGCAACAACAAAGAATGCTTGGTGTGGAGATGATACTATAACAGCAGGGATGGGGAGTAAAATATAAAAAGCAATGCAATGTATTCACCAGACCTTTACATGGCATCATGTGCCGCTAAACACAAATGGTTCCTAAGTCAAAGAAAGAAAGAGGAGGAAACCCATGTAAGGGGAAGGGGAGGCCTGATAGTGCAAGCGAGAAGGGAAAGAGGGACACATGGAAATCAGGAGAATGACCAGGCAAAACTGGGGCCGGAAGTCCAGGCAGGAAGTTTGTGGCAGCAGAAGAAAAGGGGGACAGAGGAAGACTGGGGAAGAAACAGTCCAAGGTTTTGGCTACAACAAACGTCCATTACTTAGGGCACAATCCTTTGCAGGTCTACTCAGAAGTAGAGTAGTTTAATAGAGTAGTTTAATATTTTTAATATGTTTTTTATCTGCTATTTGTTGCTAATTTATGTTTTTTAAATCTGTTTTTACATGTTGTTAGCCGCCCTGGGTCCCTTTTAGGGAGAAGGGCGGGATACAAATAAAGTTTATTATTATTATTATTATTATTATTATTATTATTAAGTATGTCCTATTGTGTTCAGTGGGACTTGCTCCCAGGAAAGTGACGATAGGATTGCAGCCTTAGATGTCATTTTCTATAGCCTGAGCCAAGGTTATAGGAAACAGCGAGCCCTGTTTTGGTGGGCCATGCAATCACGCCACTTGCCTGCAGAGTCAGGGTTAGTCCGGTGGCGCAGCTGGAGGGGGCGCAGCACTCTGCCTGGCAGGGAGGTGGGCAAGCGGCCCCTTCCTGCGGAGCTATTCTTGGCGGGGGGGGAAACGGAGCCATACAGCTGTTTTGCCCCCCCTGCCAGGAATGGCTCTGAAGGGAGGGGCCGCTCGCCCACCTCCCTGCCAGGCGGAGTGCTGCGCCCCCTCCAGCTGCGCCATCAATCTAGTCTTTCCTGCCGTGCGGGACTTCTTCACTGCAGCTGCCCAGGAAGGTTCCTTTATACAACTGGGCAGCCCAGCTGTTCCCAGGGAAGAGTGCATTGCACTGCAAGACAGCTTACGAATGGATGGCTGCCCAGCAGAATGCAAGGCAGTGGCTCTGCACTCAGGGTATCTGCCCAGTGGGCACTGGAGCTCTGACCAGTTAAAAGTGTGGTCTTCAGAGCAGTGTGTGGGATCTGAGGCCACCTGTCATTGGTCTAATTCAAAAGCCATGTTATTGATCTGGCTGCGCTCTCCTGGCTGACACCGAGTGCCACGTAGATATGTATACAAGCAAGTCACTTATCCAAAATAAAGGAAGAGAACAGTTGACACTCAACAGTGCTATGTGAGGACAACGTATCATGAAGCTTGCACTGACTCTGGAACTTGTGGGGAAAGGTGGCACCCACCAGGAACTGGGAAGTGCAACTGCTGCTGTTAGGTGTGCCCCCACCTCACCTCTGTTCACACAACCACCCTTCGAGAACTGGCATCTTATGAACATGGAGACTCAGCACAAGCTGCAGAGAAGATGGGAGTGCATTGCCTGTTGACAGTGATGCACCAGGAAGCAGTGCAAGAGGCGTAGCTTTTCTCAACCCCACATGACAAACTGCAGACAAACTGCACTTTTTACACAAGTGCTAAATGCACAGGAACTTTGCTCTCATTTGCATTGGGACATCCTTATCTCCAAGTCCCCTTCCTTTTGGGGTTCTTCCTTTGATGAGCACCATTCTCATTAGCATACAGTTGACTCCTCTTTGGAAAGGACAGAGGCAGAGAAAACAAGCAAAGCAGGTTGGTGGGAGCTCTTTGGGAATATCTGATGGGCAGAAATGAGGAGGGAGGGACTCATCACAGCATAAAAGGTTGAAAGCAGAGGTGAGGGGCTGACATTTGGAAAAGGCCAATTAAGACTGACTTCTGAGAAATAATTCTGTCCAAGGCAGCGGGTTCTACAGGATGCAAAAGGATGTACTGAGGGTACAGTAGTCTCAAGAGTGATGCTTTGCAGAAGAAATGGAAATTAGTGGGGGGAAAACGATGGTCTATTCTGTCTTTTTCCTTTTCCATTTCCCTCAGTTTAGTCACGGAAGGCTTTATCTGTACATCCCCAAAGGGGTACAGCAAACCACTCAGACTCCAGATTTTAAGACTCAGAGAGAGTGACCCTCAAGCTGGAGAATAACTCTGAAGGGTCCTGCCCCAAATGCTGCCCCTCCTGCATGGTGATGCATCAGCTTCTACGCCTCCCACTCCCTGGAATGGAAAAGGGAGACCGAATGGGAGAAGACTGGTGGGCGAGAGGGACCCTCCCTGTGCTCTTCCATGCCATTTTCTTCTTCCTTTCCAAATCCAGGGAGTGGGAGGAGAAGAAAGAGCTGTGGAGCCCAGAGGGCAGCCAAGGGTGAGCACCTTCCACCAGTCTGCTAAGCGAGGAGACCATCTCCGTTAACCTCATGGATGGGCCGGCCCTGATGCCGAAGAAGGACAAAAGGCAGATTTTCAAGAACCAGCTCACGACTTTACATTCATTGCAGCTGTAGGCAGTGGTGTCACTGGGGTGCGTGTGTGGGGTTTGGACAACACTGGGTGACACCACTGGGGGGGGGAGACACCAAAGCTCACACCCTGCTCCAGAGCCAGGTCTCCCCAAACCCAGGAGGACCTGGCCACAGCTGGAAAAGTCTCCGGAGCCCAGGTCTGCCAGGCTTCCTGCAGCGGAGCCTGGGTCTACCAATCCAGCAGGTCCGGGATGCTGTGGGATCCAGCAGAATCACATGAAACGCAACAAGAAGACCTGATTGGGATGCAACACTGGCCCCTCCTTGAGGTGGGCGGCATCAGAGGTTGGCCACTGGCAGAGGGTCCACATCCATCAGAGGGCTGACCCCCTCAGGCAGCACTTAGGGGCAGGTGGGGAGCAGTGCTTTGCCCCAGAGCCCTGGCCCCCTGGTGCTGATGCCGCTTCTTGAAGGAAACCAAAAGGAACATCAAAACACGATCCCCTGAGAACGGTTTCAATGTGGATGTCCGTGTCTTAGATGAAAGGCGCCATTTGAATTTCAGACAATGGCAAACTGTAGCCTGAGATATAAATCTGGTAAAAGTTCCCACCACTGACTGTAAAAGATCTAATAATTTTAAAAAAACAAAAACTATGCATCAAATCAAAGCATCTAACATGAAAGGAAGGACTTTGGTGCTCTCCATCTGCCTTTGGTACAGCATGAAATGGGAAGGGCGTTGGACACCTCGACAAACGGACATGAGGAGACGAGCTGAAGATCCTGTCCTACCCACCACCGCCCCTTCTGCTTCTGGACGGCAGACGAAGCCCTCAGAAGCGCAGCAGTGACGCCAACGTTAAAAACTGGATGGACCTTTGAGAGGAGGAGGAAGAGAATGGAATTTCACAGTGCAGTCCTGGGTTGACTTTTGCTCTGAGGCCAGACGAGCTGCCTCAGGCATGTGACAATCCTGTCAGTGTTTGCTTTTTAAATTAAAAACAGCCATGGAAGGCTGCAAATCTGAAAAAGATGAGCAGCAGAAGGGGATCAGCCCTTTTCACTCTGGACCTTTGCTCACACAAAACGGCCACTACCTCTTCGGTAGAAAAGCAGCTTGGAAAAGGGCAATTCTCAATTAAAAAAAACAAAAAAACAGCCGACGGGTAAACAATGAAGCAGCCCCTGTGACTTCTATAATCAAACCTGTAGCCTCCAATGGCATCAAGTCTCTGATTCAATCACTGGTGTCTCCTGCCTGAATCCCTGGAGGGCCACTGCCTCCTTGGAGCAGACAATGCTGAGCTAAATGGTCTGATTCAGTAGAAGGCAGCTTCCTATGCATCATGTGTCTCCCAGGGAATGTGCGTGCATGCATGACCTGCCTGTGAGATATACAGTTCCCACTAACATTCCTTGCAGTGTGCAAGCCTTCTCTCCATACACACACACCCTGCCTGTCAGGATGACATGCATTTTGCTAGGAAAAACAGAAAGTGGATCTAAAGTGGAACATTTCTGGGGCAGCATCCATTAGCATCATCAATCTGCACGCGATCTCCTGCAATGGGGTCAAGACCAGGAAGACCCCTTTTCCCCTCGCGACAATGCTGGGGATTTTCATTCAATTTCAGTGGAAAATGCTCCGGCTCTTGGAACTGTACACTCACCACGTATTGCTGTTCCTGTGACTGTCTCCAAAGATAAGATGTCGCAGGACACAGGCTTGAACGGCTGCCAGGACCCCGCAAGGCCCACCCTAGAGGGTAGAATAAGGCAAGGGGTGAAGACAAACAAGGGCCATTTGATGGTGGCGAAAATGTCTTGCCGCTCTTCATTCAAGTTACAGACAAACTTCATTCTCTTTGCCCTGTTTTTGTACTCTGTTTTCGGCTATCACATACATTTCAAATGACTGCATTTCTAATTCAGATGCTGGGTCTCTGCATGTTTTCCGGAAAACCCCTAGAGCACAGCGTGCAAGCAGCAAGAACAGGCAGGGCACACTGCGGTTCTGTTATGCTATCAAGGGTGAAAACAAGCACCTGATTTTCCAAAGGTCATATTACCTGTGAGCAAATGGCTGGACTACTTACGATTCCCCGAAGAGTTCAAATGAAGGTCCATCACCACAATTCCACATTTATTTACTTAGATGTTCTGCTGATTTCGATACGACTCACCTTCAGGGAGAGGTGCTTGAACTGAAACTCCCCTGGCAGTCAGGATACTTCCCGAATTTAGCCTCCACTGAATGAATCTCCATGTTCTGGAGTTCTCAATTACCTCTCCTTGTTTTTGAAGTGGAAGTGAAGCGTCAGGCTTTCTCCACTGTTCTGGAACTACTGTTTAAAATCTGCAATCGCAAAACCAGTTGGGCACGCATGGGGCACGCATGGGGCACTTCAGTTCAGTCAACTCGGTTACCAAGGAGCACTAAAACACAACAGAAAAGCAATCTTGCTTGGACTGTATGCACAACTGCATCAGTTCTTCTTGTGTGGTGTTTTACTGATGTGTTTGGGTGCATTGCTAAGATGCTGCTAAAAGCAACTGTGACATGATTGCACAATCAGTTGTATCGAGAGGCTTTGTGGCATGGTGTGAAGGAGTGGTTTGCCCGTGGCCACCTTGTGAGTTTTCGGCAGAGGCACGATTCAACCTCAGAAGTCCTGAGTTCAGTCTGAGTTCAGTCTCTTGACTACCATGTTACGTGAAAATCCCCTTTTTCCTTTTAGTTGTAATTTTCTCTCTATATCTGGTTATGTTACTAAAACATCAGGCAGGCCACACTTCTCCCAGCACACTTTTCCAAAAACTCTGGTCAAGTCACAGGCTCATGGTTACAAAATCCACCTCCCTATGATTCACATATTATAGGAAGAAGTCTGGCATAGTAAATCATTATTTAAGTGTCTCCTATTCATTGTATTGTTTTAACCCAGTCTCCTACATTACTGTATTCATTGTATTGTTTTAACCCAATCACTGCCTTCCTGGGTTGCCCATTCATTGTATTGTTTAAGTTCCCCCAGCTAGGAAGCCAGCCATAGACCCCACTGAATTTTGCTGATAAGGGACATCCTGATCTTTTCAATGTTTACCCTGCTGTGTGGTAGTAAGGAAGCTCCCATTCAGCTCAGCAGTTTTGCAAACCCCTTCTTAAGAGAGGGCTTCCCCGCCACATGGTCTCTCTCTGGCTCCCCCTCCAAGGACCAACACATCTGTGTTGTGTCAGAGGGTCCTCTTCACAGGACTCCCCCCCCCCAACTGCTCTACGGGACAGGTAACTATCTTGCGTCTGGAACTTTCTCCCTTCTTTCCCCCCCTTTTTCTCCCCTTCTCTCCCCATCTTTAGTTAGCAGCTGGGTTTGGCAGACCAGGGACCCCTAAAATCCTTCCCTACAACCTTTCCTTTTTCTAATTTCCTCAGATGCACCAAATACTTTTTACCTGCAACCACCATGAAAGCTAGGTACACTAGACTCAAGTACTAGGAACAAGAAACATACACTTATCATTTCTCCATGTGCAGTATGTTTACCTTTGAGCTTTTGTAATAAAGTTATAATCTTTTATTAAAAGTTATCTTTCTCCCAGTCTCCTCTTTAAGCTAAAGGGAATTTCTCTGCATTACGCCGTCTTGTTATCCAGCCTGCGATCCTGAGGTTCCAATAAGGGTCGTGTACTAATTCCCCTAAACAAAACAGCCCTTTTGGTAACAACTACGTTACACCAGCTCACTAACTAGATCAGGGGTGCTCACACTTTTTTGGCTCAAGAGCTACTTTGAAACCCAGCAAGGCCCAGAGATCTACCAGGGGGGAAGGAAGCATCTGACAGACACACCCTTTGATGTATGGAGCCCCTGCTGGACCAGGTCAGAGGAGGCCCACCAAGTCCAGCTTCCTGTGCCCCACAGTGGCCCACCAGATGCTTCAGGAAGCACACGGGAGGCCTCTCCTCTCTCCCCACCCCACATACTGGGGGCAGCCACAGGTCCCCCCAAGAGGCACATGCCCAGGCTTGCTGCACTACGGGGGGAGGAGCTCCCCACTCCCCGCCCCCCCAAACTCTTTGTGGCTGCGCCCCGAGACCAGCAGGGAGAGGGAGGCGTCGCAGGTCCCCCTCCCGCCGCCACCCACTTTAGCTCCTGCTCTTCCAGCATGCAGCGCAACGAAACTGATGAAACTGACTAGAGTCTAGTCAGTTTCGTTGCGCTGCATGCCTGAAGAGCAGGAGCTAAAGTGTCAGTTTCAGTGTCAGTTTAGTGTCAGCTAAATATGTCAGTTTCGTCTAGTCACTAGACGAAACTGACATTAACAGTTTGGAGAGACAGGGCTCCGCGATCTACTCATTTTGCCTCGCGATCTACCGGTAGATCGCGATCCACCTATTGAGCACCCCTGAACTAGATGGACCAATGATCAGGAGAAGCAGCTTCATGCATTTATAAGAGGCAGTTTGCCAGCCATTACTGATCTAGTATCACGTAGCCACAGCAGAGTGCATCCTAGCACATATGCGTAGTTCATGTGGGTCCAGCAGGCCCGAGCCATGCCCCACATCAACCAAAAGTGCATCTTTCACCATCTGCCCCAGAATCCTTTGCTATGCGGGGAGGTACTTTAGCAGTTTTGCAGGGATCCATGAGTCCAGGCAAGAGTCCATTCATCAATGTGGAGTTTTCCAAAAGCACAGAGGTCATATGTACTGTTGGGCCTGCAGTGGAGAGACCTGGACTCTTACTGGGGCTCTGCACTGTAACTCCCTGTATGGCCTTGGATACAGTCCCACGTGGAGTCCTCGCACCTGCTGCTGTTCTCTTGTGCAGCTCCATGCCAACAGACCCACGGCAGGAACACACCCCAGTGCGCTGCCCCCAAGGCTTCTAGAGCAGGTCTCTGGACCTTACCTTTTTTTGTACAATGCCGTATTTCAGTTGAGGGATATCACTAAATGCAAAACTCTGGATTTTCCATTCCTCACTGAAACAGCCAAGGCTGGAGCCAAACAAAAGGGTTTTTAGGTCCTTAATTTCAAAAAAGAGAAAGAGAAAAGAATATGAATGAGGAAATTTTTTGCACTTTCATAAAAAACAAAACATAGACGTAACTTTGCTGCGATATTTAAAAGGAAAGGAGGACAGCAGCAGCCTGATTCCTAAGAGTGTCTCGCCACCCTTTTAATTTCTGTTTTATGAGTGCTGCATACAGTCAGCTTCTTCAACAGTCAGTTTTTCCGCTCCTCACAATGTTCCTTCAGCACAAATTGTTATGTGTCACTGCGATAGTACAAGGCTTTGGCACCCATCTCCTGTGGCTCAAGTCCTCTTAAATCATCTTCAGGAAGGTCATGTCAGGCTTAATTGTAAAAGAAAGAGGGCCAACTGCTGCCCCAGGGTGAATAATTAATACAACATTGCAACATGTTCTTTTAGGCATATCTGCTTTGTATCGTCCATGATTTTTCAGTATTATATTCTTATGTTTTCACGTAAGCCAAAGGAAAGAAGGACTTCTTCACTGGGCGTGAATGGTGTTCAACTGCTGCAGTGTGCCAGGGTTATGCCTGTGAGCCCAGAACTGTGTGCTGCAGCTGCCTGATATGGTGAGCCACCAAGGCTGCAAGACAGAGCATGCCCTGAGCAACTGCCCCCTTGCTGCTGCCACCTGGTTTAAGTTTCAACCCTACCAGAGGGACCGGGGAGTTGCCCAGCGTATCAGCCAGCAAGATTCAAAACAGCAAGGTAGCTATCTGTCTAAGGGCCCAATCCGAGACAACTTTCCAGCTCCGGTATAGCCACAATGCAGCCCTGTGATAAAGGAATACATGCTCCTATGCCTTTAGAAGGCCCCAGTAACTGCCCCTCCACCACAGGATGCAGTGCACACCCCACTGGCACAAATGCACCAGCGCTGGGAAATTGGATAGGATTGGCCCTCAATACAGCAATTTTCAGTACTTTTCTTTCCAGGGCACACTGACCTCTATGGTCTTCACCTTTCGTGATGGCACTTCCAGCTTCCGGGAGACTCATCCAGATTCTGCGCCTCTGTTTCTAGGGCAACTGACTGTCGTAGCCAATTGTCTGTCCCTCTTCCTCTACCTGCTCTGGGCGGAGGGACAGAGGAAGTGAAACAAAGGGAACCACAGAACCCAGATGAGTTTTCCATCAATTTCTAACTCTGTGTTCCAAATGTCCGTGGCACACCTGTGGACCTTGTGTGGAACACCAATGTGCCTTGGCACCTCAGTTGAAAATTGCTGGAATAGATTATCTGCCCAGTCACCTGTGAAGGCAAGTTGGGTAGAATTTGGAGCCCAGTAGGGATGGGGTTTGGAATAGGGATTGATTTATGGGAGACAGGCAGATGGACAGAAGGGGAGTATTGGGACGAGGCTAATAGCCTTAAGGAGCACTTGCCTTATATGTGGAAGGTCGGTAAAGGAATGCCCTTCCCCCAGTAATGATAAGTGGAGGAAATGGCTCAATAAGAAGAAAAGCTGTTCCTTGATTGTGTTTTCCTTCCTCTTTCCTTCCTCTCCAATGCCTATGGATAATAAATCCCTCACTAGATTGCAGCCTGGGCCACATGTTGTTCCTCTGAAGAGCTCCTTCTCCCCCAAAAAATATCTTATCCCTCTCCTTGGGATGTGGGGGTGAGGCAGAGGTGGCTACAGTCAGTCTGCATGGATATAAGGCAACACTCTATTGGAGCCTTCTGTGTGAACAACAAGAAATGTTTCTTACCCTTGCAAGGAAGAAGTCAATGGGCTTTGATGTTACTTGGAGCACATAGTGAGTAGAAGGGTCAAAGATCTTGCAAACTTCCTCAACAGTTGCTTCGTCTTCAACATCAACTAAGCAGAGAAAAGGAACCACTATGCATATCAATAACAATTCACTATGCAATCCACTCTCCTAGTTTTAGCAACTGACACAATATTTTTGCCGAGGTAAAGCCCAGAAGAAGAAAAATCTGGGGGTGGCAGTGATGCTCCTTTCTTCTTTGACGGAAGCACAGGAGCCTCCAAACTTGTTTTCTGACCTGCGCCTGGTAGAGTTTTGCTGGCATATCTATGCAGGTCACTGAACTTCCTCGTATCCATCACAGAAGCAAAACAGGAAGTCTACTAAAGTCTATTGGCTTTGGCCTCTGAGTTCCCCTAGGCAGTGGCGTAGCAGGAGGGGGGGCGGAGCACCCAGTTCAGTGTGGAGTCTAGTGTGGAGTCCATACAGCTCCATTTTGCTCCCCCCGCCAGGAATGGCTCCGAAGGGAGGGGCCGCTTGCACACCGCGCTGAGCCTCTTCGCCAGACTGGGTGCTCCGCCCCCCTCCAGCTATGCCACTACCCCTAGGCTGTTCCTCCCTGGCCATACCCAGGGCCCAGAACTATCAGTAACCAAAGTTGGCAATGCAGGTAATGGCCCTTAATTGATCAAAAGTGGGTTGAACCAGCAGGGCCATAACAACCATATTTTGCAGAGATAACAAAAGAGAAAGCAGAGCAAAGGAGGAGGACAAGGACAGAGAGGAAGAGAGTTCTGGAGAAAGATGGATAGATCTAGCAGAGGTAAAAATAATGAAAACAACTAAACTCCCAGAGAGGGGGCTGGAGTTTAATGGACATCCTGGGTCTGAAAAGGTGGAAGGTCTTGGCGGGTCAACGTCTGGAAAGGTTGAAAGCCCAAGTAGGTGGGTCAAAGTTCGGTCAAATCTCCTAACTATACAAATTCACCAGAGGGGAAAAACTGCTAGGGCGGGTGCAGGATCTTGGAACATTTCCATTAAAAGAAAGAGAGGAAGGAGAATTAATTCAAGGAATGGTGCAACGTACCTAACTCTAAGGCCTCTTCTCCAACACTGCCTCTGCTGGAAATGGACTTTGGAGTCTTTCTGGATGGAAACAAGGAAAGCAGCAAATCACCCAAACTTTGAGGAAATGTATCTGAAAAGTTGTTAAATAGAGTGCAAATAATTTTTTTTTTAAGTTGAGCAATCACATTGAGGAGAGGAAATCATTTTTCAGTCCCATTCCTTCATGTGAGTGATTACAGGCCATACCACCAATGAAAGCCAGCAAGGCATAATGTACACCATGATGTTCTTTGACTCAGAAAACCTGGGTTCAGATCTAGACTCAACCACAGCATCTAACAAGTGATCCCTTGGAAAAGCCACTCTCTCACTTTCTCTCAGGATAGCATAAAAGGTGGGGAAAACCAGTCCTAAGTCAAAGTAGGGTGATACTATTTTGGAGGATCAACTAAAAGACGGTATTACAAAAGTTGTGAGTATGCTCTTCATCTCTCTAGAACTCTTCTTCAGGCTGGATATTAAAGCAAACCATGAGGGATATCTAAAACACTGGGCACAATGCAGGAGTTCCAAAGCCTGCAGCTTGTAAGTGTCTTGAACTGGAAGGCAGGAGAATTTCTGCAGAGCTCATCCGATTAACCTCTGCTAAGTACAGTACAAGGCAAAGTGTAGCTTCAGAAAGGACTGAATTCTAAAATGCACACTGACCTATTATATTGTTATATTGAGACTGCTATCCCACCTTTCTATACGTAAGTAAGCTCAAGGCAGTTTATAAAATTTAAAACAGAGTAATATATTAATTAAAAATAAAAACAGACCTTGATCAGAAATGTAAAATCACTAATAGCAATAACAGTACAAATATATTAAAAGAAGAGGGAAAGTCTCCCTGCTAATTGGGAAGCCATCCTCTAATTTGGGTGCCACAGCCAATACAGGACTTCCTCTCTTGTCCCCACACTTTGTGCCTCTGCCCCATGCAGAAGCCGGTTCCCCATGTGGAAGCTGGCAGATTACCTGTTTGCCCACCCCCTCCCGCAGCGGCCACTGTAATTTGTCAGCCTTCGCTCCTGGGCTTTTGCAGACTCCAGGGTCCCAGGGTGAGTTGCTTCCCGGACACATATCAATCACAGCTGATCTGCCACACACTTCCTACCCATTTAAGTCTCCTTTCCTGATTTTTAGCAGCGGGTGAGCACAAGAGGGAACACCCTGTGTGACATTTAGGACATTCCAAGTCTGCATGTGGTTTCTGGCACCCGGATGTCCAAAATCATTTTCTTCTGATTTTATAAGAACATAAAGCACCGTCCTCTTGCTTCCATCCAGGAAAACATTTTAAAGAGTTGATTCAACAAACCATGGCTGAATCAGCACAGCTACTGCATATGTACACACACACTGGAGTGGAAAATGAATGATCTCCATCAGGAATGAGTCAAGGCAGAACAAATGCCAGCACTCATGGGCAAAAGACCAGTCATGCCACAGCCACAGAAAGACTGAAAAGAACTAAGGATGCATCACAGGGAAACGTCTTCCTTCTATTGATGTACCTAAAAATGCACGGGTAAAATTAAAGACCAGTGGAAAACCAGCCCCAGCAAACCACTGACATCACCTGCAGGATCCTTTGGGTGTATTTTCCTCAAGGATGCTATGGATGAGCAAGAAGGGCAGGGCACAACTTCCTGGCCCTGTTTTGGAGCTTCCCAGGAAGTGGTGACTCCAAAAAAGAAGAAAGAGTAGGGTGGGATGCCCGTTGACTTATTTATTTAGGGCATTTCCATCAGGCCTTTTGGATTTATTTCTAAAATTCTGAATGTGGCTCACACCCTTAGTATAATGATGATGATAACAGCGGCCTTTGTGTGGTGCTTTCTGTGTCTTTGGAACACTCAATAAATCATACAACCACCTTGTAAGGCAGGCCAGTGTGTTTTGAATCATCAGTGTTTTTGGTCATTTGAAATGACCAAATACAACATTCATGAACAGGGGTGTCACTAGGATTGTATCACCCAGTGTGAGAGTTCATTGCGTCACTACCATGATGGACCTCTTCCCGTACCAGAACTTACAGAATAAATTACAATATCATATGCACAAACTAAATGGAGTGGCATCACTAGGGTTGATGTAACCCCCATTAACTTTATGTATTTATTTAAATATGTAACAGTACAGCTCATCCAACAAATCATTAACCAATAAAAAACCAGTAGCCAAATCGATGACACTCACACAACTGAATAAGAGTTCTCTTATTAGCTCTGATACAAAGAAAGGAAAGCCGACTCATACTAACAACTTACTGGTTCCCTGCTGTGTCATAAAACACCTCATTGACTCTCAGAACAGTCTCATTGGTCAGTGGAGTTGAAGAAATCCACTTTTTGTTGCATAAGGCAGTTGTGTTTTTCTGGTTATTTGGCTATAGCATTTGATAGAATATATATATTTAACACAATTTGTTTCACTGCATCCTGCATTAAATTACACATCAATTGATATGTACAAGATAGTGTTATTTGAAAATACCAAGATTTTAATAATTTTAGCCAGTAGTGGTGTCACCTTAGTGTGTCGCCTGGTGTGGTCCGCACCCCCTACTGAGGCCTCCGTTCATGAACATGCACAAGAGTCACAGAGTGTTGTCACGTCATAAGACAGATATGCTCCACTAGACTTTGTGAGAGGAGCACCCATGGGCTCAGAGGTTCCTGTTTTTGGTACAATATACAGTTCATGCCTCTGAGTAGAACTCTAAAAACAATGAGACATACTTCTGGATTTTATTGCTTTCAGCGTCCATGAGGAACTGCTGGGTCCCTGCATGTATCAGAGGAGGCCCTCCTCCAGGTCCCCCACCAGCTGAGGTTAGGCAGGTGGGGACTGGAGACAAGAGTGGTTTCATTCACGGTGCTCTACACCTGGAACTCCCTTCCCAGAGAAGTTTGCCTGGTGCTGCTCTTGATTACTCTTTGGCACCAAAAACTTAGTTGCTCAGATTTTTCAGCATCTTTAGGTCAGCAACTCAAGATTTTTTATTTTTTTTAGTTATTTTGTGATTGTTATTGCTGGATGTTATTGTCTGGTGACAGCTAATTTGCGGTTTCAACCTTGTCTGATCAATTCTGTTCAATTTTATTGTACTGTTTTTATCATCTGGTTGGCGGCTGTGCTGGGTGCTTATGCAGTGCTTATAAGCTGGGTGCTTATGCTTATGAAGGGTGGCTAACTAATTTATTTTGATAGGCAGGCAGCCTGGGCAAGCACAACCTTCCACCTTCTTTCAAGGGTGCCCTCTTAGCCATCAGGGTGTCATCAGTGTGGTAAGTATCATGGGATTCTCTAGCTGGAGAATATTCGGAAGCAGCTTTCTATAGTTAATTCCATCCCTCTCCAAGACTTTATTTCTATTTTTGATTCAACAAATGGTGACACAATTGCATATTGAACACATCAGAAAAAATGGGCTTTCTGCATTCCAAGAGAAGGAAGCAATTTATCAAGACAGGATAATGCGACAAGATGAGAAAATAGGTCTCATTACAAGCAAACCATACCGTGCTTTCTCCAAAACGACAACCTTCCCTTTTGATTTCTGTGCACCGAGAGTGCTCTGTTTACATGAGTGGCGAGGCTTACCGAGAAAGCACCTCTTTGCATACAAGAGCAGGCATTTCCTACTACTTCCTATTTACAATTGTCCATATCATCGGATGGATAAACAAAAGAGTGTATAAAATAAGCAGTTGTTACCAGCCACTTCAAAATGACAAACCTCAAAATCATTATCCTGCATCTCATGTGAGAAGCAAATTAGAACTTCAGAAGAATTCTCCTGGGTTGGATTAGCTATGGAAGACTCAGTCAGGTGCCAGGGCCCGCGCTGGCACTTCACTGCTTGTGCCCTGGAGCAGCTCTTTGGCAGAAGCCTGGCCTGGTCTCTGCTGTGATGCAGCACCTCCCAGTTATGGCCTGAGACTGTACTGCAACTAGTTCATCCAGCCAGAATAAGTGATCTGTGAAGTTGACAGGGGCTTGGTCGCCTGTATAGAACTACTACTGCAGGCTTGATGCCCCAGCCAGAGCAATCTGTCACTGAGATTAGCCATACAGACCTCTGGACTATGCCATCCTCCCCCTTTCCTAAATTGCTGCCCTTGGGGACCAAGCTACCTGGCTGACCTGACTATGCACTGAACTTTAGCCTTGGCCTGACTCAGACTATGCACTGCCTGGCTGGAAAGAAACCTGTTGCTATTGTGCTGCTGAAGGCCCTTGGGCACACCTGCCTCATTTGTGACCCACCAATCCAAAACACAGCCTGTCCATCATGCATGGTGGCCTGTCAACTCCTTGACAACTCTCCATTTCTGCAGTGCCAGGCAGAAAGCTTCTTGAGTCTCTCAGCAGGTGCAATTTAACTGGTACAGATCCAAGTAGCCCCAGCTACATGGGGTAAAGGGAAATAAATCCCCTAACTCTGTGTGGCGCAGCAGCCACATCCTATCCTGCACTGGGTCTAGTGCAGGCCAACTGGCCTGTCTGTTCCAGCGCAGGATAGGATTGGGCTGTTAGTTTCACTTTCCATAGGGCTCAACACATTTTTCTTGTGGGTTATCAGCTTGTCAGTTACAGTTTCATGACCCACCACCAATCAGATTATGACACTGGTAGGTCACAATCCTCAGTTTGGGAACCCCTGGCTTAGAGTCGCATTTACCAATTGCACTTCGTGAAAACATAACCCGAATGAAAACCAGTAAACCAATGTATTAAACTGAGTATCTCTGTCTCAGCTTTTAACTGCAGATTGCTGGAAGTCAGAGGTGACAGGCCTTAAATTCTCATCTTCCATGGATATCCAACAATTCTGTAGGTAAGGAGGATGTATACTCTCAACACCATGCCCAGAAGACCGGTGATATGAACGTGTTAACATCTCCACAAATCACAGCCCACCTGTATACTCTGCCATACTGGAGTGGACAAGTGAATTAGCCATTGCAAAAACACATCACCCCAAAAGTGATGCGGCTCTATCACTGGTCAGACACAATAACTTTGGTTCTTATGAGCTGCACAGTTGCCCTATTTTTGTCTTTTCCTTGCAGGGCTCTGGTGCTTTTATAACAGATGTGCGAGGGAACGTTGTGCCTGACTTGGTAATGCACTGATGGCCAACACTGACCCTGCTGGAATCTGGACTGCCACACAGCTTTGCAAAGGCACAGAAGCCCTGCCAGAAGAAAAAGGGCAATAGACCCATGAGCTATCCCTTTCCACTTCCTCTTCCCCACAGTTGCCCCCAAATCTGGATTGTGTGCCTGCCAATAGGCTGGGCCATCTGTCAAGGCAACCAGACCTACCTTGGGGCTTGAATGGGCGGGAGCAGCTTGGACCCAGCAAACCTCTGGCCTTGGGTGGCCTTTGACACAGCAAAAAGGGAGCTGTGGCCTAGATAAGGATTTCTTCTCTACCCAAAGTTAATGCATTTTCCCAGGCGCTAAACACTCAGAGTGGTGGGATATGCACAGCGTTATCTTAAAAACTATTTACAACCTTCGCTGCTGCCAGACAGCTTAGAAAACTGAGGCTATGAAAAAGAAGGTGGGAGAGTTTTATCTGTAATATCTAACAAGATTTAGTTCTGATGGCAGGGAGGCCAGCAACTATGCAAAGCATCAGAAAGGTATTAGGGAAATGGGTTTGATGCTGATCTCCCGACTCTGCCCTAAACCTGCTCCAGCTCTCCTGAAGACAACGGATTTAAGACTGGCACACTTCCACCCCTGAATGTTGAGCGGGAAGAGGAATGCGAACAATATTATATTGTGCACACAATACAAGAGCAATGCAATCAAAACCAACCAGCGATTTCCACGTGGTCGGTGGACAGGCCAAGCCAAAATGCTTCTGAAACACCGACTGCATTCTTGCATAATGCGGCGGGTAAACTGAGTGGTACTGAGCCTCAGGCTTGCGTGTAGGCAGCTCTCTCCTAACCAACTTCTGATTTGCCCCATCGCCCTTCTACATGCTACTTCCATGCAATTGCCAGTTTGTGGGAGGGGTGGGGATCATGCCAGCAAAAGCGCCACTCCTCCAGCACACAGCATTTGCAGCAGGAGAGAAACGTGGTAAGCATTGAGATGGGGCTTTGGGAGTGTGTTAGTGCAGAGGCAAAGTTTGCCATGGCAGTGTTTGGGTCAGGGTTGCAACCTGATTTTTGGTGGGTTGGGAAATGCTGAGCAGAACCCCGAATGGAAACACAGGTGATGGCAAGATCAGACAACTAATTGCGTCATGCCCTGGGGCTATTCAAGATCTATTTTTTTAAAGTCTTTTAAACCTAGGTGGGTCCCAATAGAGCGTCATTTTAAAAAGTGGGTCCCAGTTCTAAAAAGTCTGGGAACCACTGTCCAGAATACTCTCAGCCCCCACCATGTGACCCAGCAATCATGCAAAAGATAAGGTTTGAAAGGTGAGCCAAGTGCAAATGAGAGTTTGCCAGGTTTGCACACAACAGTCACCCAGTTAACTCCATGGCTGGGAGGGAAACTGAGTCTGGGTCCACACATGCTTCATCCAACACTGCATCACTCCAGCCCTCAGGTCAACTCTACAGACTTGTCTCTTCTGTGATTCTATCAAAAGAGTGGCAGGCAGGAGCCAAAGTGCCCGAGGCACTCTTCCACCTGCACACAAGGGCTTTTTCATTCTCTTCTTTGAATGGCAGCCTCCCTAGCCTGTTCCCCAGGTCACGAGGATTTCCGATAAAGTGCAGGGGGTCGTCCCTAGGAGGAAACTGTGCCTCCCTCCCTGTGCACACACAGAAGCACTTTTCACTGACCACTGTGCATAGATCCCGGTCTTTTAGTGACCCCTAGAGATAGGTCAGCACAACATCTGAAATGGGAAGAGAATTGGACAGTACCTACAAAAGAGCCCATCCCACGTGGAAGGAATGCCAATTACATATCAGGTCACAGCCAGAACATAGACTCTTGGATGAAAATGGTCAGATTCCTCACAACTAGGAGTTCTTCCTTTCCCCAGAAGCATAACTGCTAGCAACCATAAATGCACAAGGGCAGAAAGAAAGGTGCAGCGCACGTGGATTTATGCCTTACACAGAACACAGGCTCCGCTCTCCCTGCAACTGTCTCTATGGAAGCTGGCTTTTGAATCCACCCACACTTACTCTCTCACTCACAGGAGGAGGGGGAAAAATCTGCCCTAGCTCTAGCAAAACTAACTTCTTCAAAACATGCTTGGCATTTTGCCGGGTGCAAAATTCCTGAGGGGTGGATGGAGGCAGGAGTGGGCTGAGACCTCCCACCACCTCAGGTGGGCATGCCAAAGGGAGCTTCCCCTGACTTGATGATGCGACAGCCTCTGCTTTTCCCACTTCCTGAACTGGAAAAGGAAGAGGGGATAAGGCAGAATTGGGGGGGGGGGAAGTGGCAGACTAGAGTTGTGTTTCTCAACCAGTGGTACTAGTACCACCGGTGGTACTTGAGGTGGTATCCAGTATACTTGAGGGACCCCCAGACCCATTGCTGGCAGTGAGACCAGCAACACAATGTGACAAGCAGCAGCGTGCACTTTTCTCATGTTCAAAAGAGCCCTCCTGCCTGCCCTGAGCCACTTACGGGTGTTTGTTATGTTGCATCTGGCCTCCCACTCCAGAAGTAACTGGTGAGGACATCATTGCCAGTTACTTCTAGTGGTACACAATAGGTGGACAATGCAAAGTGGTACAGCAGGGGACAAACGCTGAGAAAAGCCGGACTAGAGCATCCCACTTAGATGCTAGAATCTAGACCAGGGATTGATGAAATGAGTTTATTTCATACAGAGGGTCAAAGTTAGCATTCATGTGCCTGCTGAGGGCCAGAAATGATGTTCCTAAGCAGAAAGTGACATCATTAAGCAGATGATGGCCAGAAATAAGCACTTCGTTCCCACATAGAAACTCACTGGCATAGAAATATGAGTGAGGCAGACACACAGAGATATTTTTGAGGGCTGACCCTTTCAAGTCTTCATTTGAGGTGGGTCTCATCGGCTCTGAAGCTCTGAACCTATTTTGAGTTCCAGGGATCAACGTCAGAATGTGTGAGCTAATAACAAAGGCAAGAGTACCTCTCAGCATGCACAGAGTGCTTCTCCCTAATCAGTACAGCTGATGACCACCAAAGACAGACGTTTGATGCCCCAGCAGGTTCCTGGAATAATAACAGTAACATACAATTCTTGAGCTATTAGTCTACAGAGACGCTGTGTAAAAGGAAAGCCGGTTCTGTGGAAAGTGTTTTTAAGCCATTCCTGTCCAACGCTGCATATATGTAACAAAGATCAAATGGGCTGGGCAGAAATGAGTTAAACAAATAGAAAAGGAGCGGAGACAAGTAAGGACCACGAGTTTCCCAATTTTGCATTTCTGATTCCCCAGAATCTAGAAGGGCCAGTCTGAAAAGAGCCTGAACTGGGACCCATGTTGGCCTAGGCAGCTGACACTGAAGGCACCCAACACCAAGACTAGCTTACTGGGTGGGTGGTCAGAGACACTGGAGAGCACTACAGGAGCCTGAAGAAAGTCCCTTAGGAGCCGGAGTCAAGAACCCACTGCTGAAATGTGGATAATTCTGAACTTAGGTGGCCTATAAAAAGAGCAACTTCACCACCAGCAAGGAAGTAAGTAGATCTGCAGGCAGAGTTCTTGAAATGAACGGAATGGATTCAGGCATAGGAAAATGTTAGCTTCAACATAAATGAAAACATACACTAAACCCGACAATTCGCTTAGAATGTGGCTTATGAAGTGGTAAAAATTGTTCCATGAAAGTTGTACGAGACTGAGATGGACAAAGACCTGGAAACTGTGCTAAAGCAAGAGTGTGTTCGTGTGCGCCCCCACCCACCCACAGAATAATCTTTGGGGGAACAAAATGACCTAAGAACTCTCATTTTTATGATGATTCTATGAAATATGACTAATGTTCCCATGAAGGCTTTGTAAAATCCATGGTAATTGATGGGCCCCTCTTTGAATGCGGTGGCAAACAATCCATGTATATAGAGGTCCGCAGTGGTACTTCAGGATCTATTAAAAAACCTCACTGGTGTGAGTAAACTACTAGAACAAAATGGTGGAAACTGTCGTGCCAAAGAAAATACTCTGGGTCACAGTGCTCATGTCTCGTCTTGGAGAGGCTGAATGGGACATGAGGATCCAGGGGGGAGAGAGGGAAGCCACTCAACCCTCACCACTGAAACCGGTCAACTACGGGGGGCACACGGTAATGCTAGATATTATTAACAGTATTATTATGTCAGGGGGCATGCACGCCATGACGTTTAAAAAACTCTCCTCCCTGTGCTATACGACCCCCCAGTGATGTACACGAAACAGCAATGAACTGTTCAGGGACTGTGTTTTGCTGTGGGTTGCCACCTGTAGCACCAGACTGAGAAGTGAAGTGTGGCCACTTGCCTTGAACTTGTCACCTGGTCTAGAGTCACCCAGAGAGTGTGAGGCTGAGATGAGGCCTGAACCAGAAACTGCCTGACTCACAATGGGCTCTTCTCACTGCAATGCTAAACTCCCTCTCAGTTTTTAATCAAATAGCCATCAATGCAAATAATCCAATGTGCCATCTGGGCATCCCTAATGCAAATAGGAGAGTATGCAGACATACCAGGCTTCACCATGGCACACTACCCCCATAGTATTGTAAACATGTGATTAGAGGTGGTTGAGACATGTACCCTAGCCTGCACTTTAAACCCCCCTTCAAGGCCATTCTGCCACATTGAAGGCTCACATGTGTTAATATTCAGACAGTCCCTTTGATGTGGTGTTGTGGTTTTCTGTCCTATTTCAGATGTGAGTCTAGGCAAAAAAAAGGTGCCCGAGGCGGCTGAATAAACTTACGGGCACTTTTGAAAATGTCAAGCCGCAGTTGAAAAGAAAACAGGGGAAGCAGGAATGAGAAGAACGAGACAAGAATGTCTCGACTCTGCTGAGGGCGAAGTTGGGAGGGAAGCACCAAGGGCCGGTGGCTGCAACAGCTGCAGTGTCTCTATCTGATCTTAAGGGGAGCCAATAGAGCATAGTGGTAGGAGAGTTGAACCAGGACCTGGAAGATGCTGCTTCAAGACCCTGCACAGCCACAAAACTCACTGGGCGGCTTTGGGCCTCTTGAGTTCTCTCTCAGCCTTGCCTACCTTGCAGGTTTGTTGTGAAAATTAAGATGAGGGCTGGGACGAGGATGATGCGGGCTGCCCTGAGCTCCCTGGAGGCAGGGCGGGATATAACTGTGATAAATACAGTGGGCCCTTGGTATCCACAGGGGATCAATTCCAGGACCCCCCGCCCCCCCATGGATACCAAAAAGCCCCAGGCACTTCAGCCTTTCCATGCCGGCAAGGGATTCCAGGCCTGCTGGTCACTCTTTACACCAACCTGAGCTGGGAAAGGCTCCTCTTTTGCTGAAAGGCCAGCGAAGGCATATGCAGGACTTCCGGGCTCAGCACTATTGAGCTTTGGGTCAAGGTATTTTGGCAGCAAAGCTGGTTGCCAGCAACAGGGCAGTGAAATGCAGGCTGCTTTGATAATGAAACGCACGGTAGCTTTGAGAAGGGCTCCCTCTGCTGGTCCTCTCAGGCAGTGGGCCATCTTGCAGGAACACTATAAAGATAAAGGAGCCTAATGGCATTTGGGGGGCGAAGATGGGGGAGTTCAGGCCAAGACAGATGGAACACAGCATGTGTGTGTGTGTGTGTGTGTGTGTTTTGTGACTGTGTTTGTGTACGTATGTCAGATAGGCAAAGTCAGATAGGGAAAAAGAAAAGATGGACAAACCCAGATGGAGAGTGACCAAAGGCAGCAGGTCGCTGGGCTCTTCATTTGCTTCCAATGGCGGAAAATCCAGATCCCTTAACCTGGAAGCAAACCAGCCCTTTAGCACACCTTTCTGGAGATGATTAAACAAAATCTCTCTGTTCAGAGGCAGTTGGTGGCATCCTTCAGTCTCGGAAGACTCTGGTATCGCATTCTGAATGGTGGTTCTGGAACAGTGTCCTCTCCAGTGCGCGAAGCCTGGGTAGGGTAGATATGGAGGATAGACGGTTTCCCATGCAGCAAACCCCCCCTCTCCACGTCGCTGAAATGGTCCAATGGAAAGGCAGAAGCCAATACGGTTGGTTCCAGCGGCGTCGCAGGAGTTGCCAGAACGTGACTGTGTTCAGCCATGAACTGCCTCAGGGACTCCGGCTCCTGATTTTGCCTCGAGGTTGACTCCTGAAGCCTTTTCCATAACTGGATGTAGCCACAAGGCAGTGGAGGTTTGGGATCAGTTTTCCTTCTCTCAGATGAGCTGCCTTCCCAGGCTAAGGAAACCCACCTACCCGGTGGCTGTTTGGTCGCCTCTTACGACAATTACAGCCAAACTGAGGGCCTATTCTTATCCCCAGCCCCCAGGGGATAAGTATAAGTATAAGATAAGTATCTTTCCCAGAGGCAGTATATCACCAAATACCAATTACTGGGGGAGCATAGTCCAGGGCTACTGGTGCACATGCCCTCCTTATGGGCTTCTCAGAAGCAGCTGGTGGGCCACTGTGGGAAACAGGGTTCGATGAACCTGTGGTCAGATTCAAATCAAACTGGTTGAGATCAGCATGCCCAGCTCCCCCTTCTCTAAAATCTAGCAAGGGGAATAAGTGGCAAGACATCACCATGGCATGCACACTCCCACCACGTCCCTGGGATCGACACAGTCTAGCAAAGATGGAGACAGACACCAAGTTTCCCTTGTTGAATGTTATGGGGAGAGTAGGGGAATGGGGCATAGGGCAGCTGTGGGTGGCCACTGGGCTTTGATCAGCACCTCATCTCTCTTGGCCCGTTACCAGAGAATGGAAAGGAGCTTTACAGGCAAGTCTCACAGTTTCCATGACCTGATCTAAGTTAAGCACAACAGACCGCTAAGCAATTTGTGAATTACACCCTTGCAGTGGGGTTGCTAGGGGGGTGCAGGACACACTGGGTGACACGCACAGGGTGGGTGACATCATTACTAGCCAAACTTTTTGAAATCTTGGTATTTTTGAATAATACCATCGTGATATATCATTTGATGCGGAATTTCATGCAGAATGCAATGAAACAAACCAGGTTGAAATATCTCGATTCTACCAAAAGTTATAGCCAAAAACCCAGCAGGGAGGAGCGATGGTGCAACACCATGTCCACCGCCCGGGGCGTTGCCTCACCCACTGCATGGGAGGAGGTCCTTCATGGAGGTGACATGTTGGCCTCCTGCACCGGGTGACACATACCCTAGTGATGCCAGTGCACCCTCAAACAAGAAAGCAAGTTAGAGGTTCCCTTTGAGATGAGAAGACACCTAAAAGCCACTTATCCCAGTCTGCAAAAGCAGCACTGATAATGAGGTGTGTGTGCCCATAACTACGTCTTAGCAGCAAAAGGCCCCCTTGCTGTCCTACCTGCAATCTGAAAATGGAGCTTCACTCTTCTTCTCTCTTTTCTGGCTTCCGGTGCCCGCCTGCATCTGCAAAAAGTGCAGGCTGTGGCTCTTTCCTTTCATGTCTGCTTCACAGCCAGATTCAGGTCTCTGTTCTGCCTGCTGCCTGCCTGGTGCTGGTTTGGCACACGGGTCTTCGTTTCCTTTGGCCGCATGCTTTGTTTTCTCATCACCTGTGCTGGTAAAAGGACCAAACAAAAGCACACCGGAATGGTCCTTGCTTCCCTCTAGAGAACCGCCACTGCGTGGAGAGAGGATATTCTGCTGCTGCCTGGAAGTGCCCTTGTTGTCTTGGAAGCCATCAGTGAATGAGCTCTCAGGACCGTCTCCTTTTAGTTGCACTTTGCTGCTTATGCTGGAGGACAGTTTCATGTGCCTTCTTTTTAAGGAATCCTAAAATAAATGGCCAAGAGATGATACTGATGTCTAGAGTCCCGGCATACGCACCAGCTTAAAAGCAATGTCCCTAAAGCAGTGATTCTCAAACTCCTGCAGGGGGGTTTGGAACCAGGTAAGTGTTTGCAGGGGGCCAGGAGGGGGATAGTGACAATCCTGCAGAGATTCTAGCGCTACCACTGCCAAGGGTTTTTTTTACTTACCTGGGGGCAGTGCTGGCCCCCTACAGGGTCCTGGAGGCTCACAGCTCCCTCTGCTGCTTGTTTACAAAGCCCTTATCTCCAATCTAAAGCTACTTCTCGTTTTTGGCCATTGCTGCAGCACTGTCGCTACCATCAGAGCAGAGCCACTTCCCTTAAGGGAGAATGCCCTCCTTCCGGTTCCCCGGTGGGTTGTGACCCACCAGTTTGGGAACCACTGTAATAAGGCTTTTGAAGGCCCAGGCTCTGCTACCACCAGTTTTGAGAGCCAAGATATATCCAACGCCAATCAGAGCTGTGACATCTCTGGCATTGTGCATCAAGGGCTCTATAAATTAACAGGGGGAAAAACTTGCACTGGTTTTTGCCAGCCAAGGGGATCTTAGGAGAAAGGAGTTTTGGTTAGCCAGAGACAGACAGTCTAACAACCCAAGCCTATGCATGTCTACTCTGAAGTAAGTCCCTTTATAAGCAATGGGGCTTACTCCCAGGTAAGTGTGGTTAGGACTGCAGCCTAAGAGAGAAGAATGTGACATGGTAGAGCTGCACATAGTGTTCATGCTCATTTCTTTTCACCCACTCTCACTGACAACATGAAACAGAAAAATGGCCCATGCACACTGCTTGCAGCAATGGTTCTATGACCACTACACTATCACCTCTCGTTCCACTTGTCTGCCTTCACACATGCCATACTGACTGAATGCACAGAGGAGAGATGAAGAGGTGAATCACAGTTGCTGACTGCATCCCCACCCATCAGAAAGCTCACACGCATTCATCCTTCTTCTTCACCCATCAGCCAATCAGATTGCTCCTGATGGAGCCTCCTTGTCCAGAGTATCCACCAGAAGATGGCTGCAGGGCTGGGGGAAGGAGGACAAACATGTGCAAGTCTTGTGCATGCTTTTCTTTCTTCGCCCTTACCCTTTGGCTAATCAGAGCCACCCATTTGCCCTGCCAACAACCATCCAGGCAAGCTAAGGACTGGAGAACAGAGCCTGTGTAGTGTGCATGGTTCTGCCCAGCCCTTGTGGGGGATCTGTTAGCACATAAGGGCCCTTCTCTATGGTGCACCCCACGTGTGACCTCAACACACCCCACTCTCCCCTGAGACTGCAAACTTCAAGGCAAGATTAATAACAATGGTTGCAGTATCCTTTGGGGGAAACTCCTCTACCGTTTCTGATCCAAAGTAGTCCCTGAAAAGCTTCTGAGAAACCCCAGTTTGACAACTACTGTTTTAGAGGGCCAGTTAAATCTAATGACCAATGAGTAAATCACATGTATATAAGAAAAAAAACAAACAAACCTCTTGGGAAGTGGCAGTGGGACCAGCCATCATCCCTCTGGCAATAAGACCAGGCCTCACTCGGAATTTCTCTCTCATGGCGGTTCTTGCCTCCAGGGCCTGTTCTGGTGTTCTTAGGTCCTCACAGTTTTTGGCAAGCTTGTTCTCAGTAGGGGAGGTGTGACTGAGGAGTGCCTCAGTCTTGCTCTTCTCACTTCTGTTGGAAAGATGCCTCCTGGGGAGAACAGCCGGCTGGGTGATGTTGTCACGGATTTCATAGCTAAAATGACACAGACATGACCAAGGAGAATCCACTTTTAATCCATTTGTCTTCTCACCAATTATCTGATTGATTAAATAAAGGAATAGGGACCATATGTGATATATGTCTGGAAACTGAAGTCATTCACAGTTTAATAAACAAGCAGCACCACTCCTGTTATAAGGAAAGGTCACCTTTAGTAATTTTTTCCAGTTCCTATTCATCTTCCTGAGCTCAATTAGCCATTCCTGATAGCTGGGACTACCAACAAGTTCTCCAGACGTAGGACTGGCTTGCCCTGCCCACCTCTCTGCTCCTCCTGAGGGCTTCCCTGGCCCTCCCAATGCCTCATAAGGCACTAAAAAGTCATGTCTGACTTCATGGTGAAACCAGAAATGACGTTTTTCACAGTTGGGCACAGTCTGAGCTTGGCAGAGGCCACAGACAAATGTCCGTGTTTTCTGCAGTTTCACTTAACCACAGGGAGTTCTGGAATGGAACCCATAAGGATACAGGGGTATGCCTGTATAAATGGTTTGAACTGACATTTAAAAAATCAATTATTCTAGCTATCCCTCCCAAAATGAATAATACTAGCAGTCAGTAATAGCAATACAAAACAACCCTAAACATGCTTGCACAGCAGCAAGTCCTACTAAGTTCTATGGGCCTTATTTCTTAGCAAGGATGTTCAGGATTACAACGATTTCTCCATCCCTACAAACAGGCTACATAACTGGAAAAAAATCCATCTTGCTGATCACAAACGCAACTTTGAGGTGCTCGGTTGAAGGATGCAGGCAGGCCGAGCCAGTACAGAACTACTCAGAAATAAACTCTGCTGAAATCAGTGCAAAGGTACACAGAATTGCATCCTAAGAAGGCCATATAAAAGATTGGCAACACAATAAAAATATGATAAAAACACAAAGTGACTTTGAGATTGTGAATTTTAGATTTGCCTAGAAAACTCCCAGAGCTGTGTCTGTGGAACAGTGCTTTTCACGCTTAAGAGGAAAGGGTGAGCTTTGGTGTTAAAGGCACTAGGAAGCACCAAGCTACCCATCTCTACCTATCTCTGTCCTGCACCTCAGCAGCTACAGTGCAACCAGCAGTTCAGCTGGTGAAGCTTTCTCACCAGCTGTAACTTTCTGATAGAGTTACAGAAAGCTTCACCTACTGGACTTCTGCCTAAAATCCACATGTTAAAGGCATCAAGTCAAGGAAAATGACTGGGGTGGTAAATAAGCCCACTGGTATATCATGAAGGCTATACGGAAAATGCAGTTATTGGGGCTGCAACCTTAAACTTGCTTGATAGGAAGCAAATCCCACATAACTAGAGACATTTGTTTCTGGTGAGTAAAATAGGATTACAGCCTAAATCTTACTGAACACAATGGGCTTACTTCTGAGTAAAATAAATCACACCATTTTCAAACACCTCTACACATAACACACTAGCAAAGCAACCTTAAGTGTGCTGACCCAGGCACGAGTCCTGCTGAGTTCACTGAGCCCTACTCCTAAATGAGTGTGCTTCAGGGTTTTCTTGTGAGTAAACCTATTGAGGACTGCATTTATGAGGCATGAATTAAGAGCAAAACTGTAGCTCTCTCTTGCTGGGTTTACTCAAAAGTAAGCCCAATTAATGTCAATGGGATCTACTTCCTAGTTGGCTTGCTCTCAATTACACCACCAATGTTAATGAACAATCCTAGATCAGTACCCCACTCCTGCCATCCAACACCTCCTTCCAAACACTTTCCCTGTTTTAGCCTAGGGGCAGTGGTTCCCAAACTTTTGTGCCTTCCCCTTTTCCCTAGTGGCTGATAGAAACATCTCCTTGGCTGTCCATCAGCAGGGGCTACTGGGTTCTTGCCTGCGTCCCCAAGGCCTGCTCCACCATGCAAGTTCCCAAGTAGTCCCACCATCAACCTCATAGCCTTCTCTAATCCAGATTGATGTTACTGGCGATCGCCCTATACCACACCCAGGGTGAGACGGTGTTCTTAAACATTTTTATTTTTTTGCAGATTTTGTTTTTTCCCCCAAGGAGGAAAAGTGCAGAAAGTGGGGTGATGTGTTTTTATTCTAAGTGTGCATTTTTTATAAATTACAATTGCTTTAAGTGTACTGGATTGGTGATGTAGGTCCCAATCCTATCCAACTTTCCAATGCTAGCACAGCCGTGCCAATGGGGTGTGTGCTCCACCCTGAGGTGGAGAGACAGTCACAGAGGCCTTCTCAAGGTATGGGAACATTTGTTCCCTTACCTTGGGGCTGCATTGCAGCTGCACTGGTGCTAGAAGGTTGGATAGGATTGGGCCCATAGTCTCAGCAGTCAGTAATCCCCCAAGCAACCCCCCCAAGTTCAGTCCATTTTTTATTTTTGCCTCCACAGATTTCCAGTTTAATTTTGTGTGTGTGTGTGTGTGTGTGCAGATTTTGGGGTTCGCACCCTGCAAAAATAAGAGGTATAGAAAGTGGTGATCTGTGTTTTTATTCCAAGGGTGCATTTTTATACATTATAATTGCTTTAAAAGTGTACTAGGTGGTGATATAGTGTCAGCAGATACAGGGCCCAATCCTATCCAACTTTCCAACACTTGTGCAACCACAATGCAGCCCCAAGGTAAGGGGACAAATGTTCCCATACCTTGAGGAGGCCTCTGCGACTGCCTCCCCACTACAGGATGCAGTGCACAGCACGCCCCATTGCCATGGCTGTACCGGTACTGGAAAATTGGATAGGATTGGGCCCACAGTCAGACATTATTCATGCAATCACCCCCCACCCCCACCCCCAAGTTCAGCCCATTATTTATTTTTTTTCCACAGATTTCCAGTTTAATTTTTATTTTTAGTTTTTGCAGTTTTTGGAGTGTTTTTTTGTTTTAATTCCCTGCAAAAAAAAAAAAAAAAAAAAAAATAGAAGTTGGTGCCAGGGGCTTTGTCACCACTGTCACCACTCTGGCCCCAAGTGCTCAGAGACTGTGCCACCTGCTGCTCTACTCTGGGCAGCCTCTACCCAGCAGGGTGGTCCCAGATGGGTGCACAGAAACTGGGTGCCGGGAGGGGAGACTGCCAGGCCTCCTGAGGCTCTGGGGCATCAGCAGCAACACAACCAGGCGGGGGGAGGGGGCTGGCAGCAAATGATGCCTACTTGGAGCCAGCTGTGGAATGAAGACTCCAAGCCTGGCCACTCCAACACTACAACTCCCAGAAGCCCTGGCTTCTGCGCATGCTCACAGCGTCCCTTGCCTTACCATAGAGGGCGCTGGCTAGAGCTTCACTCCTCCAGCGGCTCCCACTCGCTGCTGGCGGGGCGATGAGTGACGCGTCGAACTTGGCAGCCTCGCCTTGTGAGGAGGGAGGCGAACGCGCATGCTCGCCGAGGTCTATAAATAGGAGGCGCCCAGGGCGTGGGCTCCCATTTCAGGCGGGCGGGCGGTGAGGGGAGTCGTGTGGGTGGAAGATGTGCTGCGTCACAAGGGGGGCTGGTCAGCCTCCTGCGAGGGCAGAGCTGGCCTCAGTGGAGGCCTGGCAGAAATGAGACTGTTATTAATTTTAAATAATTATTAAATCTTATTTTTATTAGTTATATTTCAAATGCTTGGGGGGCTGCTGGGCCAGTCTGAGGGCAGCCCCCCTGAAGCTCCATAATTGTTTAAAAAAAAAAGTTTTTTCTGCCTATGAATTATTATTAACTATTAATTGGTTCTCATTAATTATTAGGAGCTTCCTGGGCATCTGCAGAGGAGACAGGAGAAAAACCTTAAAAAAATAATGATAAAACATAGAAAACTTCTTAAAAAAGCAAAAAAAAAAAAAAAGATAATTTTTGGGGGGGCACAACCAGCAATTACCTCCAAGTCCAGTTGCAGAACCGGCAGCTGCTGAGCAAGACCATAATAATTAGCAGTATTTACACCCCACTTTTCAGTGGGAAGCTCCCAAAGTGGTTTACAGAGAAAAACCAGCTGATTTTATAGTGCTCCAGTAAGCTGCGGGGGGGGGGGGGCTAGAAGGGAGCTTTGCGTCCCAAAGAGTCAGCCCCCCCTCAGCATTATGTGCACTGAGAGTTCTCTGTATACTCTGTGAAGATTATTGCATAGGCAGGTGTTCTAAAGGGTCTCTTTCCAGAAAACTGCAGAAGATGCTGCAGGCTTTTTTGGAGGGGAAAAAAGCTGTGAAGTAACAATGCTTATAAATTAGCTTAGTAGAAATGAGATTTTTTTGTAACTTATTATTGCATCCACATAATATATCTATTCATTATTAAATGATAAGCTTACTCATTATATTTCAGATTGTTAGGTGGCTGGGCCAGTGTAAGAGGCAGCCCTTTTTCACTTCCAAATTTTTTAAAAAAGATTTTAAATCAAAATTTTAAAAAGTTTTTTTGTACCTATGAATTATAGTGTTCCAGTCAGCTACTTCAAGTGGGGGGAGGTAAGAAGTGAACTTTGCATCTCAAAAGAATCAGGTTAATAGCCTCCCTCAGAATTATATGCATTGAGAGTTCTCTATATACTCTTTATGAAGATTATTGCATAGACAAGTGTTATAAAGGATCTCTGTTTCCAAAAAGCCGGAAAAAATGCTGCAATCTTTTTTGAAGGGGGAGAAAAAAGTGGGAAGAAACATGCTCATGGATTTAGAAATGATTTTTTTTACCATTTATTATATATAAATATATCTATTATATTAAGCTTATTATTAAGCTATTATAATAAGCTTATTCTTTATATTTCAAATTGCTAGGTGATTGGACCAATGTGAGGGGCAGCCATTTTTCGCTTCAAAATAAAAAAAAAGTTTTAAAAAATTAAAAAGGGGCTTTTTTGTACCTATGAATTATATAGTGTTCTAGTCAGTTACTGGAGATTAAGAAGTGACTTTTGCATCCCAAAGAGTCAATATGCTCCCTCCAAATTATGTGCGTTGAGTCCTCTATATTTATGAAGATTATTTTATAGACGAGTGTTGTAAAGCGTCAATATTTCTAGAAAACTGGAGAAAATGCAGCCTTTTTTGAAGAGAAAGAAAAAAAAACTGAAGAAACAATATAAGAACATAAGAAAGTCCCAAGTAGATCAGGCCAAAAGTCCACCTAGTCCAACCTCCTTTACCAATGGCCCAGATGCCTCAGGGAGCACATAAAACAAGTGATCTGCATCCTGTTGCCAGTCCCTCACATCTGGCATTCTGAGGTAGCCCACCTCTTATATCAGAAGGCTGCACATACCCATCATGGCTTGTAACCTGTGGTGGGCTTTTCCTCCATCAGTCTGCCCAATTCTCTTTTAAAAGCATCCAGGCCAGATGCCATTCCCACATCCTGTGGCAGAGTTCCACAGACTACATGCTGGGAAAAGAATGTGCTAATAAAAAAGATTTAGAATATGAAGGAGCTAGTGAGAGGCATCTAAAATGCTGGTCACTATATGTGTTTAATTAAAAAAAAAAGATTGAAGTCTCATTGCAGATGTGCAGACCCTGTATAGTTGGTGTGCATACTTGAGAAAGCAAGCTGCTTAAGAAGGTGTTAAAAGACTTCATATTTCATTTAAAAGGGCCATCTTAAAGAGCATAACTTTAAAATAACTATGATGCTGGTTCAAGGAACAATCTCAAGCTTAATAAATTCTTTGATATACAGGCACCCGCCGCTTAACAACGGACCGCATTTATGACGGTGGTCAAAGCACAACAGAAGCTTTTAAGGAGGCAGTCAAGTCTCCCATAGCCTTCAGCACAATGTCTGTTTACACATCAAAGAGGTTCTTAATGCAAACAAGAGGCAACTATCTCCAGTAGCCTTTGCAGCCAGCTAGTTTCTGTTAGGGGGTGTCTGTTTACACAACAGGGGTTGTTGTGTAAATAAGGCTAGATATTGACAGGTGCTGAGTTGGGAGACTGCATGTTTGTACAATTGTATGATAAAATATGGATGATTTGAGTATTGGAGTGGTAAGATCACGTAGGAAGTCTAATCTGTGTCCTTAAGAAGTGACATTAGGAAGATTGCCTGTTAATGCAAAGGGGAGGAATGAGCAAACTAATTATTGTGTGACAGTGTCTGATGGAAAATCTGCATAGGAGACACCTGGTTTACACAAGTCTAATCTCTGCTATGGGCTTACTCTTTAGCTTTTAGCACATTACCCTTGCCTGTGTTCCCTTCTAAGGGTGATAGAAGTTGTGGTAAAGAATGAAGTCTTGGTAAAGACCCAAGCAATTTCAAAAGACTGAAATGCACCTTGCATCTTAAATATCGGGCTTTTGGGATGTGTGTGCGTTGTTTTATTTTGAGGAAATGGCATATGGGGATTTGGGTTCAAAGCTTAACACTCTTGCCTATTCACAACCAAAATGAGGCAGGAGCTAAATGGATTCCATCTGGCCTATTTGGGGTATATTTTCTCAGAAGGGCATACTGACTTTCCACAATGTGCACACACAATCCCTTTTTTTAAGTCTGAAAAGCCATTTGGTCTCATTTAAACAACTCAAAAGCTGCGTGTTGCTAATTCCTTGCCTCAAGTTACGCACAAAGCTTGTGCTTTTATTTCATCTCTACCTTTACTAAAAATAGATGCATATCATGCCCCTCCAAACATGTAAGACCACTGTGTGCAGAACAGGTCACGCTATCTTTTCAACCTGCTGGTCAACACTTGTGTGTCACATTGTCAGACAAACAGGGTTCATTTACTTGTTAATACTGGTGATGTTGAGAATCGTAAGCAGTGCATGACTGAAAAGACATAAGTGGATCTGAATACCTGTTGGTGCCATTTCTGCTTGTTTCAGGCAGTGCACACCCAGAGGTGTCTTCATCAGGGAGAGAATTATGAACTGAGATTTCAGCACACCTGGGTTGGGACGTCTTGTGTGGAACTGGAGGGTTCTTGGTGCTTTTGGGGTTGGTATCATGTTCAAGAAAGTAACTAGTCATAATTTCAAGAATGGTTTTCAGTGGATTCTCCTTTGCCTGGAATAAAAGGATTGCAAGTTACAGAAAATCTAGCAAGCAACTCTAAATTATACAGTAAAATTGACTGATTCTAAGTTGTAAACGACGATTGTGTGTAGAGTTTTGGAACATCCAGGTGTCAGTGTGTAATAGTCTTGGGAAAAGACGGGTTTCTGAAAAGCATGTTTGTATGAAAGCCATGTGCTGAAAGGGAATTTCTTGTTCAATTCTCAGTACAAGCAAGGTTAGAAGCCCTACTCTTGGGTGTGTTCGATATCAAGTTGCAAGACAGAATTCAAATTTGTGATAGTAATTTAGTAATTGTTGCCGCTTTAAAAAAAATTGTGCCTTATACCATGTGTATCAACCAGCAAAGTCCTTATTTGTTTCTAACCTAGTTATTTGTAAATAAACATTATGTTTAGAAATACCAGATTCTCCTGAGAGTTGCATTTGATCTGAAATATACTTTTTTCTTTTTAAATGCTGCCATGGTTTCTTTGGAATAGCAGAATCCCGTTTCTGACTACCCTTCAGTACATGCTTGACATTGTAAGGATTTCTAAATAAGTCAAATGACTGACTTTGTAGGAACTTCGCTTTGTAGGAACTTCGCTTGCTTGCTTTGTAAGGCTGTTCTGTCCATTTAGGCTTTAATGTTTTGTCCAATTTAATATGAAACAGAAGCATGTGTGCTAAAATCAACAAAGCTTCTATGGCGACAAACATCCTATCATGATCCTAGCGCTTTCTGCTGTCCACAGCTGTGTGTTCAAACAGATTTTTAAGTGTGGGTAGCCTTGCAGTTCAGGTGGAATGAGTGACGAACATTCTTTCGCCCTCTTATACCTACCTGTTGCCAAACCTAAATCTCTCCTATTTGTCTCATGCATACTTCTAAGGATGGGCAAGTCCAGCGTGGCTTGACTTGAGTCACGAGGCTCTGCCCACGACTTGACTCAAAAATGAGTCTGAATGGGCAGACTTTCTGAGTCTGAGAGTATTTTTGTGACTCAGAAAGACCCGAGTCATGAATCTTGCCCTTTAAAAAGCCAGTTGCAGCTCTGCAGGGGAAAACAGCTGCTGCTGGGGTGTGTGTGTGTCAGAGTTCTCTATTAACAGTCCCCTGCTGCTCACAGCTTCCATGTCAACTCCCAAGTCAGCAGCCTCAGACTCAAGTGTTTGCCTGAGTATTTGACACATTTGAGTCCACACAAGCCAGTGAAAATGTATGTTCTCACGACTCAGACTTGAGTCACTTCTCATCCCTGGGGAAGACCCAGTCAAAGGGTTGGCTGTTGGGATGAGGACAGATGAGCAGAGCCTATCAGGTGTCTCCTTTCCTTGTGCAGCCTGGCCGATTCTGAATATGCTGACTTCAGGTAAAGCTTAAAGATGCAGTAAAACTCGTTCATTTATATAAACCTTTTTGAGCCCTGAACATGTGTAAAACTTACGATGTGGCTCTCATGCTGAAAAATGTGGAGACACCTGGGCTGAGCCACTCATGTACAACCTGCACCAAACTAGCATGTTCTTGGGCCTAAAGACTCCAGAAGCTTCTCAGTCAGCCTGAACAAGAGCAGTCCATCCTGAGTCTAGGCTGGGCCACTTCTGGGGGCATATACCCCAACTAGCAGCACAAGTACATTAGCACAGGCCTGCTCAGTAGCCAAGCCCAAAGAGGCTGAGCAGTGATCCCTATGCCCAGGAGAGTCAACATAAGGCTTGTGGGCTAAATACTGCCCATGGAAACTTTATCAGGCCCATGTGATTCTTTTGCTCTATGGTAGAAACACCTCAGAAAAGCAATTCTCTACTACAGTTATACAAGATGTTTCTGGTGCCTGGGTAATTCTGCCTGGAAAGAACAGTTATGGGATAAAGTCTAGCATTTGTTAAAGAAATGCAGGATCTAGGCCAGGGGTGGCAAAACCGCTTTTTTTCAGAGTGGCTTTGTTGGCATTTCTGGGCTGTCACTTTTTAAAAATGAATGTGATTTTAGTCGGTGATCCATTGGGGGTCTGATTTGTTTTAATGTTCTAATGTTTTAATCTTAATTTATGTTTTTATGTTGTAAGCTGCCTTGGGTACCCCATGGGGTTGTAGAGAGGCAAGATAAAAATTCATTAAATCTTGTGAGGCGATAGCAATTACTAAAGCAAAGCTGGCATTCCTGCAAACCCACAGCCTTCACACAACTGAGCACGTGTGTACATGCAAGTCGGACCTGCTGGGTTCAATGTGACTTGCTCCCAGCTAAGCGTGACAGAACTGCCACCTAAGCCATGTCAGTGTGCCCACTCAATATCATTACTTCTACTGTGGTGCTCCTTTATAATTGGAAGATCGTTTGCATACTTCAGTCAAGCTTTGTGATAGTTCCTTCAGTAAGAGATGTGTGACTCCCTCCACCCTGTCTCATTTCAGGCATACTGCCCCATTCGGAGACTAAAGCGCAGACACAAACTGGCCTTCCCTTAGCGCTCAGCCCACCCTGCCTTCGAGCAGATTTAGATTCTCATGTTTGGCTCTGAGGCACCAGCTCACGGACTGATCCATTGTCACTTTGGGCACTCAAAAACAAAAGACTTGAATTTTAAAAAAACCAGTTTTTGAGGTTATTTGGAAATGTTGCACAAGGGATACTTACCTTGTTTTCTTTGTACAAAGACTGCAGGTGCAAAACTGTACGAAGCTCGTTTCTGTTGTTAATGCTGAGGGCTGTACGTGGGAATTCTTCATCCATCATGATGCTTGTCTTCTTCAAGCCCTGTGCAGGAAAGAAAGAACTGCCAATTTGAGTACTGAAAGTGTGCCTTAGTTTCACAATTAAGAACTTGCACTGTCAACTTAATATACAGTTCCTCCAGCATACTTTAATTGAAGAACCAAAAGAAGGGGTGAGGCCACAAACTTGGTCCCCGATCAGCATCTCACTATAAAGCTGCAGGATGCTTGGGAGAGCTGCAGCTTTGGTACTTGCATTGGGAGAGGACACCTGATAATGCATCAAAGGACTGGCAGGGACAGATAGTTTTTAGAGAACTTTCTTGAAGGTTGGAAGGGTGAAGGAACTCCATACTTCTGTGGCAGAGTCCAAAGCCAGAGGGCCACCAAAGGGAAGGACTCTCCCACATGCTTGGCAGCCAAGTCAGCAAGAGACTTCCCAAAACGCTTGGAGTATCTTAATGAGCAAGTAGACTTGGCAGAAGATGGTCCTTCTGATTTGGGAATAGATGGCTTATTACAGGCTGTGCAAACCCTGCAGATCTGTTTAAGCACCTCTACTAAAATTAATGGAACTGTTTTCCCAAATGTATGCTGCTCATGCAGAAATAAATACATCTTGAGTAGCTCAACTTTCCAACACTTGGATTTGTCTGAAGTCATTACTTTTGAAATAAAGGTTTGCAAAGTGATCTTAGTGATAGAGCAGTGAAATCTGGTGCCATTTTGTCTCTATTGAAAAATACCCAGTTTGTTGGGAGCAGTTAAAGTTAGGAAAGATACTTGTCTGTTGCAGAAAATGTTTGGTTGAAATAAAATTAAAACGTTGGGGATAAAATACCTGTCGGTCACAGTGTGGTCCCACAGAGGAGGGGTGGCCAGGAAAACGAGATCATTCTTACCTGCCTTACAGATTCAGGTATGCAGATCACAAGCAACATGTGAATCTGCCTTACATCTGCTAAAACACCTTTCAAAGGGGGGGCTCTTTAGCTTGGGGTGGGGAAGGTGAAGGGAGGACCTAAAATTCTGCAGGCTGTGGAGGTCTTGGATCATGTTAGAAATCTTAAATAGTAAGAGTCACCAACATTCTTTAATAAAATCCTGCATTTTAACATTACAACTTTTGTCTGCTTGATACAGTTGGCATTAATATTCTGACAATATTAAATGCTGCAGTTTTCTAAAATGTAGAAATTACAAAAAATTGTGCCTAGTGAAATGTCCTAAAAGTGAAAACCTGCAACCTTTCTTAATTCCCAGCTTCACCTTAACATCCACAGTCACGGGAAATTCAAATGCATTGTGGGAAATGTATTCACCAGAGTCATTTCATAGATTGTTCCAGCCTACATCTAAATGCTTGTGGTTTGAAGCTTTAGTTCTTGTCTGTCTCGGCTTCAAGGAGAAGAGGACGAATTTGTAGGCTGTTCTGCTTAAAATACTGTGCTTTTCTCGGACCCTGCACAAGCACTGAGCAAACACAGTAAGGCTGCTTTACCTTTTTGCTGAGAAACTCCCGCACCAGAGATGCAGCCACCTCCTCCACAAAGGCAGCTTCCATGCTTTGCCGTCTAGATCGTACGGAGCGGATGAGGCTGGCTTCTTGGAAGAGTGCGTGTTGACCGGTTCAGCTGCTCTCTCTCTGCTTCCGCTCGCTGGCTGCTGCGTTCCTGGGGGTGGACTCAGATTGCAGCCTGCTGGTGGTACTGTTGGAAGTCTGTTGCGTTGTCGGTGGGTTGCCGTGGAGATGGTGTCATCGGAAGAGAATTCTTGTGCTTCCCTCCCATCGTGCAAGAACAAGATGACTACGATGCTGAAGGGGGCCAGTGTCAAAACAGTGCAAACGTGTGTGATTTTGCGATGTACTGTGTGTGTGTTTTAATGACAGCCTTAATGCCTGCTACCAGAAGGAAAATCTTAGGGTAATCAGTTAGGGATCTGTAGCGACTACAAAGAACAAATACACTTTTATGGAATTCAGTAACTGAAAATCTAAAATCTGCCCCTTCAGTAGAGTTTGCAGCGATGCCTAAAAGCATTTTTATTTGCATTGGCTTTTGGTAAGGGTAGGATATGTCTGGTCCGTTACTTTTATTGTGGATTTATTTTTCATGCTGCCTTAGCAGTTTTAACTTCTTGCATCCTGCCTTTTTACTGACTGCTGCTTAGGGGTTTTTTAGAATTGTTTTTACTATTTGCTACCCTGGTTTATTAAGTGTGTTTGCATTTTAAATATTTTGAAATCTGTATTCTAACTTGCGTTACTCAATTAAAATACAAAACATAAGCCACCTTAAGCTTCTGGAACGGCAGGATTTAAATGTTTTAAATAAATACAAATAGGAGGGTGTGTGTCTGTGTATGAGAGAAAGCGAAACATTGGGTTTCTTTGGAGTGAATGGGTTTAGTGTTTGTTTTTTAAAGAACCTTTATTGGCATTACATGTATATCGAACGTAAATGCAATCAACATAATTTAACAGTATGAATCACGCAGGCATAGTTTCCCTAGAGGGCAGGGATGTTGGAACTCACTTCATAGGACTTTGCAATCTGTTTTAGGAAGGCTGCTACCCTCTCCATTGTCTTGAATGTCTCCTCAGATAACATGGACTGAACTTTATCCAAATCAGGCTCATCCTTCCCAGTATCTGGTCTGATTATTTGCTTCTAAGATCTCTATAGAGGGGACAATATGACAATGTATGGTTGAGTGTTTCAATAGAGCCCATACTGCAGGAACATAACCTCTCGTTTTGAGGGATCCCATTAAATCTGCCACGTAACACGGCTGATGGCTTGATGTTATGCCTTGTGAGTAAAAATGCTCTACAAGGGAACGTTTCAAATAATAAAGGTAGCCAGTAGGCCAAATATGATAGAAATACAGGCGTGCACCGCTTAACAAGTGTTTGCCTAATGACGGACCGCATATATGATGGTGGTCAAAGCACAATAAAGATGCTCTTAGAGGCAATCGCATCTCCCATAGCCGCAGCAGAATGTCTGTTTACACAGCAGAGAGGCTCTTAATGCAAAGAAGAGGCAATCTATCTCCAGTAGCCTATGTAGCCAGCCAGTGTCTGCACAACAAAGGCAATAGATTGGACTGAATGTTCACTTAATCACCTAATCACATAACAAAGGGTAGGAGAAAGTATCCCTGTCATTAATGGTGCGCACCTGTATGTAAGCACAGCAGGGGACATGTTTGCTGCATACCAGAGCTCCTGCGGCTCTATATCCCGGATTTTGACCTTGACTAATCGATAAGCCTCTGATTGATGTAAGGTTCCTAATAAGTGTATCCACACCTATCATTCTTAACTTTTTTCCAATTTCTATGGTGCCTGTGGGTGGAACAAAGTCTGTTAGGAGTTGATAAATCAAGCTGTGGTGATCCATCAGTATTACAGAATATTCTTGGCCAGAACTCATATGGGATGCAACTGAGGAGTTCTAGGATTTTATGTAAGAAAGAAGCTTGACTTCGCTGCAGCGAGTGACCCGTTGCATTAGTATTGGCAACCTTCAGTCTCGAAAGACTATGGTATCGCGCTCTGAAAGGTGGTTCTGGCACAGCGTCTAGTGTGGCTGAAAAGGCCAATCCAGGAGTGACAATCCCTTCCACACCGGGAGCAAGTGCAGTCTGTCCCTGGTCTGTCTCCCTGGCTATGGGCCTTCCTTCTTTGCCTCTTAGCCTCAGACTGTTGGCAAAGTGTCTCTTCAAAACCAGACTGCATTAATGTCTGGTAATGTCTGCATTACCAGACAGCATAGCCAGATTGGAACACTGTAGAATTTGTCGTGTTTGTGAAGTTTTGCATACATTTCTGATTCATGCCTCAGGTGTGGTTAGCCTGGTGTGACATGTTCAATAATTGCACAAGGTTGGAAAGATCAAGGGACCCTCTTTCTCATGTGCAACGACTAAGCACGATGGCTAAAGACACTGGTTGTTGGAGCACTCCCCGAAGGGAGGGTGCAAAGCTTTTTACACAAAATAAGTTGGATTCTTAGGACATTTCACATGTGCCTCGTGCATAACTTTTAGTAACGTCTGCAGAACTATAGTGCTGAGTGTATTCGTCCACTAGCATAGGTTTAACATATCCATTGTACTGAGTGTGGAGATGTTTTGACCCTTCTCTATTGCGTAGTGTCAGCTACGTGAGTTTCACTGCCTGGTGTACTGGTGTAGGAAACTGAACAGGTTGCTTTGGGATCACTGAAGGCAGACTCACAAATAGGCACCGCACACTTGGGGTCAGAATCTGTCACTAACTTCATAGTGTCTGGATCAACCATTTTCAACCACTGCTGTGGCACATTGGTGTGCCGTGAGTGGTTCACAGGAGTTTGGGGGAGGGTCATTAATTAGTAAGGCCAATGGGGGATTAGTAGGGCCAGCTGGCAGCATAGTGTGCCTTGTCAGTTGACAAAAATCTGATGGTGTGCCTTGATTATTTTAGTGCCTTGTCAGTGTGCCATAAGGTGAAAAAGGTTGAAAATTGCTGGTCTAGGTATTCACTGTAAAAGTTGACTGCTTAAATCCATGTAGCCACCTTGTGAGCACTGTTTCCAGGGAGAGTGGAACATAGGTGGGCTTCTGGATTATTAGTAGGATACAGTTACTACTGGGGTATGTAGAACTGCACATTGATGCATACAGGTTCCCAAACCCAAGTTGACTGAAAAAAGTACGTGTGCCTTTTCCAATAAGAAGGCGTAGGTGCGAGGGAGCTCCTTCAGCCTTCCACTTCCTCCACAACTCCCTACCTGGACATTGTGTCTTCAGTTCCCCCAGCTATGTGCCCAACAGTAAGTAAGCACAGCTGGAAGGACAAAAAGAAGCAGAGAAGCAGCAAGTGGGGGAAGAGGTGTTGCCCCTCCCTGAACATTGTCCTGCTTCAAGGTTGGTGGCAGTACCCGCTCTGTAAGTTCCCAGGCTTGTACAACCTGTACCCGGCCTAGGGCACACAGCTAGACACAAACGGCCTCCTAAGAGGGACTGAATGGCCTCTCAGCTGAGATCTCGAACTACATTTCTTTTATAAATTATACTCGGAACTGCTACTTTGTGTTCCATGAAAAACGATTTGTTGCTTCTAACTGACTAAAAATCTCAACAACAACAACAATAATAGTAATAATAGTAGTAAAGTGTACTGTAAAAAGACCCATTCAGATTTTTGCAAGTAAGTAATGCTATTGACTGCTTCTCTATTCGTACCATGGAATAAGTATTTTTTGTTATTTTTTTTCTTGTTCCGTTTCATTCTTGCTTTTGCAGGAATGGCATTTTAAGCACGCCATAATATCGGGTTTTGTACTCTTGAATTGTTCAGTGTAATATTTATTTCTGTATTTATGTACTGCCTTTCTCATCCTCAGATTTCTGAACTCAAGGAGGTTTTACATAGGCGGGCTCCTAGACCCCCTCTGTAAATTCCCAGGCTTGTACAACCTATATCTGGCCTTGGGGACACAGCGAGACACAAAGTAAAACTGAGCTATTGGCAGCTTTTGCAATCCAGGAGGTCATTCTCTGAATCGCTGTAGCTCATTGTAGACGTATCGCAAGACAGATCTGAGCCATGAAGTCAAAGAGGCTGGCGTGACAAACCAAGCAGCAAGCGGCATGTAGCAAACAGAAGTAGAAAGTAATGACGACTATATAAAGGGTAATTTTGGAAGTTCCGGAAAGTGGCGAACCTGACTTTTATTTTTTCTTTCACATGCCCCCATTCCAGAAGGTAGAGAATAGAGGAAAAAATAACATGGCTGAAACACAAGATGGAAGCAGGTTGGAGCCAGTATGTGAACCAAGCCGCATGTAACTTCCTAGTTTCATTCTGCAGAACTTATTGGCTTTTGTTTTTCCATTTCCAAAGTTTATAGCTGTGATCCAGGAGAAAGCTATATTTGTTGAATTAGCCAATATTCAGTACTGTTGACTTACCATTTTTCCTGGCATAAATCCATTTTGGTGTATGGGTTTTGTGGTGGACTGAGTTGTTCCATGGGATAATAATTTTTCATTGCATTTATTTATTTATTTCTGTATTTATATACCGCTGTTCTCATCCTTAAATTTCTGTATTCCAGAGCATTCTGTGTAGGAAGGCTTCTCCTAGACCCCAATATCTATTTATTCAGAATATTTATTTAGAATTTGTTCAGAATTTAAAACGTAAGTGCACCACATTGTTGGGTTCTGTATTCAGTGTATTTTTCAGTGGAGTATTTATTTCTGTATTTATATACCTCCTTTTTCATCCTCAGATTTTTGATCTCAAGGAGGTCTTACATAGGCAGGCTTCTCCTGGTCCCCGTATCTCATAGTTATTGCCACTTTCTGGATGATGAAGGCTTGCCAAATCGCAGGGTTTTGTATCCTTTCAAATGTAAATGTGAAATCCTTCCACTTCCCCCACCCAACTCCCTACCTGGACATTGTGTCCTCATTTTGCCCCAGCTATGCGCCCAACAGTAAATAAGCACAGCTGGAAGGACAATGAGGAACTGCTGCAGCAAGTGGGGGAAGAGGTGTTGCCCCTTCCTGAACATTACCCTTGTCCCTGCACTCCTATTCAGCAAAAATGTGGGCAGAAATGAAATTCTGCCCTCGATCCAGCAGGGAAATTGCTGTTCAAAAGGCCTTTTTGATCCTAACTAGGTTTGGTATGGAGATGTATAATGTCTTGAAAATTTCACCCATTTGCCCTGGTGACTGTTTTGGAAATGTCTCCATCACAATAGTCCAGCTGGATGTGTTGGATGGCCTGCGAGTAGTGTTGTCAGGAACTGTACCACAATTCCATGTGGTGATTGCACAAAGACAGCCCTATTCTCACTAATGGCAGCCAGCTTGTGTATTGTCACTTGCTGTTTTTGTATCAATGAATATGATAAAATCCTTCCTGTTTTTTTTAGTTGTTCTGTTCCCAGCTGTCCGTATGCAAAGTCAAACTGAGCTGTTGGCAGCTTTTGCAATCCATGAGGTTGTCCTCTGAATGTCGCCCGTTGTCGACATACCGCGAGACAGATCTGAGCTATGGAGTCGAAGAGGCTGGCGTGACAACCAAGCAGCACGTAGCAAACACAAGTAGAAAGTAATGACAACCTTATAAAGGGTAATTTTGGAAGTCCTGGAAAGTGGCAAACCTGACTTTTATTTTTTCTTTCACATGCCCCCATTCCAGAAGGTAGAGAATAGAGGGTTTGTAAAGGAAAAATAACATGGCTGAAACGCAAGATGGAAGCAGGTTGGAGCCAGCATGTGAACCAAGCCGCATGTACGAGGGTTGCCCAGAAAGTAATGCACCACATTTTTTTCTTCAACAATTATTTATTGAACACAGTGAAACTTACACACAAGAAAGAATGATGTTTCTTCTACACTCCCTATTTTTCCATGTAATCTCCGTCCAGTTCTGTGGCCTTCCTCCAGCGAGACACAAGGGCATGTATGCCCTGTCGGTACCACTCCTTGTTCTGGTCACGAAGCCATTTCTGCACTGTGCGAATCACCTTTTCGTCATCCTCAAAATGTCTTCCGTGAATGGCATCCTTTAATGGCCCAAACAAGTAGAGGTCTGAGGGAGCTCGTTCAGGGCTGTAGGGTGGATGGGGTAACACAGTCCAACCCTGTTTAGTGATGTGTTCCAAAGTCCTCAAACTTGTGTGAGGCCGAGCGTTATCATGTTGAATCAAACATTCACCTGGGTTGTTATGGCGCCAAAGTCGCTGGAAGCGCTTCTTGAGTTTGGTTAATGTCTTCACATAAGCTTCAGAATTAATGGTGCTGCCTCTTGGCATCACATCAACGAGTATGACGCCCTCACAGTCCCAAAGCACAGTGATCATGACCTTACCGGCGGAAGCAGTTGCTTTGAATTTTTTCTTCTGTGGAGATTGAGGGTGACGCCATTCCATTGACTGTCGTTTTGTTTCGGGCTCAAAATGGTGAACCCAGGTTTCATCACCTGTCACAATCCTGGACAAGAACGCTTCCCCCTCATCTTCAAAACGTTTCAGCAACTCAGGAGAAATGTAACTTCCTAGTTTTATTCTTCAGAACTTATTGGGGTACACCTGAGTGTTGTGGCTTTTGTTTTTCCATTTCCAAAGTTTGCGATACATACAAAGTTGAGAAAACATTTTGTTTCTGTGGAGAAAACATTTCTACTTCCCATGATCTGATGGGGAAGTTCTGGAAATCTCTGAAATTTACAAAATACTGGGAGATTTTTCGTTGTCCATCATATCTTCGCTGGAAGTTTTGACCAGATCTTGTGTTTTTCAGAGGTGGCATTAATATATCATGTTGACCAAGGCAATGTTTGCTGAGTAAGGTTCCATGGAATAGTAGTTTTTCATTGAATTCATTCATTTATTTATCTCTGCATTTATATACCGCCTTTCTCATCCTCGTACTTTGTCCAGCAGACATCTTGGCACCCAGCAGTGTACCTGAGACGGCTCCGGTTTTCCCACCAGTGCGCTGGCTCTTTCAGTGTGAATCCTTAATAGATGTTGTTGATCCGGCAGGTCTTTACCTATTGGTGGAAGAAATAATAATAATAATAAACTTTATTTTTATCTCGCCCTTCTCCCCAAAGGGACCCAGGGCAGCTTATAACGTATTAAAAACAGATTAAAACATAATTTAACATAATTTAATCTTCCTCTCCCTCTCAAAAGCCTTCGGTGCTTAGTGTTTATCACCGAGTTCAGACACAGCCGATATGCGTGTCTGCGGGCCCCGCATAAGCTGCAGGTGACTGGGCGATCGCACGCGTCCGTGCGGTGACCCTGCACCCCACACTTGGAACAAAGTTCCGAAGTGCAGTTTCGGCGGATATGGTCGAATCCACCACATAAGAAACAGGCCTGAGGCTGGCCACTGTATCGGGTAACTCCCCGATCTGCTTCCATGAAGAAGTACTTGGGCAGGTGGCGTAGCCTGCCTGTGCACGCATCCCGCGCTAATGCCACCACTGCCCTGTACTCTCCCATCCAATATCCTCTGATATCGAGACGATGCTCCGGGGGCCCCAGAACTGTACACCGCTGCGCTAATCACTGCCAGACGTCCTTCTCCGACACAACTGTGGTACGGAAAAAGATTGTTAATACTTTCGCCTCCCCCTGAAACAGCGGTATCAGGATTACATCCTGGGCAAAGGTAGGATCCCTCCTGAAGCCATCCCGCACCTGCTCCCTAAAGAGACGGTACCCTGCATCATCCCACAAGCACACATCGATCTCAGGGATCCCCGGGGGCGAGATCACCGCCAGTACACTCTGGGGTGAGAAGTCTAAGTGTCTCTCCAGGAATTTCTCCTCCACCCATTCCCTCGTGAAATTTGGTGCCCTCTCCCCAAGCCTGTGGCGCGAGCGGACCACAAAACGGAAAAAATCCGTTTCTCTCGCCTTTTCCAGATTCCTCTGGTAAACCTCTGGGAACTGAACGTTAAGAGCCGATTCAGGACAGAATCTGTAGGCATGTCCCCGTACCTTGCAGAGGCTGCACGTCACCTCCCTGACACAAATGCTGGTTCTGTGGCCCCTCACGCCACATTTGGAACACAGCTCTGTTTGGCAGTGCTTCCTGATGTGGTCAGAACCACCGCACTGGAAGCAAGCCGTTGGTTGGCTGCTGTACTGGGTGATGCCCCTGTCAGCCCCCATGAAGAAATACTTGGGGAGATGACGAACCTGCCCCATGTATGGGTCACGGTCCAGAGCGATAATCGCCCTGAACTCCCCCATCCAGTAGCCCCATTCGTCCCTTTTCTTTTCAGGTTGAAGGAGCACCTTGCACCTTTTACCCAGCCATTTTGCAATATCCTCCTCCAGAATGACCTGAAGGATATTGTCAGTACCTTAGTGTCCCCTCGAAACAAAGGTATGATGTTAAAGTCTTTCAGAAAAATGGGGTTGATCAGTATGGCAGCCCTACACAGCTCCCAGAACAATTGGTATGCCCGCTCTGACCTGAAGCATACGTCTATTTCCCTAATCCCTGGCGGGATGATGATGGCCAGCACATCCTCGTCAGGGAAACCCCGGAAATTCTGCAGAAAATCCACTGCCACAAATTTCCTCGTCAGTTTGGTCTCGTCCTGACCCCTTTATCGCAGCCTGGTCACAAAGCGCTGCCTCGGGTTCAGTTCCTCTGGCATTTGGCCATAGAATTGTTCCAGGAAAGCATCATCCTCCCAGAAAGCAGAGTCCAGGTCTCTATAAAAGTCATTCCTATTCTTTTGCCCTACACCCTTCTGTCCCAGTCCTTTCGATGCTGCAGATGCATAGAAGGCCGGAGTCTGCTGTGTGTCCTTTGTCATCTGTTGTGTGTCCTTTGATGTTTCCAGAGGTTTCCCCTGTCCTTCTTTATCCGAGGAAGGAACAGGGAGAGCTCTCTTGTGGTGCACGATCAGTACTCACACGGTTCTTTCTGTCCTGTGGGTGCTGTTTCGGCCTGGCTCCAGCCTCCTCATTCCTGGCGGCTCATCCCTCCTTTTCAACATCCTCTGACTCCGGAGTTCCTTCACTTCTGCCGCATTTTCCTTGAAAATCGGGGGTAGAAAACAAACTACAAGTAGCCTGTACTTTATTGCTCTGAGCCTGACCCCCTGCCACTTTTGCTCTTATATCCCTGCCCCCTGAGGGTCTCTTATCACTGCATCTAGTGCTGTCTTCTTCCCTCCACCGCCCATCCTCTACACACCTGATTTGTAGTGTTTGCCTGCCTTCCTGCCCTTCCCTTAAGTCTAGCAGGGATCCCCAGCTGATGGGTTTTGCCTGCAGGGAGTCTGTCTCTGAAACTTCTGAGGTGTCATTGTCCCCCAAAGCTCCAGCCTCACGTTCTCTCTCTCCCTCCACCCACTGCAACCTTCTAAAACTTCTGTTTTCCCTTGGATAGGGTAAAAATCCTGCTTTTCTGATATTCGTCACCGGTTTGCGGGGATCCCTCAAGAGAGGGCATCCCCTGATACGCAACAAGGCTCCTCAATACCTCAGCATCACTGTCCATGTCGTCACCTCTGCCTCCGCGGCTCACGCCCCCACACCTCCACCGTTCTGCCGCAGCACGTTGTCTCCTCTGGCTGTACATCAGTTGTTTCTGCGTCTGCAGACTGTCCGTCTCTGCCTGCATCTTGATTTGCTGTCTCTTTTTCAAGGAGTCCAAAAGTCCCCACATCCATTCCAGGAATCTCCCCAGCTGCAGTCTGGGCGACCCCTCTTGATATTCTTCCTGAAAGGCGGCCCCTCCACTATCACACTCTGGGCAGAGGCCAACACTCTCTTCTTATCATTCCAATATCTATACACTTCTTGGAGAGTTCTGATAAAATCATTCTCCTGCAGCCAGTTTGGATAATAGCTGCCAGTATTCTTCCGCCTGAAGCTGACTACTCTGCAGTTGCCAAAGATAAGGCTTTCATTCAGGCGGCGACCTCCAGAGAACACTGCATAGACTCTGTGAGGGTTCCCAAAAGTATCTTCCTTGCTTTAGAGAGCAGCTCCAGAGAGCAGCTCCTTTCTGGCCATATTTGGGTTAACCCTAGGGTTATGTTATTTGGGTCCATATTTGGGTTAACCCTAACCCTAACCCTTTTCCCTGTTCAAAGGATCTCTTCCTTCTTTCCTCCCTCTTTCACGCCTCCTCCCTTTCCATTTCCTCTGCCTTTTTCAGGTCCCTATTGTACGCTCGCGGGTTCGAAATGTTGATGTAGGACTTGGGGCATAGCCTATAGGGATGTCCTCTGAGGCCACAGAGGCTGCAGGTGATAAGTCTATCGCACAAGGTAGTTCTGTGGCCTCTGATCCCACATCGGGAACACATCTGAGACACATTGTTTCCTAATGTGGTCAAAGGCACCGCATAGGAAACATGCCGGGAGTTGTCCGCTGTATCGCGTCACTCCCCTGTCCGGACCCATAAAAAAGAATTTCGGCAAGTGTCTCAGCCATCCCGTATACGGGTCTCTTTGCAGGGCTATGATAGTGCGGTATTCCCCAGTCCAATACCCTTTCTCATCAAACCGTTTTTCAGGATGCATGAGAACTGTGCATCTTTGACTAAGCCAGAGTCTGACATCATCTTCAGGGACTGTTGTAGTCCTGAAAAAGATGGTCAGTACCTTGGTTTCTCCCCTGAAGAGCGGTATTAGGACAATTTCGCGAGCATACCTGGGTTCTTTTTGGTACGCTGCCTTGGTAAGCTCCCAGAAGTACAGATAACCCTGTTTGGAATGAAAGCAGATATCGATCTCTGGGATGCCCGGAGGATCAATGATTGCTAATATTTCACCTTGCGGAAACCTTAAATAGTTTTCCAGAAAATGCTCTTCCACAAAAACTCTATCAAAGCTTTCCCTTTGTTTCCCAATGTATCTCATGCGCACCACAAATCTTTGCCTAGGATCTTTTTCTTGAGGCCTATCCTCAAAGAATTGTTGTAAAAAAGTCATTGTCTTCCCAGATGGCTTTTTCTATACAATCTCTGTGCGCCTGCCTAGCCCTTTCATTCTCTGCTTCCCTATCCTTGTCTTTCAAAGTGGTGCCTCTCAGCCGGCGTCCTGCTATGGCAGACGCATAGCTGGGGGATTGTCTCGAGTCAGTGTCTACGTCAGGCAAGGCATCTTTACTGCTCATGGGTCTTTTGTTACCTTTCACCTCCCCTGTACGACTGCAGTCGGTAAGGCTTTCACCCCTCTGTTCTGTGCTCGGCTCTGAGGGGTGGAAGCAGAGGAAGTTCGGTGGGGTATGTTGTTTTACTCACTATAGCACCTCCGTCAGAGTCCAGTGCAGAGTTCTCTTTGTCTTTGTCCTTCCGCCTTTCTTGATTTGAATTCTTGGGTCCACAGTCCTGTGCCTCTCTTCTCAGCATGTCCAAGTGTTTAGCATTCTGCTCCTGTAGGAAGTCCCTTGCGATGTCGCCTATGGTCTTTTCCCGATCAACCTCTGTCCACTGTTTCAGCCGTCTCGGGGTCTCCGAAGTCATAGCAGATTCATCATTCGATGGCGGGTGCAAGGAAAAAGAAGCAGACACAAGACCAGTATCGTGTCCCATAACACCCTGAGCGCCTTAGGGTTAGGGTTAGGAATATAGATTTTAGGAATATAGGTGTTTATTCAAATAAGTACCATCCTACAATACAACATACATAGTAATACATAGCAAAATTCTGAAATACAAACATACCGTAAAAGTGTTCAAATATCAGTACCTCCATTGCCTGCACACATTTCGGCACTTTGCATTTCTGGTGGCTCAAGGCCACTTTGATCTAGTAGCGCCGAAGAAATGTCAGGTGTTCTAATAGCGCCTTCGCCTGCGAAAAGGCTTGCTGTCGAAGTTTCTCAGGTGTCTCTCCCTGCTGAAATGGAGGAGAGGTGGTCAGGAATACCGTCGCTTAAAGAGGCAAGCTTGTAGTAATTAGTGCAGAATTTCTACTAACCCTTTGAAATGTATTTTGAATAACTTTGAGTCCCTGGGAAGGGGAAACCCCACCCTTCTGAATGGGCGCATTACTGACCAGCTCAGAATTTCAATGGCCAGCAGAAGGTTGTCTTAATTTCTGTACTAGGATGGGAAACCGCCTGGGAATACCAGGTGCTGTAGGCTTATACCAGAGTCTTTCCAGACTGAAGGTTGCCAACCCTAGGCAATCAGCAAGGGCTGATTTCATGGAAAGGGGTGGGTGGGACTATGAACTCAAAGAGGCGGGGCAAGCAAGAAAGGGAGGGGCCTAGCAATGAAAGGGGTGGGACTGAATAGTGTCCCAGAAATGGCTAGAAATTAACCTTTGCAAAGGGGCCATTTCTGTGAACTGGCAACACTACCCACCTTGGTTTCAATTGTGACATTGGCTTGGTCCTTCTTTCTTAGACCTGTCCACCAATACCATATGATTCCAAATATCACGACCAGCACAACGATGGCAACACAAGTAAAGGCCATCCAGTCTGTGCGGCACAGCAGATAAACAGGACTTGTGCCTCCGTGTGCACTGTTCGCTGAGGAGCCCTCCTGGGGATTCGTATCATGCCCTGCCCAGGCCATGAGCCCCACCACGTCCTCACCCTACACTAGAGAGCAGCTGGCAGAAGACGGACATGCCACATGCAAAGGGGGTGGCAAAAATGCTGTTGACAGAGAGGGCCTTCAGGAGGCACTGCTGGCACCCCAGAGGAAGGCACCGGCTGCCATGCGAGGTCTGTGGGAGGCAAGTGGAGAAATGCCAGAGAGAGAATATGTCTGCATAGACATGTTCAGTTTGGGAGAAGAGCAGGGAGCAAGACACAGGAGGCCACGGTGCACATGCAAAGACTGGGGGGGGGCACTGCTTGAAGTGACTACATGACCATGGGTGGGGGTCAAGCTGACTCCACCCCAGTGCTGTAATTTCTAAAGTGAGAGGAGTAGAGCTCAACCTGCCATGGGGAGGAATTTTATTGACCTGAAGACAGTTCCTTCAACCATCGATGGGAGAAAAAAGCACTCTGTGTGTGCTCAGAGGCTCTTGGTGTGAGTGGGCACAGCTGGAACTCAGGCCGGGCTTCATGCCAGGCGTCTCCACTGGAAATGAACATTTGAGATGCTGCCACTGAGCTCTCCCAGCTTCAAACCTCAACGCAGAAGAAGCCCCAACACTGAACTAAAGAGCACGGAAAGGGGTGGATGGCAGTGAACGGCTGTCAGCTCTGCTGCAGTGCGGTTGGAGTTCTGGCACTGAAACGCCAGTGTCCCCCCACCCTCCTCCCTCTTCCTTCTGCTGCCCCCGCAAAAGGCTCCCCTTTCTGAGGTGCGCTCCTTTCATGGGGACCACTCCAGCCTAAGCTCTTTTGCCTCATTGGCAAACCCAGGGGGCCTTTGCGGAGCAGAGAGCTAAGCCTGGGACCACCCTGATTCTGACATGATGCTCCTCGCTGAGAGCCAGGGACATGCAGGAGGAAGTTGCAGTTGCAGCTGACCACAGCTTGTGCGCTTTGAGCAGGGACCAGATGAGGACAGGAGTGCGAGGAGCTGCCAGGGACGGCCCCCTCCCACCAAGGGCAGCACAGCCGTGGTTGTGTCAGGCCAGCTCAGCCCCAGAACCTCTTGAAAGAGGAGATGAAAGCATGGTGGAAAGAGCATCTCTGAGCATGCACAGAATCCCTGCTTACTGATTGGCCAAGAACTCAAGGCTGTCAGCTGCAGCTGGAGGAGAAAGGCACAGTTCAGATCAGACCTGGGACTCCTCATCAGCTGCTGGTGAGAACAAAGCCTGGCTCTCGAAGGAATACTCCCCTTTCTGCAAGTGTGGGCACTTTTGCAAGCGGTGCTCCTCTTACATTTCACAGGGGGAGAAAAACCGTCCCTCTTCACCCCAGCATAGTACCCCTAACCAATAAGGGACACACTTTTTCTTTACTCACTTAATTAAATTTGATTTTGCTGTGGAGGGGGTGCTACAAAATCCTTGATCCCAGGGATTGTGATCGGCAGGCCGAGTCCACCATGGGTGTTCTGTGGTCTCTTCCTCTCCTCCAGGGCCTCTCCACTTACTTCTCTGCAAACTGCTCCATGGAAGATGCAAAGCTGGCCCAAGATTTCCTTGACTCTCAGGTACTCTGCACGTCCTCCTTTCATGCCCTCCTCTCCTGGGTGGATCACTGGAGGAGTTGGGGTGGCTCAAATACGACGGGGCTGGTTGAGATTATCCAGTGGTGTCCAGAAGGCCCTCTGCCCATGCCTAGGAGCTGCACGTACAGCTGCTGTACATACTGCTGTTACATAGCTGCTGTTACATACTGCACGTACAGCTGCTGTAGCGCACTGGCTAGACGGCTGTGCAGTGGGATTTTCCCAGTGATTTCCCCATTTCAAATCTCTCCTCTGCCATGAAATCTTTCTATGGCCTTAGTCTTTCCTTCTGCAATATGGGCATAATACTTGCCTTGCAGAGTTGTTGCAAGCACAGCAGCTAGGCAATATGTGTGTATCTTGCACACAGTGAAGTTTAAGTATAGGCTCTCCCAGGGCTTGCAGTTCTCACCTATCTGTTCTTAAATCTCTCTCCAGAATATCAGCGCGTACAACACGAGACTTTTCAAGACTGAAATGAACGGCAAGGCGTTGTATGAGGTTCGTCTGGCATCTGTGCTTTCAGATGGTAAGCCCCTTTGGAAGCTACTCAGATGTCCCCAGCCTCTTCAGTATGCTCTCTGCATGCCTGTCACAACACTGTGAAGCAAATATGTACTGTACCCATTTTGCAGATGGGTGTATGGCATGACGCAGTAGTGCCTAACCCTGTGATGTTAGCACATCCTCCCCCAGGGCGTGTCACCCCCCCAGCGCGTCACCTGATGCGGCCCGCACCCCCTAGCGACGCAGTGCATTGAGATGCCTGTCATGTTCTATGTATGTTTATTAAGTATCATCTAAATGCAAACATCCTTCAGTCATTCGTGGTCCCCCTGTTGGCCGTGTCTCCCCCCTCCCAAGACCTGCCTGCCTCTCATTTGTCTGCTTTCTCGCACAGACGCCAACCTCGATGAGGACATGACCACCAAGCTGAAGTGTTTTGAGTTCCAAGGCCACACGTTCACAGTGACGAGAGGCGATTACAGCTCACTTCTAGAGAGGGTGGTGGCGAACTTGCAGAAAGCCCAGGTGAGAGAGGGCCAGGTGTAGGAAGGACCTAATCACCTGGTTGTCGTTGTAGGCTGCTCGTGTTTTGTGCAATGCCTAGATTGGCATGGGCATTGCTCTCGTATCTTCTTAGGCAGATTTCTAGCCCAGTGGAGCAGCAGGCTGGAGAGGGCAGCAGACAGGTGGGCTGGGGATTCCTCAGTTTGCAGCCTTTTCAAGGGTGCCATTCCGCGGACCATTTCAGCAATGCTGGCTCTAAGTCAAACTTGCGCATAAGTTACAGTGTTCACTGGGGACTGATGCCCTGACTCCAGACTTTTGCCTCTCCTGCTAGGAACATGCTGCAAATCCCACACAGGAGGAGATGCTGGCCCACTACATCACCAGCTTCACACACGGCTCCATCAAGGCCCACAAGGAGGGCTCTCGGTGCTGGATTCGCGACAAGGGTCCTATCGTGGAGAGGTAGGCTCTGGGCCTTCCAGACTGTGGGTCAGGACCCACCAGTGTGTTGTGAGCTGGTTTTTGGTGGGTCACAATATGTTTTTAAACTTTTTTTAAAAAGTTGCAAGCACCCTTGCCCGATTTGCAGAAGAAAATCCTTAGCCAGAGCACTAACCTGTGGTACGAGGTCATCTTCATACCCCCAAATTAAAATGTCACGTTTTCTGATTTTCTCTAGTAATTGGCATCTTGTGTGAACCCAATTTCAGCCTTTTGTCTGGCCTGGAAGTCCCTCACTGCACATCTTGCTCTCCAGTTCAGTCCTCCGGGTACCCTGGAATGACTGTAAAGCTTTGAACTCCATTTCTAGGAAGACTCTAGCAAATGTTACTCACGCATAGTACATGTAAGGCCTCTAGCAGCCTCGGGACTACAGCACCCCAATTATTATTGATTACTAATTCATTAATATTATTATTAATACATAAAATATTTTTAGATTTTTTGTTTTGTCTAGTGGGTCACGATAGATTGTCATTCTAAAAAGTGGGTCCTTGTGCTAAAAAGTTTGGGAAGCACTGCTCTGGGCTGTTCCGTTGTTTTCTCTGCAGTCCAGGGAATCCAGATTGATCCAGGTTGTGGGATTTTTATGAACATTGACTGGCTGGACAAAGAGGAGTGGAATGAGCTTCTGTATTGTAGGGAATCCAATTTTTCCCGGTGGTTAGAATTTCTGGCTTTCGCCCAGGTTTGACTCCCAGGATAGGGAGTGTTGGGGAGTGGGGGAAAGGAAGAATCCCCAACCCTGTGGAGGATGCAGGTGCCAAAAGACATTGGAGAAAGGATGAGGGGAGTCATCATGACACAATTTTTAGGGGGGTAGTGCTAGGGTCGTGCTGGGGTGGTGGGGCCAGGCCCAAAATGAGATATTGGGCACACAAACACACTTGCGGTCCATCCATCTGCCTGCCTGGATGTGCTTTCCATCCATCCTCACACACAGAATACCAGCCTGGGCCATAAATAGAAACATACCTGCAGTCCAGCCAAACACCTGGACACCCTTCTGAGCTCTGGATCGGCCAGAACCGAGACTGTGCAAGATGATTCAGTTGGAGGCAGGTCTCTGTAGTGAGCCTGCCGTTTGCCTGTCTTCCTCACTCCCTTGCTTTCCTTCTCTTCCTGTCCCCAGCTACATTGGCTGCATTGAAAGTTACCGCGATCCCTACGGCTCCCGAGGGGAATTTGAAGGTACTGCTCTGTGAGCGCTCAGGAAGCGTTGCGTAAATGTTAAGTACTGAAGCTATGAAGATCCAGCTGCAAGAAAATAATTAGGCAGCAATAGGGTATAAAGATGGAGAGGAACTGGGGGGGGGGGAGAAGACCTGGGCGTTAGTTACTCAGCAGTAACTGTGTCTCCCTTCTCAGGCTTTGTGGCTGTCGTCAACAAGGCGATGAGTGCGAAGTTTGCTCGACTGGTGGCGGCCGCGGAGCGCCTTCTGAAGGAGCTGCCCTGGCCTCGGGCCTTTGAGAAGGACTCTTTCCTCAAGCCCGACTTCACTTCCCTGGATGTCTTGACCTTCGCCGGCAGTGGGATTCCTGCAGGCATCAATATCCCAAACTGCAGGGGCCCCGGTGGGCAGCTCAGCTTTGCTTGCCCAGGTTCCCCCTCCCAACTGGCTGGGCGTTGCTCTGAGCTCGGGAGGCAGGATGTGGGGCAGCAGCTGACACTCATATGGGCCTGTAGAATACTCTAGTCTTCTATGATTGCCTGATCAGCCAGCTCGGGAGATGTGGGGAGATTGCCCGGGAGGCTGTAGACATCAGGTGGCCTTCCTCTTAGGCTCCCAAGTGTTGCTTTAGCAATTCCTGGTGCTCTTTGCAAATTGTACATGGGACGCATGTGAGGGGAGCAGTTAGAGGACTTGTTTTGCCTGCCCCTGTTTGTGGAAGATCCTGGCATTTGTGGGTGTGTCTGGAGAAAGACTCCTCTCTGCCTACAAACCTGGACAACCACTATCAGTCGCTGAACATCACCCTGAGCTGTGTGAACTAGGAGCCTGAGTTAGTGTGGCCATTTTGTGGGTGTTGATATGGATTTGGAGAGAGGGGCGGGAGTGATGTTTCTGTCTCCTCCTGGCCCCCCTGTTCCCCAAGACCCCACTCAGCAGGCCGTGTCTGTTCCTTCTTGCCCTCCCCAGATGATGACATCCGCCAGACAGATGGCTTCAAGAATGTCTCCTTGGGCAACGTGCTGGCTGTTGGTTATTCCACCCAGAAGGACAAGCTGACTTTCCTCGCAGAGGAGGACAAGGTGGGGGGGGGAGTTTGGGGGGACTTGGGGGGTGGGCTTGCGCCATCTTGGCTGGAATTCAGTTTAATATTTTTAGAAACAGCCTTTCCGTATACTGTATATTAAGAGTGCGATCCAATATCACCTTACGTGGGAGCACTGGTTTAACTGGCTGTCTGGCATCCAGAGCTGTGACACTCGGCGTCATCCCCCAAAGCTCCTGACCCAGAAGTAATTGTGGTGATGTGATGACATTACCAGCAGTTAGACTGGGTTGTGGCTACTCAGACCAGTTGTGCATCACTGTGAGCAGCTGACTGCTTTTTCATGGGGAAAAACATGGAAAAGCAGTCAGCCGGTCAGCAGCAACCACTCCAAGTGACCGTGGGGTGGTGGTGCAGGGGAAGGTACCATGACACCCCTTGAGGCGTGGTACCCAGGGCCCTGTACACCCCCAGTCCCCTCCTCAGCTATGCCACTGCCTGGGAGGAAATCCTAGTGCATCTTACTTCTGAGCAGACATGTCTGAGTAGGGCTGTAATTAATGCAGAAGTGCCCCTGCTTAAGAACTTTCAGGATGCAAACATGCCTGGATGTGTGGACATAGGTGGTGCTGGCACCACTCCCAGTATTCCTGAACATCTTCCATCTTCCTCCAGCCAGCACCAGCAAGCCCAGTTAGTCTGCTCGGGTCAGGGGAAGCCACGCTTGCAACCGTGAACCTGATTTGTGGGCTGGGGCATGTCTGTTGCAGGATCTGTACATCAAGTGGAAGGGGCCGTTCTTTGAGGTGCAAGTCAGACTCCACGAACTCTTGGGCCATGGCAGTGGAAAGCTTTTCGTCCAGGTGGGCGCTTCACACGGGCTGTGCTCCTGCGTCTTGCTTGAGAGTGTCACGGGAGGCGTGCCTTATAAGAAGTGACTTTGCAAATTCACATTCTGTACAAACCCACGTGTGTTTGTGCTTCTGTGCATCAGTACTGCGGGGACCTCATCAGTGCATCCAGTCATGTTTGGGGGAACTTGGAGCTAGAATTCTTTTCTCTGTTGTGCTCCATGCGGAGGCTTTTTTACCAGACCTCCTTGCCTGCGGTCTGCCCCAGTGGGAATGTGTCTCCCTATTGCTTCAGGGTCCTTTCTCAGCTATCCTTCTCTTGATCTGATCCTGGCAGGATGACCTGGGGAACTGCAACTTTGACCGGGAAGCCGTGATCAACCCAGAAACCGGGGAGCTGGTGAGGATTTTGCCAGGGGCAGGGTGCGGGTGTTGAAGAGGTTGGGCACCTGCAAAGCTTCTGAAAGAAAATTTATTTCTGACTGGAGACAGAGGAAAAGGAGAGAGGAGTCCTTTGTTCTGGCACAGCAAGCACCCCATAATATTAGTGGAATGTCTGTGTTTCTCCAGCACAGAGTCTGGTATCTGACTTCAGTATCCCAGAAATGGTTTCTCTCTTAAAAAGTGAAAAAGGCCCAAGTTTCTAGCCCTCATGTGGCTGGATAGATGAGCTTAAAATCAGTCTGCCTTTGCTTGGTTAAATCTTAAAAGCACAGCACAACAAAGGAGGCCTTTTGGAGGTGAGTGGCCTCCGTCCCCCCCCTTCTGTCCCTTCCCCATGATTCCTTATGTGTACGACATAGTATGTACTGCATCAGCCTAATTCTCCTCCTTATGAGTAGCATTAATTAGGATGGTTTGCTTAGCTTGCTGGAATATTTCCACCCAGGATGTGGACTGTGCCCTTCTCGTTCTCTCCCTAGCCGTGGGGTTAAAATTTAAGTGCCGCATTCCTGCAGCCCTGATAAGAGATTCTGGGGCTACATCAACCGTGTGCTTCATCATTCTCAGCATGAAGTGTAAGCTAAGCCCATTTTCTTAGCATGCCTGCCCAGTGCTGAACCCCTTCCTATCCCCCACAGATCCGAAGTTGGTACCGAGGTGGCAAGACGTGGGACAGCAAGTTCTCAAGTGTTGCATCCAGCTATGAGGAGTGTCGGGCAGAATGTGTGGGGCTGTACCTCTGCCTGAACAAGGAGGTGTTGGGGTGAGTGCCCTGTGGGGTGGGTGGGGGGGGGGGAAGATGGAGCAAGTAAGTGAAAGCACAAGAGGGGTGGTGACATTTCAGGTAAAGCAGATTTTAGACCAGATGTTTTCCTCTGAGAAAATCTCACCTCCCAAGTTTGTTTGGAGACATGAAGTTCTGGAATGAAAAGGAACGAAATGTTCAGGAATTGTGTGTGCTTTCCCAGTTGGGCCTTCACTCTTTCACTTCTTGTTTTTAGTGCCCTCAGCGTGAGTGGCACTTTAAGAATGAGCTAGCCAGTCTCTGCCCTGAGGGGCTTACAGTTGGGATGTTGATACAAGGGAAACAGAGATGGAAGGAGGGTACATGAGGGCTACATATGTGACTGTGTCACGCATACTTTAAAGATAATCTTCTCTCCCTTCTGCAATTCAGATGTTACCAAAGGCTTCAGAGAAAAGGTTTTAAGCGAGAATGATGTTGTGAGGAAGGACCTCCTTTCAATAGTACTGTAGACTTTCTCTTGTGGCATTGGGTGGGCAGAAAGAGAGACTTTTGGTCCGCAGTGGAGATGCAGAACTTGTCGGCTGGGTATTGCTGCTGGAAACATATCAAACAGCACAACTTGCTAGCTAGAGAGTTGGACTTCAGCCTGAGAGGGCTGCCATAGGTACTCGTCTTGGTCATGGGCTCTGCTTGGACAAATCGCTCTGTCCCTTTTAGCCTCAGTTTTTCCCATCTGTGACTTGGGTGCAAACAGCTCCCTAACCTGCCTGGCTTGCTACAAAGGTGATGGAGCACATTACAAATGGGAATGTGTGTCACATAAGGTGGGGGCCAGCTTTGTTGCTCCCACTCTTTCCCTTTGGCAATCGTTTTCTCCTACCCCAGGATCTTTGATCTGGAAGGAGAGGCGGCTGAAGATGTGATCTACATTAACTGGCTGAACATGGTGCGAGCTGGGCTGCTGGCGCTGGAATTCTACACTCCGGAATCTGGGACGTGGCGCCAGGTGAGGGTCTGACGTGGAAGGAGGAGTCCTGACCCTTCAGATATAGAGCCTTCCCTCTCTAAAGTTCTGACAACCATTTTAACAACAAGAAGAGCCCCCAAGCACTTGATATTGACCATTTGGCAAATGCTGCTGTCAGCACTCAGATTGTGGGTCAACCAGCACATTGTGACTTGACTTGAGAAGTTAAACTTTGAGAAGAGGAGGCTAAGGCAGGGAAGCAGATGGGGTGATTCCAGTTTCATGCACTTGGGCTCAGTTGCAGCAGAGAGCAGAGGCTAAAGGCCTGGTGCCAGAGGTTCAATGGAAAAGGTGGCTCTTGAGATGGGTCTCGATACAGTTCAGATGCAACTTTGTGGGTTGTGTTAGATGCTTGACAGTTAAGATTCCCAGCATCCCTGGAGGATCTCTCTCCGTCTTCCCTTCTTAACAGCTTCTTGTGTTCCTTCCTCCCCTGCCAGGCTCACATGCAGGCCCGCTTTGTCATCCTGAGGGTGCTGCTGGAGGCTGGTGGGGGGCTGGTGTCGCTGCAACGCACTATTGGAGCAGACGGCAAACCCGATGCCATCATCTCACTGGACCGCAGCAAGATTGTTGCAGTGGGGAAGCCAGCTCTGGAGCGCTTCCTCCTCAAGCTGCAGGTAGACAGCAGCAAGATCCATGCAGAGGGGTGCTCTGGGGGTGGTCTGGAGACCCCTTCAGTAGCTTTATGTGTTGGCAACCTTCAGTCTCGAAAGACTATGGTATCGCGCTCTGAATGGTGGTTCTGGAACAGCGTCTAGTGTGGCTGAAAAGGCCAATCCGGGAGTGACAATCCCTTCCACACTGGGAGCAAGTGCAGTCTGTCCCTGGTCTGTCTCCCTGGCTGTGGGCCTTCCTTCTTTGCCTCTTTGCCTCAGACTGTTGGCCAAGTGTCTCTTCAAACTGGGAAAGGCCATGCTGCACGGCCTGCCTCCAAGCGGGCCGCTCAGAGGCCAGGGTTTCCCACTTGTTGAGGTCCACTCCTAAGGCCTTCAGATCCCTCTTGCAGATGTCCTTGTATGGCAGCTGTGGTCTACCTGTAGGGCGCTTTCCTTGCACGAGTTCTCCATAGAGGAGATCCTTTGGGATCCAGCCATCATCCATTCTCACGACATGACTGAGCCAAAGCAGGCGTCTCTGTTTCAGCAGTGCATACATGCTAGGGATTCCAGCACGTTCCAGGACTGTCCCTTCTGTAGCATTGCCTCGCAAAGTGGGGGGGGGGGCAGTTGTCTGAAGCTTGTCCAGCCTTTGACAGCCCAGAGGGCAAGAGGGGTGAGCAAACAAGTGGCCATGCTTCCTTTTGTTTCCTCTGCTTGGTGGCATCCACTCACTGGGCACTGCCATTGAGTTGCTGTGCCCTTTCGCTCCAAGTGGAGCCAGGCAGAGAGTGGCATGGCACCTGTGCAGGCTCCATTTGAAAGGCAGAGGGCGAGAAAGAGGAAGCTTTAGCTGGCTGATCTACCAGTAGTCTTGGAAGAACAGCAGCATGTAGTAACTGTGAAATTTGCAAGAGGAAACATCTACAGTTGGCTTCGAGAGAGAAGGCAGGAGCATGTTTTTGCCACTGATTTGCGTGGCGTGGGGAGGGTCAGCACACTGGTTGAGAAGCAGGTGGAAGTGGTGGGTGGAGGCACGTGGTGGGGACGGGGCATGTTCTCCCCCCCCCGTGACTCAGCAGGTGCTGTCCACTTTGAAGGTACTGAAGTCAACGGCAGACGTGGCGGGAGGCCGCGCGTCGGCAGTGACGGATGAGGAACCCCAGCGCTTCCTGAGCCTGCGCCACACCGTGCTGCTGCGCAAGGAGGCGCGCAAGCTGTTTGTGCAAGCAAACACCCGCCTGGAAGGTAAGCCCCCCCAGGACCGTCCTCTGCCTTCCCAGTACTTTCTCTGTCCAATCCCACATCTCTGAACAGTTTTCAGTGTTTCCTCTTGGCTTGTTTCATTGGCCCCAAAGCGCGAGATGTCCAAGTCTTTCCACCTTGGACCGTCTTCCATAGCTCCTCCATGGTACCATTTTCCTTGTTTCTTCCAAGTTCCTTCTCCAAACCTCCCCTTTTCGTGAAGCCTCTTGCCGACTCGAAATCTGCAAGTATATAAAAATGGGTTGGACTGGGGGGGGGGGTGAATGGATAATGACTGGCTGCATCTGCTGATGCTACACCACCTCTATCACCTGCCTATTACACTTAACAGAGATTATAATTTATAAAAATGTGCCATTGAAATAAAAACACATAACACCACTTTCTGCACTTTTCCTCCTTGCGGGAAAAACAAAATCCACAAAAAATGAACATGTTTAACAACACCTCTATTTATACTTGTTCATCTTGCACTGTTTCCCTGCTTCTCACTGCGTCTTTTAGATTGTGAACTCCTTGGGGCAGGGAATCTGGCTCTTCACTTTGCAAATCACCCTGAACATAAATCAGTGATAACAGATTCCCCTAGCCTTGTTGTGCTGCTGGATCAAGCCTGCTAACATTGTCTAACCCTCCCTCCCTCCAGGACAAGATGTAGTACTGGTGCAATATGAAGGCACTGCGGCTGGGCTGGTGAAATCTTTCTGTGACCGCTTCCCCAAAGACGCTGAAGTCCTAGAGCAGCACCTGCTGGAAGTGGTCCGTGCCGACGCCCACTACTGGGGAAGCTGAGCTTCCAGACAGCGTAGGCCCTGGCCTCCTCCCCCAAGCCCCAGGGCCTGCCAGGGACTTTCTCTACCCTACAATCCTCTTGTGAAATGGAGCACAGCAATTAGTGAATGGCCTGACCCCTCTTAACACAGTTAGATACTGTGCCATTCTGGGATGGCCCTGGCTCTCCCGTTGCACCAGGAACGGAATAAATGCCGCTTTTGTAAAGTGTGTTTTGACTTCCTTTTTTCCTGTGCTCGTGTCCCATTTTGGTTTTTTTTTTGGGGGGGGGGGGAATTAGCAGCATTGACTCCAGTCTGGTGTGTTGCACTAGTCCATCTGTAGCCTCAGTGTTTCTCAAACTGTGGGTCGTGAGCCAATTTCAGGTGGGTCCCATTCATTTCAATATTTTATTTTTAACATATTAGACTTGAGGCTGCCATGGTATGTGACCGCATTTGGGGAAATGTTACAGACCTGTACTTTTAACAGGCTACTATGTATATGCTTTTAACAATGATAGGAAATGGGGCTTACTCCTGGGTAAGCGTGGGTAGAATTGCAGCCTAGGTTTGTTAAAACTCTTCCTATTTGATGATGTCACTTCTGGTCATGACATCACTTCTGGGGGGTCCTGACAGAGTCCCATTCTAAAAAGTGTGTCCTGGTGCTAAAATTCTGAGAACCACTGGCCTATAGCAATTGGTATTTCTGTACCTTCCCTTAAATACAGAGGCTGTCGCTAGCTGGGTTGCCACTGGGCTTGAGCTATGGAGATGTCATGGAATATTCACAAATACCCTGAGCAATTTTTGAGGAGTGGGGCAGCTGCGCCAGTCCTAAAAGGTTGGTTTGGTTAGGTGAAACCTTTCAGGGAAGATGATCATAAGGAGTGGAGTGGGGAGCACAGAAGCACTGCTCCGGGCTTGTGTGTGTGCATGTGTGTGTGTGTGTGATGAAGGAGGTTGAAATCCTGTAAGCTGAGTTTCAGTGGGGCTGAGGAAGAAAGTGAGCAGAGTATTTCATCAGTGCAGCTGGTCAGCCATTTCGGGTCGGTATGGTGAAGAAATGGTGGTGTGAAAATTCTCTTGGATTGATTATTTGGTAGGCAAGTTCTGCTTGTGAAGTTGACTTCCTAACTGGGTGAATGAATAAAGCAACACACTTTGGCTGCAGGAGTGAGAGGAAAAAAGTAGTTTATGACTCTCCTGGCAGCGAAGTCTGAGTGTTTCTGGGTATGGATAACCTGCCTATTCTTGCTGCAGTACGTATTAAACAAAGGATGTGAGGACAGAGTCCTGCGGAACAAGTACAGAAGGGAGTGCCACCCTGCCTGCTTGCAGTCTTTCTGCCATGCTGCAGAATGGCTCCTTTGGGGTGGCAGTACTACCGCTACCTGCTATGTGTCCTGAGAAGGTGATTGGGTGTGAGGGCAAGCAACAGCTTGGACTGGGTTAGGGTTAGGGTTAGGGTTAGGAAATGAGATTTTTAGGAAATGAGATTTTTATTTGCAAAGAAAACCGTCCTACAAGGCATAAAGTACAACCATAAAATCGTCAACAGCAATATATACAAAGAACCAGTCACGAATAAAATACCAGATCCATAAAATACGTGAGATAAAATATGAAGCGCAAGATACAAGGTACACAGTACGAGGTACAAAATACAAAGCAGAACATGCACAAAACACACGAAATACACAACACTAATTACAGAACACTAGCAATAAGAGACAAGAAGATACAAAGCACATGTTACAAAGGACAAAAGGCAACAGACAAACATACAGATCAGCACCATCAAAGTAATGCAGCAGCTCTTTCAGTTCAGGTGATAGGTGGGAAAACCTCACCCAGCCAGGCCCATCTTCTCCGCCACTGTTCCTGACTGACCCGTCGGTCCGTCCGTTCAAAGTGGGCCAGGCCTCGCACGCGTGAAAGGACAAAACGAGTCCAGGCATCCACGTCGCTAGAAGAGCGACTCAGCTGTTCCTTCCCACGCTGGATGGTCAGTGCAGAGATGACGGTAAGGTTAATCAGGCGAATGACTGACCACGGAACCCCACAGTTCCTCCGCTCAGGTTCCTGCCCTTGGGGTTGGGGTTGGGGTTGGGGTTGAGGTTAGGAATAGATTTTTTTTTTTTTTTGGAATAGATTTTTTATTGATTAAATTATCTTACTACTGCAGTTATTCACAATCCCGAACGCGAAAGTCCGTCACAAAACATGTTTTCATCTTATTACTAATACATTGTTTTCCTTACTAACTTACATCTAATACAGTATGTACTCTATCACTAAGATTTAAGTTTTAAATCTATATCAAATGCTTTCAAGTAATTGGAGTGGTGTTCCCTTGGTCCCAGGGCCAAAATTTAGCCCATTTTACTTTTGACATCTTTTCTTTTTCATATAAGCTAAATGTTCTTATTTTAAACAGAATATATTCTACAGACTTATTTATTTTGCTTTCTTTCCCAGTTCGTATTTCTTCATTCCTCTGAAATATCAAAGCCAATAATACAAACAAATTTATCAATCTAACGGTGGACCAAGGAACGATCCAATTACTTCTGACTTGATTCCGATCTTCTTCTTTCCTCCTTTTTCTGGAAATCTTCTTTCTCGGTCCTTTAAAATTCTGTTCGTTACTCATTCCCGAGACTATGTTCTCCCATTTCTGGGTCGCCAGGTCTGACCAGTCCAATTTCTTGGCTAATGTTCTCCAAGTTGCCTTCGCCGGGAGACACTGGCTGACGAAATGTTCTATTGTCTCCCTTTTACTTTCTCCAGTCCTTGCCATTTCTCGGCGACATGCCAATCGTACACAAAGTTGGTCATTCTCAGTCAGCCACGGTCGGGCTGCTTGTACACCATATACCTGATGGTAAAATTGCCATCGCACATCCCACAGATAAAAAGGTACCCTGTTACCTTTAAAACATTCAATTGGAAAACTAGGCTCTTTTAAGTAATTGCATAAAGTGAGTTTTGTTTTCTTTTTCTCCAAATCCGGTTCAAAATAACATTTTTCTAAAATCTTATAATACAATCTCTTTTTAATCACTTTTATACTGGTCCCGTCCTCTTTTAACATTTCAGGATCTATCTTCCATCGTTTAACATATCCATAAACTTCACTTAAATAGTCAGGTCCTGTACATTTCATGACCTTTGTAACAGTATAAGAAAGACTCCTCGTTTCCCACCAACAGTCTCCCCAGGTTTTCCTTTTCCACCCCGTTGCAAAAGCTATCAACCAAAAATTTAGCTGCCTTGTTCTATTTTTTTCATACTCTAATTGCGCCCATCTACCAAAATTAAATGACAAAATGTTGACTAAGAATAAAGGTCCTACAGCTGGAAGATCCAGACCGCCATCCTGAATGAGTCTGAAAGCCGTTGCTCTTGCTAGGGGGAACCGGGCCGTACCCCAGAGAAAACGAAAAATCAAAGTTTCTACTTCTTTAATTACCCATTGAGGTGGGGGGTATACCGCAGCTATATTTGTTGCTACTGGGACAAGGTAAGTCTTTACATATAGAGCCCGTTGATAAATGGTCAATTTCCAATTTTTCCACAACTTTAATTTTTCTGTAACTTTTTCAAACCAAAGTTTCCAATTGATATGCCATCCATTATCTTGGATTGAAAAATAGAGCCCTAAAAGTTTAACATGCTCAGTTTTTTCCGGCTCTTTCACTACTGACTTTTGGATAAAAAGATCTTGCATTGGAGTCATCATAATGTTTTCATTTCTTTTACTAAGCACAATTAGAAAACTTTTCTGAATATTTAGTTTTGCTCCTGAAACCTTTTCATACTTTTCAAACAACCTTATAAGTGTCTTGATCTCTTCTTCATTTTTTACTAGGACAGTAACATCATCTGCATGAGCTACAAGTTTTACTACTACCATATCATTTCTATTCCTTTGCTCTTTCTCCAGATGTGATTTATTTTCTTGCGATGATGAAGTGTTTTTACAAAACAACCCTAATGTATTAAAGATTGGTATTTGTATCCCCGAAATATTCTTATCCAAGAAAACTTTTGCTAGTATAGGGTCCAAAGCCAGAACATATAGCAATGGACTTAATGGGCAGCCTTGTCTCACTCCCGATAAGAGAGGAACCTTCTTTCCACGCCAACCGTTCAGTTGAGGGGTCGCAGTTGCCCCATTATATAACAATCTAATAATATCTACAAACTTAGATGGCACTCCCTTCCAAAGCAATACTGTCCATAAATAATCATGGTGAACGTTATCGAAAGCTTTCACCTGATCTAATTGCACCAAATTCCCTCTCCATTTTCCTTTGTTTACTAACTGAAAAATTTCTCGATATAGACACAATGAATCCGTCATATACCTGCCAGGTATTGCATTTGTCTGACACCCAATCACAATTTTCTCTGCTACCCTTGCTAGACGCTCATTGAGGATTTTCGTTAGAATTCTATAGTCGACATTAGTTAAAGCAATTGGCCCCCAATTCTGAGGGAGAGTCAAATCTCCCTGCTTTGGGAAAAATATTAATGTCCCTTCATAAAAAGATTTTTTTAACGTCCGTTGAGTCAAAGAAAAATTAAGAACCTCTGTAAGGGGTTTTACAAGCCAATCGCTAAACACTTTATAAAACTTCCAGCCGAGCCCATCCGGACCCGGGGCAGATTTTCCTCTTCCGCTCACTATAGCTTTCTTAACCTCACATTCTGTAATTGGACAGAGGAGTGACTGTGCATCCTCATCGGTCAATCCTTGATACAAAGTGTCTAATTCCTGTTTTGAAAAATCTGATAAAAAATTTAAAATATCTTGTTTGTCTATATGTTTCAAAGCAAAAAGTTTACTATAAAAACTTTCCATTATACTAATCATATCCTTAGGATGGAATCTGATTATCTGATTCTCGGTCTCACGCAATCCTTCACACTCCATTGTTGTCTTAATGCTCCTACTTTTAGCCCATTGATCCACATCTACGATTCCTCCCTTTGTTCTAAATTGTTTATAATTCCTCCTTTTTGTTCTTTGTTTACGTTGAAAGTCAGCAATCACTTCTTTAGACCTTTCCAAAATTGTATCATTAACAGGAAAACCCTTGTTAACATTTTCATGACATTTTAAAAATTGTTCAATCGCCTTATGATAGTCTGTAATCTCTTTCACAAAAACTTTTCTCTCATATTTTTGACAACTTTTAACCACAGTCTTTTTAAGTCTTTCCCACCACTGAGGAGGATCATCAGGATACAATTCAAACACTGAAACCAGTTCTGCTAAAACAGATTCAATACTTAATTTATACTCATATCTATCAAGATTGTTTGGCCTTAATCTCCAAAGAGGCTTCCCTCTTGGATAAATTTGTCCTGTAGCACATTCAAAGACAAGCATGCCGTGATCGGACCAGGGTGTAATTAATATACGACACTTCTCGACTTTTAGCGCTTTAGGGGCCCATAAACGATCAATTCGGCTAGCGGATTTTACATGATAGTATGTAAATCTGACTCCATCTATATCTGAATAGTTACTTAGAAAAACTTTTCTGCATACAACTGGGAAAAAGTCTAATTCGTTTGTAACATTTAAAGCCTTATCTTCCAGTTCTCTTTTGACCAAAAAACCCTGTAGCATTTTCTCTTCTGGTGACAACATTTTTGAATAATGCGTCTGGGAGCCCGGCTTCAAATAGCTAGTCCTATCTGAAACTCTGGACCTGTTATTAAAATCACCTATAATAATTAAATTTCTACTGGTAACACAAGCATCTTTTAAATAGGTCCATAAGTTTTTCCTTGCTGTCGCTGTAAGCAGAGCATATAACCCACACAAACGAAAACTTTTATTTTCCCATTTACCATTGATTAAAAGTTCTTTTAACGTAAAATCAACAACCAATAATCTCCCTGGTACCACCTCCCAAACGAAATCTATAATCATATTTTCTTTTTGTTTAAATAAAACTCCCACTCCATCATCACGGTCTTCACCAGAGGTCCAAAAGGATGGGCCTAATGTCCACGTCTTTTGGGCCTGGCTCCGATCTCTTTCATTACCAAGGTGAGTTTCCTGAAGCACATAAATATCTTGATTTAAACGTGAAATTTTTGAGAGAATCTCATTCCTTCTTTCTTGACTTTTTAACCCTCTAGTATTCCAAGTTGTTATTTTTAATAAACCCATAATTATTTAAGAAAAATGAATTTTTTAAATTAACCTTAATTCAACTTTTAGAATTATTAACCAAAAATTAATTAACTTAAAATTATCTTAACTTATATAAACATATATTAAATACTATATCTTATTTAAGATAACCTGATTGAATCCAAAAAGGGTTGTTCGTTCCTTATTCTTCCAAATATTCATTTGCCGTTTCCATTTCCGAATCAGACGATTTACTTCTTAGTTCTTTATCATTTGTTTTTTCCAAAACCTTTGAAACTGTAGATACTTGCTCAATATCCAAATCTTCCGATTCTGCAATCACACTTACATGAGAAGATTTTTTTTGTTCCTCTAGTTCCATTTCTACCCCCTCAGCCAATATCTGAGGTGTAGCCATACTCTTAATTCCATCCTCTCTATCAGGAGGTTTGGAAGGTTCAGGTGGTTTGGAAAGTTCGGGTGGTTTACTGACAGGAGAGGTCGTCAGATCCATGATCTCTGTTTCAGTTTGCTCATTTACAAACAACATAGAATCTTTTTTTATGTGTTGCTCAGAGGTGATCATCATCCGCTCACCGTTTTGCCCAGGTTGCGTTTTCTTGACTTGATCTCTTTGTCTCTCTTGTTTGTCTTCTATTTCACCTGCCGTTTGGTCTAAATGTTCCATCACCTGTCTTATTTTTTTCTCTAAATCTTTAATTTCCTTTTCTGTGGCCATAACAGTATCTATCAGAATGTCTCGGGCTTCTTCCTCTTTCTCTTGAAGTTGATTTAACTTAATTCTATAATTGTCCAGCTCCAAATATTTGCTTTCTCTCTCTATTTGCAGCCTTTCAATTTCAATTTGAGCAGCAGATTCTTTTCTTATCAAACGCTTATTACTCTGTTGCTCCTTCTTAGTTTCTTTCTGAGCATGCTGCTCTTTAGGAGACGTTACAGATCTGTCACTTTCTGCTCTAAGTGGATTTTCATCTATATCAGATAGTACACTTTCTTCTTTTCTAACCATTTCTTCCTCCTCCTCATCTGTTTGGAGATGGTGGGAGAATCATCAAGGTGGGAGAACTGGAATGTCTGGTGACAAGGGAAAATATTGACATAGTGGGCATAACGGAAACCTGGTGGAATGCGGAGAATCAGTGGGATACCGCAATCCCGGGCTATAAACTCTACAGGAGGGACAGGCAGGGGCGTGTTGGAGGTGGGGTGGCCCTTTATGTTAAGGAAGGGATAGAATCCAGCAAAGTAGAGATTGAAGGTGGGTCTGACTCCACCGTAGAATCTCTGTGGGTTAAATTACCAGGCTTGTGCAGCGATGTAATACTGGGGGCGTGCTATCGTCCTCCAGACCAGAAATCTGATGGGGACCTTGAAATGAGGAAACAGATCAGGGAGGTGACAAGGAGGGACAGGGTTGTAATCATGGGGGACTTCAATTATCCTCATATTGACTGGGTCAATTTGTGTTCTGGTCACGATAAGGAAACCGGATTTCTTGACGTGCTAAATGACTGGCTTAGATCAGCTAGTCACGGAGCCCACCAGAGGACAGGTGACTCTGGATTTAATTTTGTGCGGTACGCAGGACCTGGTTAGAGATGTAAACGTTACTGAGCCATTGGGGAACAGTGATCATGCTGCGATCCGTTTTGACGTGCACGCTGGGGGAAGAATACCAGGCAAATCTCTAACAAAAACCCTTGACTTCCGACAGGCGGACTTCCCTCAAATGAGGAGGCTGGTTAGAAGGAGGTTGAAAGGGAGGGTAAAAAGAGTCCAGTCTCTCCAGAGTGCATGGAGGCTGCTTAAAACAACAGTAATAGAGGCCCAGCAGAGGTGTATACCGCAAAGAAAGAAGGGTTCCACTAAATCCAGGAGAGTGCCCGCATGGCTAACCAGCCAAGTTAGAGAGGCTGTGAAGGGCAAGGAAGCTTCCTTCCGTAAATGGAAGTCTTGCCCTAGTGAAGAGAATAAAAAGGAACATAAACTGTGGCAAAAGAAATGTAAGAAGGTGATAGGGGAGGCCAAGCGAGACTATGAGGAACGCATGGCCAGCAACATTAAGGGGAATAATAAAAGCTTCTTCAAATATGTTAGAAGCAGGAAACCCGCCAGAGAAGCGGTTGGCCCTCTGGATGGTGAGGGAGGGAAAGGGGAGATAAAAGGAGACTTAGAGATGGCAGAGAAATTAAATGAGTTCTTTGCATCTGTCTTCACGGCAGAAGACCTCGGGCAGATACCGCTACCCGAACGGCCCCTCCTAACCGAGGAGTTAAGTCAGATAGAGATTAAAAGAGAAGATGTTTCAGACCTCGTTGATAAATTAAAGATCAATAAGTCACCGGGCCCTGATGGCATACACCCAAGGGTTATCAAGGAATTGAAGAATGAAGTTGCAGATCTCTTGACTAAGGTATGCAATTTGTCCCTCAAAACGGCCACAGTGCCAGAAGATTGGAGGATAGCAAATGTCACGCCTATTTTTAAAAAGGGAAAGAGGGGGGACCCGGGAAACTAGGCCGGTCAGCCTAACATCCATACCGGGTAAGATGGTGGAATGCCTCATCAAAGATAGGATCTCAAAACACATAGACAAACAGGCCTTGCTGAGGGAGAGTCAGCATGGCTTCTGTAAGGGTAAGTCTTGCCTCACAAACCTTATAGAATTCTTTGAAAAGGTTAACAGGCATGTGGATGCGGGAGAACCCGTGGACATTATATATCTGGACTTTCAGAAGGCGTTTGACACGGTCCCTCACCAAAGGCTACTGAAAAAACTCCACAGTCAGGGAATTAGAGGACAGGTCCTCTCGTGGATTGAGAACTGGTTGGAGGCCAGGAAGCAGAGAGTGGGTGTCAATGGGCAATTTTCACAATGGAGAGAGGTGAAAAGCGGTGTGCCCCAAGGATCTGTCCTGGGACCGGTGCTTTTCAACCTCTTCATAAATGACCTGGAGACAGGGTTGAGCAGTGAGGTGGCTAAGTTTGCAGACGACACCAAACTTTTCCGAGTGGTAAAGACCAGAAGTGATTGTGAGGAGCTCCAGAAGGATCTCTCCAGACTGGCAGAATGGGCAGCAAAATGGCAGATGCGCTTCAATGTCAGTAAGTGTAAAGTCATGCACATTGGGGCAAAAAATCAAAACTTTAGATATAGGCTGATGGGTTCTGAGCTGTCTGTGACAGATCAGGAGAGAGATCTTGGGGTGGTGGTGGACAGGTCGATGAAAGTGTCGACCCAATGTGCGGCGGCAGTGAAGAAGGCCAATTCTATGCTTGGGATCATTAGGAAGGGTATTGAGAACAAAACGGTTAGTATTATAATGCCGTTGTACAAATCGATGGTAAGGCCACACCTGGAGTATTGTGTCCAGTTCTGGTCGCTGCATCTCAAAAAAGACATAGTGGAAATGGAAAAGGTGCAAAAGAGAGCGACTAAGATGATTACGGGGCTGGGGCACCTTCCTTATGAGGAAAGGCTATGGCGTTTGGGCCTCTTCAGCCTAGAAAAGAGACGCTTGAGGGGGGACATGATTGAGACATACAAAATTATGCAGGGGATGGACAGAGTGGATAGGGAGATGCTCTTTACACTCTCACATAATACCAGAACCAGGGGACATCCACTCAAATTGAGTGTTGGGCGGGTTAGGACAGACAAAAGAAAATATTTCTTTACTCAGCGCGTGGTCGGTCTGTGGAACTCCTTGCCACAGGATGTGGTGCTGGCGTCTAGCCTAGACGCCTTTAAAAGGGGATTGGACGAGTTTCTGGAGGAAAAATCCATTATGGGGTACAAGCCATGATGTGTATGCGCAACCTCCTGATTTTAGGAATGGGTTAAGTCAGAATGCCAGATGTAGGGGAGGGCACCAGGATGAGGTCTCTTGTTATCTGGTGTGCTCCCTGGGGCATTTGGTGGGCCGCTGTGAGATACAGGAAGCTGGACTAGATGGGCCTATGGCCTGATCCATTGGGGCTGTTCTTATGTTCTTATGTTTGTAAAACTTGAAACTTATTTTGTCTTACCAAATCTGAAGGTCCATAATTTGTCTTTCGTGTCTTTTTCCTTCCTCTTCCTTGTCTTATATCTCTCCATTCTGTAGACACTTCTTTGGACACGTCTAAATTACTAACCCTTTCAGATTCACTCAAATGTTCTGAAGTTTTATCTTTTACTGTTTTATCTTTTGCTGTTGCGCCATCCCCTTGGTTTTCCTGTCGTCTAGCATTTTCTCTTTCTCGTCGTCTCAACTCTTCCTCTTCTTTCCATTCTTTTTGATTATAATAAGCACCAGGACATCTATAATAGACGTGACTGACCTTTCCACAAAGGTTACAGCAAAGTCCTTTTTGACACATTGAGGCATCATGCCCCCTTGCTCCACATTTTGAGCACAATGACGTAGGGCAAAATCGTCGTAAGTGATCATATGCCCCACAATGATAGCAAGCTGGCGGCTGTCCGCTAAATCGGGTGATTCCTCTATCCGATCCTAAGAAAAAATACTTTGGTATACTGGTATTTCCATATCTAAAGGTAACCACGGCCCGATATTCTCCAGTCCAAATACCTTCTTCATCTCTCTTCTTTTCAGGGCCCATCAAAACATTAGCATACCTGGAAATCCAGGTCTCTATGTCTTGAGCTGGAATAGTAGTGGTCCTTAAAATGATTGTCAAAACTTTTGTATCACCTCTAAATAAGGGGACTATATCATATTCTAGAAGTAAAGACGGTCTCGCTATCATCAAAGATTTACAATCCAGCCAAAATTTTTGGTAAGAATTCTCTGAGGCCAGACAAAAATCGATTTCCTTAGAACCGGGCAACTGAATCACTGCAACAATGTCTTCTCGTGGAAACTTTAATTGTTCTTTTACCAGAAGTCGAATCAAATATCTTCTGGTCCCTTTGTCTGGTTCTGTCTCCTTATATGTGAATCTCACCACAAAGCGCCGTTTTGGGTCTCTAATATCCGAAGCCTGACCAGTAGCATATTCCCAGTAAGCTTCTTCCTCATCCTCACGATCCTTCCAGTCAACGTTAAAACGGGTAGAACGCCTTCTACTTTGGAAAGATTCTCCTCTTATACTGGTCCTTGTCACATTGGCATAAGAAGTCCTAGCTTCTGGTTGTCCCATTACTATAACTTCATCTCCTTTCCTCCTTCCTGATTGTTCTTCAGATTGACTCATAGGACACCCATCATGTGACTCAGGCAAGTGACTATCATCCCTCTGTGAAGCCACAGGTGATCTTGCAGGAGTCTGGGCAATTTTAGGTCTGGCTCCCAACTGCTTTTCCTGTGTTGTATTTCTAGTTATCTCTACTGGTTGCTCTTGTGGTAAAGTCAACCATTCCATTTTTGTCAGTCCTTGCTCATCAGATGGAACTACATCTCCCCACTCTTTGTTCATTCTAGCTTTTTTGCTCCTAGGAGCTTTTATCACAGTATCTGGAGCCTCTTCAGATGAGCCTTCCACCTCAGAGAGCCTTTCTATATCCTTTTTCCCTTTCATCTTTAAAGGTGTGTACGGTTGTTCCTCTTCAACCTTTTCCTCTTCCGTCTGAACCTCATTAGGTTGCTCTGCCAGTTGCAACTCAGTGGTCGATGACAACTGTGGAGCCGAGTCCTTTTGCTCCTGTCGAGAGCTGTCAGGTGTTCCTAAAGATCTTTGTTGACTCTTGATTTTCTTCCTCTGTTTCAAAGCATTTACCACATAAATCAGTCTTTCACAGAGTTCACCAACTTTTAAAATTCAGGAGCCTTCCTCCAACCTGTCTCTAACACGCACTGACACACCTTCTGGATGTTGTTCCCAAAACCTAATGACTTGCTGCAGCATTCTAATCATATGAAGTTCTTCTAGCCAAGTGGGTGGTGGCTTCATCGAAGTCCGAGCTTTCCTAAAAACAATCACTCTTTCTACAATCTGGAGTGTCACAGTTTTTGCTTGGATGGGGTCAACACCGGACTGATCCATCAGCTGACCCTGTAAAGTCTGCAGCATCATGTCTTTCTGTTTGTCTAACAAATTCCATAGGTGATCATGTCCCAATTTTGACAACTTTGATACTTTGTACTGGTGATCTACAGGTAAATCCAAGTGTGCCACTATGAGACCCCATAACTTGACCATATCAATATTGCTACAATGTTCTGAATGAATAAACTCTTGTGCTGCTTCTTTAAATCCCTTCTGCAGCAATGCTTGCCAGGCATCTTTAATGCCTTCTTCTTTGGAACGCTTATATTTAAGCTTTTTCCTTTTTCCTTTCATAACTGCTTGTCTTTTATCCTCCTCACTTCCTTCACTAGATGAGTTATTAACATCAGAAAACAAAAGAGGACTGTAACTGGGAGACTCTGTTCTCTCCAACCCCAAAGAAGACCCATCCATTGTTTGCAAATGGATTGACTGTGAGATTTCTTCACTTCCTACAATCTCATCGACCAAAATTACATCATCTTGTCCATCTACAAAATGAGAAATATCTTGATCTATTTGTCCCCCAACCTGTACATTGTCAGCTGAGCTCCGCTCTCTATCTTTGTCTTGAAAAGGTGATGGTAAATACATTAAATCATATTTATTTTTGTTTATATCTTGAGTCAATTCACTTTCAAACAAAAGCTCTTCACGGGTTTTGTGGGGGGAACGATCCCGGTCAGCTGCAGACATGAGCTCTTGCCTCTCAAACAACTTAACAAGACTTTTTTTAGCCTGAGTCGGATGTTTAGCCATTCCTGAAGCTTGCAAATATTCTATATCACTTTGAAAAGATGGAAACATGTCCCTTTGTTGAGGCTCCAACCTTGTTACTGGATCTTTAGACCTCTTATCTTCCACTCTCGCAGAGAACTCACTCAAATCAAACCTTTCATTAGGTTTTACAACTTCATTTTCCTTTGTTTGGGAGATGGGGCGTGGCACTCCCTTCTCAACCCCCAAACTTAGGGTTTTCTGATACTGAGGAAACTCTGCTGATATTGGGGAAAGCCCCTGGTCAAGTCCCCTCTGACTAATGGAGGTTTTTCCTCCAACTAACACTGTTTCTGGATACTGAAGCATTTTTGAGGTATCTTGGCCTAGTAGGCCTTCCGAAGCCTGGGCCTTGAGTAAATCACTTCCCAGCATAGGTTCCACACCATCCCGGCCTACTTGGCCTTCTGAAGCAGGGGGCTCTGGTGAATCCCTCCCCAATAAAGGCAGTAGAGAAGCAGACTCACCAGGTTCCTCTTCCATAGTAGCCATCTTGTCTTCTTCCTTTTGTTGTGGTATCAAAGAAGCACATTTTTGGAGAACAATTTCAGGGGGTTCCAGATGCAATAGCCTGGCATGCCGTACCTCATTCTTCTCGCAAGACATTCCCCCAGCTGTTCCTAAAGTCGGAATGGGGGCATCTTCCGTCAAAACAGCTTTTTTGCTCGTTTTCCTTGAAAAACAGCAGGAGCTCCAAAGAAAAGCAGCCTCTCCCTACCAAAGAAAGGGATGGGGATGGGGATGGGATGGGGATGGGGGTTAGGGTTAGGAATATAGATTTTTTTTTTTTTAGGAATATAGATTTTTTATTTTAAAAACCATTCTACTTTTCAACATACAGAGACCAAAGTTACATGGAGCAAAATACAGATGACAAATCACTTACACGTTCCAAACTTTTGAAAAGTTGTTACAGTTACATATACGGTACTAGTAAATTACATTAACCTTTACATTCACATATACTTCAACTATTTACACATCTTTTATTAACAAGGAGAAAACTTATATACAAACACGCCCAAGACCCAGAAAAAGCGGCCCTACAGATAAGGACCGAGGCTTCACCTAATGGGTGGGTGAACCCTCTCCAGCCACCCCCAACTGGCATTCCACCTCGTCCGGTTCTTCTTGTCCTTTTTGTAGGCCGCGATATCCTTCAATTTTGCCACCACAAAGGCCACCCAGGTATCCGTTCTCTGTACAACCCTACCCTTCATTTCTTTGTCTCTTTGGAGACTCAAAGCTAGCAAGACAACCAGATTAACTATCCTGCCCACCGTCCACGGGACTGTTGTAACCTTTTTACCTTTCAAAGACCCCGGGGTACAGACCCTGGGCCCCTTGATCTTGTTTGCGTCTGGCTCCTTTCCCGATACGACATCTTCCCATGATTGATCTGCAAGCTCTGGCCAACTCAGCTTCCTGGCCACCCCCTTCCACAAAAACTGGGCCGAGCTGCATCCCTTTACAAAGTGCTCCACCGTTTCCTTTGCCGGTGTCCCCGCGATTCCCGACGGTGAGGGGGCTGTGGACGAACCGGCACAACCCACCCTCCGACATGCTTGACGTCTCTGTGGCAACCATGGGCAGGTGGCCCCCACCTTTACTACCTGGTGGTAGGCTCTCCACCGCAGTTCCCACAGAGAGAATGGAATCCCCTTGTCTGCAAAGAAGGCTTTCTCCGCCTCCTTGTCATACAGGTATGCAGACGCCCCGGGTCTTTTGAGACATCTGTCCCCTTCCAGTTCCTGAAAAGCCTTCTCCATGAGTCCCTCATAAATAGTCCTTTTCAGTTGCTTCACGTCAAGGTCTGCTGCCTTACAGTCTACAGCTCTCACTCCTATTACCCTGATCCATGTAGCGATCACTCTCATGTAGTCTGGGAGAGGTAATTTTAAAGCCTGGGAGAGGGTGAACCCTGTCTTCCCTTGCAGCCACCACCTCTTTCCCCAGGTCGAGCTCGCCCATCCCGCCTGAAACAACTCCCACAAAGCCGTTCCTGGGGGATCAGCACAATCACCCCTCGCTCTCTCCCGTTCCCATCGTCCCAGGCCCCCAAAGTTGCAGGCTAGGAAGGTCGCCGAAAACAGCGGGCCCAAGTTCCATGCTCCTAATCCTCCTTCCCTGACTCTCTTATACGCCACTGTTCTGGGCAGGGGGAAAAAACTTTGTCCCCCAGACGAAACGGAAGAAACTTCCGATCGTCTTCTCCAGGAGAGATTTGGGTGGTGGGTATACCACTGCCAGGCCTAAAGCCATCGGCACGCAGTAGGCGTTAAAATATGTGATCCTCTGATACACGTTCAACCTCCACCCCTTCCACAGCTGTAACTTAGCTTCCACCCTATCCGCCCAGCGTCTCCAGTTATCTTCCCAGTCTCCATCCCGGAGACCGAAACTGACACCCAAGATTTTGACCAGAGACACCAAGTGGACGGGAGCATCTCCACCCAGAGAGCTGCAAGTCATTTCGAGGCTCCGAGGCGAGAGGTGGTAACACCTCGACTTTGCCTCATTCACCACCGCCCCTGACGCTTCACAATACGCCTTGATGACTTTCAAAAGAGCCTCCTTTTCACCCTCGTCATTAAGGAGGACATAGACGTCGTCTGCGTGAGCGACGGTCTTAACTGTCCTCCCGCTCGACACAGTCCCCATCCTGCCCTTGGCCGACAACCCTTTTAGGTCGCTCGCTTCCTGAATGCTAGCCAATAAAGGATCCAGTGCCAATACATATAACAACAGACTCAGGGGGCACCCCTGTCGGATCCCCGACAGGAGCAGGATACGTTCCCCTTCCCACCTGTTCACCACAGGGGAGACGTAAGCCTGCTCATACAAGGTCTGCAGGAAACCAATGAACTTATCCGGCAGCCCCTTGCGCTGCATTGTCAACCACAGAAAGTCCCTATCGATTCGGTCGAAAGCTTTCAATTGGTCCATCTGGACCAACGTACCTTTCCACTGACCAACCTTGACCGATCAAAAGACCTCTCTGATCAGCAGCAGGGAATCCGTCATCTTACGCCCGGGAACCGCACTGGTCTGGGAGCTGACCAGCATCTTGTCCGCCAGGGCTGCCAAGCGGTTGTTCAGTATCTTGGCCAAGATACGGTAGTCTATATTCATTAAGGTGATCGGTCTCCAATTCCCGGGGAGGGTCGGGTCTCCGTCCTTAAAAATGAAGGTCAGAATGCCGCCATAAAACTCTCGGCTAAACCTGCCTTCTCCCCCCAGAGCCGCGTTGAACGCCGCGGTCATGGGGCCGACCAACTCGCCCAGAAACAATTTATAAAAGGGATAAGTCAGGCCGTCGGACCCGGGGGCCGACGCGTCCCTTCCCCCCTTGATCGCCTTACTAACCTCCTGCTCCGAGATAGGCTCTACCAGACGCTGCAGCTCGTCCTCACTCCACCCCACGTCCCCCCTATCAGGCAATCGGCTAAGAAAAGCCTCCGCTTCTTGCCCTTTTGGTTCTCTTCCGCTATAGATGTTCTTATAAAAGGCATTCATAATTGCAAGCATCTCCGTATGGGAGTGTCGCACTTGCTCCCCGGGGGCTTCCCTGAGACCTTCCAATGCTCTCCTCTCCTTCCCTCCCAGCCTTTGCTTCTCCCATTCCTGGTGCTCGATCAAAGGGCCCTTTGATTGGCACTGCTGCTTCCTTTTCCTCTCCAAACGTTTTTTCCGATTGAATTCTTGCAGGATTTTCCCATCCTCAACTAGCCTCTTTCTGTTCCAATCCAAGCCCCTGTTAATTCTATGGTGGGCTTTCCTAAAACCTGCTAAGGCTCTATGATACCTGGCGACGTCTCTCCTGTAAACACGAGAGACCATTGCCACGCAGTTCCTCCTCACCTCCGCCTTGAACCGCTCCCACCACGCTATCGAGTTCTCCTCTCTGATCCGTCTCAACTGGAGCCAGTTACAGATGGTCTTTTCGATCATCTCTCTCACCTCGTTCTCTTGAAGGAGAGACTGATGCAATCTCCAGCGGGACCTTCCGAAAACCGGAAGATGAGCCGCGTACAATTCTGCGGCCAAAAAGCCATGGTCTGACCAGATGGTGATGCCAACTTTACATGAGCCCACCTTCCAGAAACCGTCTGCCCACAGCCGGTCGATCCTACTGGCCGACCTAGGACTGTAGTGAGTGTACCGTCCCTTCCATCTCTCAGGGAAATTTGCCAGGAAGGTCTTTCTACACGAGATAGGAAAAAAAACCAGCTCGTTCTCCCTTTGAAGTGCCATGTCCTGCAGACCCCTCGACACCAAAAAGGCTTTCAGGTCCCTCTCCTCTGGTGTCAAAGAAGGAGAGGGTTTCTGATCTAATCGCGGTGTCAAAGAGATCCTGTCCTCTAGCAGGGACCGGTTATTGAAATCCCCCGCTATGAGCAAGGATCTCCCCGTGCAGGCGTAGTCCTTCAATTTTGCCCATAAACTCCTACGGGAGTTTAGGGCAATAGGAGCGTACACCGCACAGAGCCTCATCTTTTCCTGAAAAACATTTCCTTCTGCAGACTGTCCCTTGATATTAAAATCCAAAACCAAAAGGTGTCCCGGCACTGCATCAATTAAATTCACTATCCTAATATCTCCCCTGGCTCTCAACAACACGGCCACTCCCCCCCCCTCCTTCATGCTTATAAGACCAGTAGGATGATCCACACGTCCACTCACGCTGTGCCTCTCTCACCTCCCTCTGGTCTCCCAAGTTCGTTTCTTGAAGAACGATAATATCCTGCCTGAGGGTACAGAGGAAGTGCAGTATATCCTCCCTCCTCTCCTTTTGTCTTAACCCATGTACGTTCCAAGTCAGTATTTTTAAATTAAAAGCCTTGTTTTCCATGAGGGTCTGGGTTCGGGTTAGGGTCCGGATCTGGGTCCGGGTCTGGGCCTGGGCTTGGGTTCGGACTTGGGTTCAGGTTCGGATTCGAACCACTCCATTCAAGAAATCCCCCAAGAATTAACTGAAATAAAGCGATGAATCTCGCAACCAAAAAACTCCTATCACTTTGATGGAGCAAAGCTTGACTCAGCTCTATCTGCTCGAACGAAAGGGATAAAGGCCCCGCAAAGAAACTAACGGTTTGAAGCCGAGACCTGCGTCTCCATCACCTCTGTCACATCAGATAAATCTACCCCCTCGAGAGCCGTCTTACCCCCTCGAGAGCCCCTCGAGGTGTAGCCTTACTTGGGGGTGGAGGGAGGGGGCCTGCCGGGTCCTGCCGCCGAAAGTCAGGTCCCCCTATCCCATCCGGAGACGGGAGAGGGTCCGGAAGGGGGTCCGGGATACTCTCCCGGGTCCCCCCGGGTTCCCCGGCCTGAGTGGACTCCATCTCCTCCTCCTGGCAGTACCGTGTTCCCTCTTCACGGACCGGCGTAGCGCCTGGCACTTTCTTATCCACCCCCACCTCTGACTTTCTTTTCCTCGCCATCCATTGATCTCTGTCAGCAGCGCTCAGCCGCTCCATGAGGGAATTCCATTCGTGCTCTAACGTCCGGACTTCCCTCGCCTTGTCCAGGGAGGGGGCTTCATCCCACCTTATTCTGTGCACATCCATGAACCGCTCCACTTTCCCGAGCCGCTCAAAAATAGCATCCCTCTCCTGGTTGCTGACCTCCCTAGGGACCCTCCCGTTCCCCTTCGGGACTGGGGAGTCCACCCCCACCTTCTTTCGATCTTGTTTCCCAACTCGTTTCTGAGGGGAAGACCCCGGTTCTCAGGATTATTCAGGGGAGAGGTAACAAGCTGGTCCCCTGTACGTTTTCTGGCGGTCGAGTATTCTCTACCGGGTTCCCCTCCTCCCCTCAACTCCCCCTCAGTCTCCCCATCCTATGGATCTTGGAGAGCCTGGAAGCTATTGTCCCACGCGCCCCTCCCAGACCTTCTTTCTTGGTTCCTGTTTCTTCCATTTCTCGCCGGTCTCTGCTTTTTCGAGACCATCTCCCAACCCTCTGCATTATGAGCATCGGAAGGACCCTCACCCGGGTCTTCGCCGGCCCCCTGTCCGGCTACTGCAACCAGACCCCTCTCGAAACTCTTCTCGGGGAATCCCACAGGGCTGGGAGGGCCAAGGTTGGCTCTCTCCCTCCACACTGACTCTCCGAGCTGGGCCCCTTCTCCTCAACTCATCACGGGCCTCGGTTTCCCTGGCTCTTCCCAGGTCCCTCCTGTATGCCTCCGGAAAATGCAGATTGAAGTATGAGTCGGGGCAAAACCGATAGGCATGCCCCGGCGTGCCGCACAGACTGCACGTCATGCCCCGGGTACATACGACGGTTCTATGCCCCCGGACCCCACACTTGGAGCAAAGCTCCGTCAGACAAAACTTCCTTATATGGTCGAACGCCCCACACTGATAACATGCTGGGGGCTGTCCGCTATATCTCGTGATCCCCCTGTCCGCCCCCATAAAAAAATATTTAGGCAAGTGGCGGACCTGCCCTGTGTATGGGTCTCTCTCAAGGGCTATGATGGCCCTAAATTCCATACACCCCACTCATCCGTTTTTCGCTCTGGCTGGAGCAGTATCTTACACCGACGCTCCAACCACTTGGTGAGATCCTCCTCCGGGATCGCTGTTGTCCTAAAAGCTATAGTTAGCACTTTTGTCTCTCCTCTAAACAGAGGCACGATATTAAATTCCCTAAGGCAGTCAGGTCGGATTTTAACCACTGCCCTGCACCTTTCCCAGAATTCTTGATACCCTGTTTCAGAATGAAAACAAATATCCACTTCCCGGATCCCCGGTGGGATAATCACAGCCAGGAGAGCCTCCCTCGGGAAACTCAATAACCCTCCTAATAAGTCCTCCACAATAAATTTCCTTGTTAATTTCTCTGGCTCCTAACCCCTATACCTCAATCTGGCAACAAACCGCTGCCTGGGGTCCTGCTCTTCGGGCATGGCCGCATAAAACCGCCTAAAGAATTCTTCGTCATCCCAGCAGTCCAGATCCATATTCATGTCTCTTGGGAATGACTTTCTGCCGTCCCCTCCTGCACCCCCCAAGCCCTTGGATGCAACCGAAGCATATGAAAAGGAGGAGGGGGGAGGGTTAGGGTTAGGGTTACCTAACCCTAACCCTAACCCTAACCACCACCTCCCAAAGTTGGCCGCCACGTAGGTGTCCGTCACGGGAGCAGCGCCTTCAGCCCCAGGCTGCCCTCTGTCGTCGGCCGGTAGAGTTCGGCGCGGACCAGCGGGAAGAAGGGCGTGCCCAGGACGAAGCGCATCGTCTCCTCCGTTGCTCTCCGCATGACGGCCTGCGGGGGTGGGTAGACGCCGGCGACAAAGACCGCCCCCGGGACGCAGTACACGTTGACGTACTGCGCCCGTTGGTAGACGGACAGGCGCCACCCTCACCACTGGCCCACTTGGAAGCGCGTCTTCTCCTCCCACAGCTGCCAGTTCTTCTCCCACACCCCGTCGCCCGGGCCGAACCAGATGCCCAGGACCCGCATGTGCTCGGCCTCCTCCTCCTCTTCCACTCGGTGTTGCTGCTGCTGCTGCTGGGGCCCACTTCCCGCCCTCTTGAGCGACGTCACCCGCATGAACTTGTGGCCTCTGCCTTGGAGGAGTCGGTACGCCCGGGACTTCTTGTTGACGGCCGCTCCTGAGGCGCCGGCGTAGCGAGCCACGTGTTGCCGCAGGATCTCCAGCTCGCCCGCGTCCCGCGCGAAGAAGGTGGCGTCGTCCGCGTGTGCGATGAAGGACACTCTGTGCGGCTGCTGCTCTCCTCCAAACAACGCCCCTGTCAGGCTGCGGTCTTGCTGGACATGCTCCAGGAACAGGTCCAGGGCGAGGACGTAGAGGAGCAGGCTGAGCGGGCAGCCCTGTCGCAGGCCCTGCGTCTGCTGGATCTCCGCCCCCTCGTGGCTGTTCACACGGGGTACAACGTGAGCCTCTTGATACAGCAGCTGGAGCCAGCCGACGAACTGGTCTGGGACGCCTTTGCGGCGCATTGCCTCCCACAGGTAGGGCCGGTGCACGCGGTCGAAGGCCTTCGACTGGTCCAGGGCCACCAGCCAGCCGCCCCACTCGCCACGCCGCGCCCTGGTGAACAGCTGCCTCAGGATCAGCAGGGAGTCCCGCATCCGGCGCCCCGGGACCGCCAAGGTCTGGCCTTCCACGACCCAGCGGTGCGCCTGCGCTGCCAGGCGGTTGTTGAGGACCCGTGCCCAGATGCGGTAGTCCACGTTGCTGATGTTGATTGGACGCCAGCTGGAGAGGAGGCACGGGTCCCCTACGTCCTTATAGATGTGGTGCAGCAGGCCTCCGAAGAAGGCTCTGCTGAAGCGGCCTCGCCCCTCCGCGAGCGGCTCCGCCAGCAGGTCTTTGAAGCGCTGGTAGAAGACGTAGCCCAGCCCGTCCGGCCCTGGCGCTGACTCCGCCCGGCCCTGGGTGATGCCCTCCCGACCTCCTCCGCGGAGACAGGCACCAGCAGCTCCTGCGCCTCCTCCTCCGGCAGCTCCGTCCTCCGGAGGCCGCCCACGTAGTCCCGCACGGTCGCCTCCTCGATCCGCCGGCCGTCGAACAGCGCCTGGAAGTGGTCGCGGATGATGCACAGCATGCCGCCCATGCTGCGGTCTGGGTCCTGCTGCGGGTCTGGGCGCAGGCCATCCAGGCTCCGCGGCGGCCTGCGGCCCAGCTTGGCCTTCTGCCAGTCTGCCGCCTCCAGTGGCGGCCCCGTGCTCCGGGCGCCTTCCCGCCACTGCCTCCGCTCCCGCTTCTCCTGCAGGTATGCTTTAATGACTTGCTCGTCCCTCTGCAGCCGCTCTGGTTCGTGGGCACGCCCTTCGTTCGCTGTGACATGCGTCTGCAGGAAGCCCGCCACGGCTCACTGGTACCTCGCCAAGTCGCGGCGGTAGGTGCGTCCCGTCAGCGCCCGGCAGTGCCGGCCGATGTCAGGCTTGAGGCACTCCCACCAGCCGATCGGGTCTGTCCGTCTCTCCTCCTGCAGCGCTCTCCGCGCGTGGAGGAGCGTCCCCAGCTCCTGGGCGTACTCCTGCTGCCGCAGCTGTCAGGGGTCCAGGCGCCAGTGGGCCGCTCGGCAGCCCTCGCCTTCTCCTCCTCCTCCCATGGTGACCAGGGTGGCCTGCAGCGCAGCGTGGTCCGACCACGGGGTGATCAAGATCCGGACGGACTGCGCCTCCCACTCCGGCCCCACGTAGACCCTGTCCAGCCGGCTGGCTCCCGTCGTTGGGTGGTAATAAGTGTAGCCCGCGCGGTTGCCGTCCAGCCGCTCCCTCCCGTAGGTCGCCTCGTAGGTGCGGCGGCTGCTCATCGGGTGTAACTCCAAGCGGATGAGGTCGGGCGCGCTCGCCGCCTGGTTCCTCAGCCCTTTGTTCTCCAAAAAGTCCCGCAGCGACCTCTCCTCCGGCATCAGGGGCGGAGGCTGCTGCCTCTGCTGCGTCGTTTGGCTCCGCAGCAGGGACCCTGTCCGGTCCTCGGGGCGGGCGCGGTTGTTGAAGTCCCCTGTGACGATCAGGGGCCGCGCCGTGTCCGTCGCAAAGTCCTTCAGCCGCGCCCAGAGGCGTCTCCGCCCCTCGAGCCGCACGAGCGCGTACATCGCGCAGCGTCTCAGCGGCGTTCCTCCCGTGGGCAGGGGCGGCGGCGGGCCCGAGCCGCCCCCTTCTCTTCCCGGTTGGAGCAGCAGGTCCGCGATCACCAGGTGGCCGGGCTCGACGGCGAACCAGGACTGGATCTTCACCTCGCTCCTCCAGCGGGTGAGCACCGCCACGCCGCCCTGCCCGTCGGCACGGTAGGACCAGAGGGAGGGCCCCTAGGTCCACTCTCGCTGGGCGGCCGCTCGGTCGCGCTCATCCTTCAGGTGCGTCTCCTGCAGCACCACCACATCGTAGGCCAGCGCGCCCAGGTAGCTCAGGATCTCCCACCGGCGGCTCGGCTGACGCAGGCCTCGCATGTTCCAGGTGGCGACGGTCAGTCGGTGGGAGAATGTCGCTGCTGATGGCGGACTCGGGTTCGCGAACTGGGGTTGCAGACTGCGGGTGGGGAAGGTCTCTTTGCTGTTGTCGTTGGGAACTCTCCATGACTTTTTCACTGGACTAGGGGTGTTTAGCGGGTCTTTAACAAACTGCTCCGCTCTCTCCGCTGCTGGCTCCTTCTGTGGCTACTGCCGTAGCCTCCTCGGCGACGATGTCTGCTGCTTTTATGTCTGTCTCCCATGAGGATGCCTCTGCGACCACATCCTCTCCGGGCACGGCAATACTTTGGGGGTCCGGGTCTTGGTTGCTTCCCTCTCCCCCCGGGTCTTCAGCTTCCCGGGAGTCCGTCTCCTCCTGCTCCCCGACCCTTCCTTCCTCTGGCCTCTCTTGGCTCGGTGTTTCTGACACCTCGGTCGGGGTCCGTTGCGGCGACGGCGACAGCAGCAGCAGCGGGGAGAGCAGCGGTGGCGACTCGGGGCACGGCGCTTGCGGTGGCGTCGGCTCCTGCGGCGGGGGCCCCCTTTCTCCGGGCTCCGGCTCATTTCGGATCTTCTTTTTTCCACTCGCTTTCACTGCGGTCGTTCCCGTTTGCTCCTTTGCCTTTTCCCTCCTTTGTGACCTCTCCTCCCGGACGTCCTCCATACTCCTTCCGCTCGGGCCTTCTTCCACCTTGGAGGAGGCCGAGTTGGTCAGCTCCCCTTCCTTGGTCCTTTTCTGCGTCTGGCTCTGTTCTTTTGGCGGGCAACTCCCTCCGCTCTCCTCGCCCCTCTCTGCCTGGCTTCTCCTCTGCGCTCTCTCTTGCTCCCTCCTCCTCCTTCGCCGTTGTCTACTGTTGGGGGCCTGTTCTGCTCTCCTCTCTCCTTCCTCCTCCTCCTCCTCCCCCTCCTCTGTGTCTCCCCAGTGCTTTTGCTGCTGCTCCTCCCTCTGGTCTTTCTTGCTCTGGCACTCCCACCTTGGTTGGCTCCGGGGAGCGGACTCCGAGCCTGCTCTTCCGCCTGCGACGTTTTGTCGCTGTCCTCGGGCTGCTCCTCCTCCGCCCTCCGCAGCCGTCTGTCTCTTCCACTCCTCAAGCAGCTTCTCTCGGGCCTCCGCCTCCTGGGCACTCCGCCACTCCCTCTCGAATGCTTCTGGAAACCTCTTGTTCAGTTCAGATTCCGGGCAAAAACGGTACAGGTGCCCGCACTGGCCGCAGAGGCTACAGGTGACTGGTCGCGTGCACCTCCATGTGCGGTGGCCCCGGACCCCGCATTTGGAGCACAGTTCCGAGGCGCACGTGGCGCGGAGGTGGTCGAAGGCGCCGCAGAGATAGCATGCCAGAGGCTGCCCGCTGTAGCGCGTGATGGCCCGGTCCGCGCCCATGAAGAAGAACTTGGGCAAGTGCCTCAGGAGGCCCGTCGCGGGGTTCCTCTCCAGCGCCGCGATGGTGCGGAACTCGCCCGTCCACACGCCCCACTTGTCCCTCTTCTGTGGCACCTGCAGCACTCGGCAGTGTCTCTGGAGCCAGTAGTTGACGTCCTCCTCGGGCACCGCCATGGTGTGCAGGATGATGGTCACCACTTTGGTCTCTCCGCGGTAGAGGGGGACCAGCGTCACTCCCTGCAAAAAGCTCTCGTCTTCCTGGAGCGCGGCTTTGCACCGCTCCCAGAAGGAGAGGTAGGCCCCTTCCGAGGTGAAGCAGATGTCGATCTCGGGGATGGCCTGCAGGCTGATGACCGCCAGAATGTCCTCTTCCACGTCCACCCACAGGGTCTTCATCAGCAGGTCTCTCACCACCCATTCCCTCGTGAAGGTCTCGCTGTTGCGTTGTCCCGGTTGGGCCCGCAGGTGGACGATGTAACGCTGGCGGTGGTCCCTCTCTTCCGGCCGCTCTCGGAAGAACTCCTGCAGGAAGATGTCGTCCTCCCAGATGTCCAGCTCGGCTTGGAGCTGGGCTCAACCACGCTCCTCCTCGGTCCGCCCTCCACGTCTCCCCTCTGCTGCCCCCGCTGCTGCCGCCGCTCCTGGGCCCCCGACGCCGGGCCTTTGTGCCGCCGCCGCCGCGTAGGACAACCCCAGCCGCGCTGTCGTGGGTCCTCCCGTCCTTGTTGTTCTCCGCCTCGGGCTCGGCATCCTTCGCAAGGGGCTACGGGACCTGCTTCGGCTCCTTCTGGTGTCGCGGGCCCTCTCTTTCTTTTCTGGCCTCGCGTGCTCCCTCCTGCCCGCCCTTTCCACCTCGGGTTCGCTCTCTCCGCTTCCTCCTGGCAACGACTCTTTCGCCAGCATCAGATTTTCCCTTGACTCCGCCTGAGACGCGTCAGCGTCCGGAAACAACTCCTGCGACTGCGGCAGTGTCGCTGTCTCCATCTGCTCCGCCCCCTCTTCCGCTGGTCTCTGTTGCGGTCCTTGTCGCCGCGCGGCTCTCTCTCTCAGGGTTAGGGTTTTGGGTTTAGGGTTTAGGGTTAGGGTTAGGTTTAGGGGTTAGGGTTAGGGTTAGGGTTTAGGTTTAGGGTTAGGGTTAGGGTTTAGGAAAATATAATTTTTATTGGCAGTTTAGGCAGTTTAGGCAGTTTAGGCAGTTTATTGGAAAACCCTTCTACAAATCAAATTACAGACACGGCATGGCCGAAATGATAACACTTCACATACAGAAACTGAAATGCAGCACTCAATTACAGAGACCATAAAACCCCTCCCCCCCACAGAACATACACAGGGTCCCCCACATTTCAATAAACTTTAAATCTTTACACTTTCAACTTAAAGCTTTCAACTTTCAACATTTAAAACATTTAAAACTTTTCAACTTTTAACTTTTAAAACTTTTCAACTTTTTACACTTTATACACTTTTTACACTTTTAAAATTGACACTAAACTGTCCCCAGTCCTTGTTGCCCTCCCCCCTACAAAACAATCCAGAACCCCATCTTCCTTTCTTCAGTCACTAGTCCGGTCTCTGCTGCTGTTGCTGGGCTATTTGCTCAGTTCGGGGCCCAGCAACCCAGTCTTTCAGGTGATGGGGTTCGGGAAGCGACTCAGCCACCGCCAGCGCCGCCTCCACCGCTCCGCATCCCTCCGATTGTCCTTTTCCCACAGAGCACAGTTCCTGAGTCTCTGCAGGACAAAGTCCCCCCACGGGGCGGTGGGCACTCGCCGCCGGGCGTCCTGCGCCTCCCGCTCCCTGTGCAGCCCCCGGGCGAGCAGCACATACAAGTTGGTGAGCCGCACCACGGCCCACGGCACGGGCACGCCCGCAGGTCCGCTGCGTGCTGGTTCCGCCGGCCCCGCCGTCGTTGCTGCCGCCGTCCTGGTTGCCGTCTCCGCCGCTGTCTCTGCCGCCGTCTCTGCCGCCGTCACCGCCGCCGTCTCCGCCGCTGCCTTTGCCACGTTGGTCTGCTGTTGCTGCTGCTGCCGCCGCCGCCGCTGCTGCTGCCTCGGCTCCAGCCCCGAGACGACGGTCTCCCAGTGCTGCTGCTGGAGGGCCGGCCACCGGAGGACGGCCGCCACCGTCCGCCAGAGCCGCTGCGCCGTCGGGCAGTCGGCGACGTAGTGCTGCACGGTCTCCCGCACTGCCCGGCAGCTGGGACATGTCTGCCGCTCCCCCGGGAGCCAGGGCTGCGTGCCGCCCACCAGGAGGACTTGGTGGTAGGCCCGCCAGCGGAGCTCCCGCAGGCTGAAGGGGATCTCGGCGTCGCGCCTTAGGGTTCTCCGCCTCCCGGTCGAGGCGGTAGCTCGAGAGGACGCTGCCCCTCAGCAGCCGCTGGCGCCACGCCTGCCGAAGCTCCTCGCCGATGGCCGCGTCGTAGAGGCGCTGCCGCAGCGCCCGCTCCCGCCTTTGCTGCGTGTCCTCGCTCTGCTGTCGCAGTTGCTGCCGCTGCTCTCCCTCTCCGCTCCTTCGGCACTCCGCCGCCGGGATCCGGCACGCGTGGATGACTTTCGCGGCCTCGATCAGGTCTTCCGGCAGAGCGGAGAGGAGGGCGGCCGTGAGGCGGCTCGGCGGCGGCGGCTGCTGCCGTCCCTCCGGCTCCTCCTCCGCCGCCCCCCACCATCGGCGTCCCCAGGCGGTCTTGCTCCACACGCCTTAGGGTTAGGGTTAGGGTTAGGGTTAGGGTCAGGGTCAGGGTCAGGGTCAGGGTTAGGAAAATATAATTTTTTTTTTTTTTTTTTAGGAAAATATAATTATTATTGGGTTAAAACCACCGTTCTACAAAAAACAAGTACAGAGAGGGGAGATGCCCACTACATAAACTGTGAGCAGAGCTCCCCGGTACAAAACAAATACAGAAACAGAGTTAAAAAGTTACATTCCCCAAAACAGCACCCTCCCCACCCCAACAAAGTCCCTCCTGGTGCAAGCAAGGGGAAAGAAACACAAATGCAGAAACACAAAGAGCCATCCTGGCACAGATACATTGCTAAAGTAACATTGGAAAAAACTATGTACAAAACAGTGTCAAATATACAACTATTTACATATATGTACAGTGCAAAAAGGCCCCTCTATGTGATGGGCGGGTGCACCCCCTGCAGCCAGCCCCACCGCCGCCGCCACTTGTCCCGAGGCAGGATGCCCCGCTCGTAGCCGGCCTGGTCACGGAGCCGGGACACCACGAAGTCCGTCCACGCCCGGGCCTCGGTGGGCTTCCCGCCCTGCAGCTCCTTGCCCCGCTGGATGGAGAGGGCCAGCAGGACAAAGAGGTTGACCAGCCGGACCACGGCCCACGGGACGGCTCTGGCGAAGGCCCGGGGCCCGCTCCACGCTCCCGCACCTGCTGGCTCGGCCCCGGAGACCACCGTCTCCCAGCCCTGCTCCGCCAGGCTCGGCCAGTCCAGGGCCCGGGAGACGCCCTCCCACAGGCGCCGGGCCGGGGCGCACTCGCTGACAAAGTGCGCCACCGTCTCTCGTGGGAGGGGCTGCTCCGAGCAGGCCGGCCGTCGGCAGAGCTTGCTGGACTCCACCAGCCAGGGGCTCGTGGCCCCCACCCGCAGCACCTGGTGGAAGGCCCGCCAGCGCAGCTCCCACAGGCTGTGGGGGATCAGCCGGTCCCCGAAGGTGCCCCGGACCGCCTCCGCCTGGAAGAGGTAGTCCGAGAGGCGGGCCCGCTTGAGGCGCCGGTGCGCCCTGGCCGTCTCCAGCAGCCCCTTGGTCAGGGCGTTGTAGATGGCACGCCGGAGAGCCGCCTCCTCCACCCCGGCGTCCGGCCCTTTGCACTGCACAGCGCTCACCCCGAACTCCCGGATCCAGCCCGCCGCCTCCTGCCAGTACTCCGGGAGGCCCAGACGCAGCGCGGCCGAGAGGCGGAAGCCCGTCTCCTGCCCCGTCCACCAGCGGCGCCCCCAGGCCGTGCCCTCGAGCACGTCGCGCAGACGGGCCCAGGCCGAGCCGCCCTTTGTGACGGCTAGGGGCACGCCCGCCTCCTCCTCTGACCGCAGCCGCAGCTGCCACCGCACCACGCCCCCGCAGTTGGCCGCCAGGAAGACGGCCAGGAAGAGCGGGCCCAGCGCCCGCAGGCCCAGGCCGCCCTCGGCCACCCGCCTGTAGGCGGTGGCCCGCGCCAGGGGGAAGAACTTGGTACCCCACAGGAACGCAAAGACCCGTCCCGTCACGCCGTCCAGGAGGCGCTTGGGCGGAGGGAACACCGCGGCCAGGCTGGTGGCCATCGGGGCGCAGTAGGTGTTCACGTAGCGCACCCGCTGGTACAGGCCCAGGCGCCAGGGCTGCCACAGCCGCAGCTTGGCCTCCACCTTCTCCTCCCAGGCCCGCCAGTTGGCCTCCCAGCCCCGGCCGCGCAGGCTGAAGTGCACGCCCAGGATGGGGACCGTCTCCGCCTCCTCGCCCGCTGTCGCCTGGGCGCCCTCCTCCTCCTCCTCCCAGAGAGAGGCCATGGAGCGGAGCCCCACCGATTCCGCCCGGGGCCGGAGGACGTAGCTCCGGGACTTGTCCGGGTTGACGGCCGCCCCGGACACGGCCTTGTACGCCCGGATCTGCTCCCGGACCGCCCGCAGCTCCCCAGAGGTCCGCACCAGCAGCGAGACGTCGTCGGCGTGGGCCACGACCTTCACGGGCCCCTCGCCGCTGCCCCCGGACAGGTCGATGCCCCCGATCCGCCCGTCCCGCTGGATGCGCACCAGCAGCGGGTCCAGCGCCAGCACGTAGAGTAGGGCGCTGAGCGGGCAGCCCTGCCGGATGCCCGAGCGCAGGAAGACCGGCTCCCCCGGGTGCCCGTTCACCCACGGGGTGACGCTGGCCTGGCGGTACAGGGTGCGCAGGTACCCCACGAAGGCCTCGGGGACGCCCTTGCTGACCAGCACCTGCTCCAGGTAGGCCCGGTCGACCCGGTCGAAGGCCTTCGACTGGTCGACCTGCAGGACCGCCCCGCCCCACACGCCCGCCCGGGTGGCCTGGAAGACCTCCCGCAGCACGATCAGCGAGTCCGCCATCCGCCGCCCCGGGACCGCGCTGGTCTGCGTCCCGTGGACCAGCTTGGGCGACACCCTCGCCAGGCGGGTGTTGAGCACCTTGGCGAGGATGCGGTAGTCCACGTTGGTCAGCGTGATGGGGCGCCAGTTGGTGACCAACGTGGGGTCCCCTCCCTTGTACAGGAAGGTGAACGCCCCCCCGAAGAACGCCCCGCTGAAGCTGCTCTTCCCTGACAGGGCCTCGTTGAAGGCCTCTGTCAGCGGCTGGGCCAGGTGCTGCTGGAAGGCCTTGTAGAAGGCGTAGCCCAGGCCGTCCGGGCCGGGCGCCGAGGCCTCTCGGCCCCGCCGGATGGCCTCCAGCACCTCCTCCACCGTCACCGGACGGGTCAGGCCCTCCTCCTCCTCCGCGCTGAGCCGGTCCCGCTCCTCGGGCAGGGCGTCCCGCAAGAAGGCCCGCACGGCCTCCGGGTCCTGCCCCTTGCCCCCGTAGAGCGCCTGATAGTGTCGGTGCAGGACCTTAGGGTTAGGGTTAGGGTTAGGGTTAGGGTTAGGGTTAGGGTTAGGGTTAGGCAGTTTAGGCAGTTTAGGCAGTTTATTGAAAGACCCTTCTACAAATCAAATTACATACACGGCGTTACATTTCCGAAAACTCATCAAAGATACAGATTCAGAAACTTATATATACAGCAACTACCAAACCAGTCCCCCCCACAGAACATACACATGGCCCCCCACAAATGCAACGTAAAACTGTAAACTGTAAACTTTAAACTTTAAACTTTTAACTTTTAACTTTTAACTTTTAACTTTTAACTGTCAACTTGACTTTCAACTGTACACTTTACACTGTAAAAAACTTTACTTTACTTTAAAGTTTAAACCTAAGTGTCCCCAGTCCTGTTTGCCCTCCCCCCTACAAAAACACTTCAGAACCCCTCCTTCAGGTCTTTGTCTTCCTCCGTTGTTCAGGTTCAATGCAGGCTTGATCAAGTCTCTGCTGCTGCCGCTGGACTATTTGCACAGTTCGCGGCCCATCAACACAGCCCCTTAGGTGATGGGGTTCGGGAAGCGGCTCAGCCACCGCCAGCGCCGCCTCCACCGCTCCATGTCCCTCCTGTTGTCCTTTTCCCACAACGCGCAGTTCCGGAGGCGCTGCAGGACAAAGTCCCCCCACGGGGCGGTGGGCGCTCGCCGTCGGGCGTCCCGCGCCTCCCGCTCCCTGTGCAGCCCCCGGGCGAGCAGCACATAGAGGTTGGTGAGCCTCACCACGGCCCACGGCACGGGCACGCCCGCCGGTCCGCTGCGCGCTGGTTCCGCCGGCCCCGCTGCCGTCGCTGCCGCCGTCCTGGTCGCCGGCACTGCCGCCGTCTCCGCCGCCGTCTCCGCCGCCGTCTCTGCTGCCGTCTCCGCTGCCTCTGCCGCGTTGGTCTGCTGTTGCTGCTGCTGCTGCTGCTGCCTCGGCTCCAGCCCCGAGACGACGGTCTCCCAGTGCTGCTGCTGGAGGGCCGGCCACCGGAGGACGGCCGCCACCGTCCGCCAGAGCCGCTGCGCCGTCGGGCAGTCGGCGACGTAGTGCTGCACGGTTTCCCGCACTGCCCGGCAGCTGGGACACGTCTGCCGCACCCCAGGGAGCCAGGGCTGCGTGCCGCCCACCAGGAGGACTTGGTGGTAGGCCCGCCAGCGGAGCTCCCGCAGGCTGAAGGGGATCTCGGCGTCGCGCCCGCCGCCGAACGCCTGCTTCTCCGCCTCCCGGTCGAGGCGGTAGCTCGAGAGGACGCTGCCCCTCAGCAGCCGCTGGCGCCACGCCTGCCGGAGCTCCTCGCCGATGGCCGCGTCGTAGAGTCGCTGCCGCAGCGCCCGCTCCCGCCTTTGCTGCGTGTCCACGTACTGCTGTCGCACTTGCTGCCGCTGCTCTCCCTCTCCGCTCCTTCGGCACTCTGCCGCCTGGATCCGGCACGCGTGGATGACTTTCGCGGCCTCGATCAGGTCTTCCGGCAGAGCGGAGAGGAGGGCGGCCGTGAGGCGGCTCGGCGGCTGCTGCTGCTGCTGTCCCTCTGGCTCCTCCTCCGCCGCCCCCCACCATCGGCGTCCCCAGGCGGTCTTGCTCCACACGGCCCCAAAGTCCCGCCACACGGCCTGCTGGCGTCTGGTCGTCGTTGCCGCCGCGGTCGGTGCTGCTGCTGCTGCTGCTGTCGCCGCCGCCTCCTTCTCGAACCACCACCTCCCGAAGTTGGCCGCCACGTAGGTGGCCGTCAGCCACGGGAGCAGCGCCTTCAGCCCCAGGCCGCCCTCCGTCGTCGGCCGGTAGAGCTCGGCGCGGGCCAGCGGGAAGAAGGGCGTGCCCAGGACGAAGCGCATCGTCTCCTCCGTTGCTCTCCGCATGACGGCCTGCGGGGGCGGGTAGACGCCGGCGACAAAGACCGCCCCCGGGACGCAGTACACGTTGACGTACTGCGCCCGTTGGTAGACGGACAGGCGCCACCCTCGCCACCGGCCCACTTGGAAGCGCGTCTTCTCTTCCCACAGCTGCCAGTTCTTCTCCCACGCCCCGTCGCCCGGGCCGAACCAGATGCCCAGGACCCGCACGTGCTCGGCCGCCTCCTCCTCCTCGTCTCTCTGTTGCTGCTGCTGCTGCTGCTGGGGCCCGCTTCCCGCCCTCTCGAGCGACGTCACCCGCATGGTCTTGTGGCCTCTGCCTCGGAGGAGTCGGTACGCCCGGGACTTCTTTTCGTTGACGGCCGCTCCTGAGGCGCCGGCGTAGCGGGCCACGTGTCGCCGCAGGATCTCGAGCTCGCCCGCGTCTCTCGCGAAGAAGGTGGCGTCGTCCGCGTGGGCTATGAAGGACACTCTGTGCTGCTGCTCTCCTCCTCCAAACGACGCCCCCGTCAGGCTGCGGTCTTGCTGGATGTGCTCCAGGAACGGGTCCAGGGCGAGGACGTAGAGGAGCGGGCTGAGCGGGCAGCCCTGCCGCAGGCCCTGCGTCTGCCGGATCTCTGCCCCCTCGTAGCCGTTCACGCGGGGTACGACGTGCGCCTCTTGATACAGCAGCTGGAGCCAGCCGACGAACCGGTCCGGGACGCCTTTGCGGCGCATCGCCTCCCACAGGTAGGGCCGGTGCACGCGGTCGAAGGCCTTCGACTGGTCCAGGGCCACCAGCCAGCCGCCCCACTCGCCTCGCCGCGCCCTGGTGAACAGCTGCCTCAGGATCAGCAGGGAGTCCCGCATCCGGCGCCCCGGGACCGCCGAGGTCTGGCCTTCCACCACCCAGCGGTGCGCCTGCGCTGCCAGGCGGTTGTTGAGGACCCGTGCCCAGATGCGGTAGTCCACGTTACTGATGTTTATAGGACGCCAGTTGGAAAGGAGGCACGGGTCCCCCACGTCCTTGTAGATGAGGTGCAGCAGGCCGCCGTAGAAGGTTCTGCTGAAGTGGCCGCGCCCCTCCAGCGCCGCGTTGAAGGCCTCCGCAAGCGGCTCCGCCAGCAAGTCTTTGAAGCGCTGGTAGAAGGCGTAGCCCAGCCCGTCCGGCCCCGGCGCTGACTCCGCCCGGCCCTGGGTGATGGCCCTCCCGACCTCCTCCGCGGAGATGGGCGCCAGCAGCTCCTGCTCCTCCTCCTCCGGCAGCTCCGTCCTCCGGAGACCACCCACGTAGTCCCGCACGGTCGCCTCCTCGATCCGCCGGCCGTCAAACAGCGCCTGGAAGTGGTCGCGGATGATGCGCAGCATGCCGCCCACGCTGCGGTCTGGGTCCCGCTGCGGGTCCGGGCGCAGGCCGTCCAGGCTCCGCGGCGGCCTCCGGCCCAGCTTGGCCTTCTGCCAGTCCGCCGCCTCCAGCGGCGGCCCCGTGCTCCGGGCGCCTTCCCGCCGCTGCCGCCGCTCCCGTTTCTCCTGCAGGTACTCTTTGATGACTCGCTCGTCCCTCCGCAGCCGCTCTGGGTCGTGGGCGCGCCCCTCGTTCGCGCTGACGTGTGCCTGCAGGAAGCCCGCCACGGCTCGCTGGTACTTCGCCAAGTCCCGGCGGTAGACGCGTCCCGTCAGCGCCCGGCAGCGCCGGCCGATGTCAGGCTTGAGGCGCTCCCACCAGCCGATCGGGTCCGTCCGTCGTTCCTCTTGCAGTGCCCTCCGCGCGTGGAGGAGCGTCTCTAGCTCCTGGGCGTACTCCTGCTGCCGCAGCTGCCGGGGGTCCAGGCGCCAGCGGGCCGCTCGGCGCCCCTCGCCTTCTCCTCCTCCTCCCACGGTGACCAGGGTGGCCTGCAGTACGGCGTGGTCCGACCACGGGGTGATCAGGATCCGGATGGACTGCGCCTCCCACTCCGGCCCCGCGTAGATCCTGTCCAGCCGGCTGGCTCCCGTCGTCGGGTGGTAGTAAGTGTAGCCCGCGCGGTTGCCGTCCAGCCGCTCCCTCCCGTAGGTCGCCTCGTAGGTGCGGCGGCTGCTCATCGGGTGGAATTCCAAGCGGATGAGGTCGGGCGCGCTCGCCGCCTGGTCCCTCAGCCCTTTGTTCTCCAAAAAGTCCCGCAGCGACCTCTCCTCCGGCGTCAGGGGCGGAGGCTGCGGAGGGGCGGTCGTTTGGCTCCGCAGCAGGGACCCCGTCCGGTCCTCGGGGCGGGCGCGGTTGTTGAAGTCCCCCGCGACGATCAGGGGCCGCGCCGTGTCCGTCGCAAAGTCCTTCAGCCGCGCCCAGAGGCGTCTCCGGCCCTCGAGCCGCACGGGCGCGTACAGCGCGCAGAGTCTCAGCGGCGTTCCTCCCGTGGGCAGGGGCGGCGGCGGGCCCGAGCCGCCCCCTCCTCTTCCCGGCTGGAGCAGCAGGTCCGCGATCACCAGGTGGCCGGGCTCGACGGCGAACCAGGACTGGATCTTCACCTCGCTCCTCCAGCGGGCGAGCACCGCCACGCCGCCTTGCCCGTCGGCGCGGTAGGACCAGAGGGAGGGCCCCCAGGTCCACTCTCGCTGGGCGGCCGCTCGGTCGCGCTCGTCCTTCAGGTGCGTCTCTTGCAGCACCACCAAGTCGTAGGCCAGCGCGCCCAGGTAGCTCAGGATCTCCCGCCGGCGGCCCGGCTGACGCAGGCCTCGCACGTTCCAGGTGGCGACGGTCAGTCGGTGGGAGAATGTCGCTGCTGATGGCGGACTCGGGTTCGCGAACGGGGGTTGAAGACTGTACGGCTGGGGAAGGTCTCTTTGCTGTTGGGAACTCTCCATGATTTTTTCACTGGACTAGGGGGGTGTTGAGAGGGGCTTTAACAAACTGCTCCGCTCTCTCCGCTGCCGGCTCCTTCCGTGGCTCCTGCCGCCGTCTCCGTCGCCTCCTCGGCGACGATGTCTGCTGATTTTTTGTCCGTCTCCCGTGAGGATGCCTCTGCGACCACATCCTCTCCGGGCACGGCAATACTTTGGGGGTCCGGTTCTTGGTTGCCGCCCTCTCCTCCCGGGTCTTCGGCTTCCCGGGAGTCCGTCTCATCCTGCTCCCCGACCCTGCCTTCCTCCGGCCTCTCTTGGCTCGGTGTTTCTGACACCTCGGTCGGGGTCCGTTGCGGCGACGGCGACAGCATCAGCAGCGGGGAGAGCGGCGGCGGCGACTCGGGGCACGGCGCTTGCGGTGGCGTCGGCTCCTGCGGCGGGGGCCCCCTTTCTCCGGGCTCCGGCTCCTTTCGGACCTTCTTTTTCCCACTCACTTTCACTGTGGTCGTTCCCGTTTGCTCCATTGCCTTTTCCCTCCTTTGCGACCTCTCCTCCCGGACGTCCTCCATACTCCTTCCGCTCGGGCCTTCTCCCGCCTCGGAGGAGGCCGAGTTGGTCAGCTCCCCTTCCTTGGTCCTTTTCCGCGTCTGGCTGTGTTCTTTTGGCGGGCAACTCCCTCCGCTCTCCTCTCCCCTCTCCGCCTGGCTTCTCCTCTGCGCCCTCTCTTGCTCCCTCCTCCTCCGTCGCCGTTGTCTACTGTTGGGGGCCTGTTCTGCTCTCCTCTCTCTCTCCTCCTCCTCCTCCTCCTCCTCTGTGTCTCCCCGTTGCTGTTGTTGCTGCTCCTCCCTCCGCTCTTCCCTCCGGTCTTTCTCGCTCTGGCGCTCCCCCCTTGGTTGGCTACGGGGAGCGGACTCCGAGCCTGCGCTTCCGCCCGCGACATTTTGTCGCCGTCCTCGGGCTGCTCCTCCTCCGCCCTCCGCGGCCGTCTGTCTCTTCCACTCCTCGAGCAGCTTCTCTCGGGCCTCCGCCTCCTGGGCTCTCCGCCACTCCCTCTCGAATGCTTCCGGAAACCTCTTGTTCAGTTCGGATTCCGGGCAAAAGCGGTACGGGTGCCCGCACTGGCCGCAGAGGCTGCAGGTGACTGGTCGCGTGCACCTCCACGTGCGGTGGCCCCGGACCCCGCACTTGGAGCACAGTTCCGAGGCGCACGTGGCGCGGAGGTGGTCGAAGGCGCCGCAGAGGTAGCACGCCGGAGGCTGCCCGCTGTAGCGCGTGATGGCCCGGTCCGCCCCCATGAAGAAGAACTTGGGCAAGTGCCTCAGGAGGCCCGTCGCGGGGTTCCTCTCCAGCGCCGCGATGGCACGGTACTCGCCCGTCCACACGCCCCACTCGTCCCTCTTCTTCTGCGGCGCCTGCAGCACTCGGCAGTGCCTCTGGAGCCAGTAGTTGATGTCCTCCTCGGGCACCGCCGTCGTGCGCAGGATGATGGTCACCACTTTGGTCTCTCCGCGGTAGAGGGGCACCAGCGTCACTCCCCGCAAAAAGCTCTCGTCTTCCTGGAGCGCGGCTTTGCACCGCTCCCAGAAGGAGAGGTAGGCCCCTTCCGAGGTGAAGCAGATGTCGATCTCGGGGATAGCCTGCGGGCTGATGACCGCCAGAATGTCCTCGTCCACGTCCATCCCCAAGGTCTTCATCAGCAGGTCTCGCACCACCCATTCCCTCGTGAAGGTCTCGCTGTCGCGGTGTCCCGGTCGGGCCCGCAGGCGGACGACGTACCGCTGGCGGTGGTCCCTCTCTTCTGGCCGCTCTCGGAAGAACTCCTGCAGGAAGACGTCGTCCTCCCAGATGTCCAGCTCGGCTTGGAGCTGGGCTCGACGACGCTCCTCCTCGGTCCTCCCTCCGCGTCTCCCCTCTGCTGCCCCCGCTGCTGATGCCGCCGCTCCTGGGCCCCCGCCACCGGGCCTTTGCGCCACCGCCGCCGCCGCTGCCGCCACGGCGTAGGACAACCCTGGTCGCGCTGTCGCGGGTCCTCCCGTCCTTGTTGTTCTCCGCCTCGGGCTCGGCGTCCTTCGCAAGGGGCTGCGGGACCTGCTGCGGCTCCTTCTTGTGTCGCGGGCCCTCTCTCTCCTTTCTGGCCTCGCGTGTTCCCTCCTGCCCGCCCCTTCCACCTCGGGTTCGTTCGCACCGCTTCCTCCTGGCGACGACTCTTTCGCCAGCGTCAGATTTTCCCTTGACTCCCCGTCAGCATCCGGAAACAACTTCTGCGACTGTGGCATCGTTGTTGTCTCCATCTGCTCCTCCCCCTCTTCCGCTGGTGCTCGTCGCCGCGCTGCTCTCTCTCGACTCCGCAGCACCTCCGCCACCTCCGGACCCTCGCGGCTCCTGCTCCTGCTCCGGTCCGCCTGCAACGGGAGGTTCCCGGCACGGAGGAGGAGAGCGTCCGCCCGCCTCGTCCCTCTCCGTTCCCAACTCTCCCTCTGTGGCATTGGGTCCGGGTCCGGGCTGGCCTGCTGGCTTTGGCTCCGGTCACCCTTCCCCGCTCCCCCTTCCTCGCCCCTCCGCTGCTCCTGCTCCTCTCCACATGCTTCCCTCTCCTGTTCTGTGGCCGGACCCCCATTTTCCCCTTGTGGTCGGGCCCCTCTCCGGTCCTGCTGCGAGCCCTGCATGCGCAGGTCTGACGTTTGCTCCCCATCTGGCCCCGGGCTCAACCCTCCCCGCACAGGTCCTGGCCTGCTGTCCTTCTCAGGTCGCCGTCTCCTCTCCCGCTCCCGGCCCCTCCGTTCGGAGTCTTCCTGCTCCTCGACCTCCTCTCTGCCCTCCTCCTCCATCCTTTCTTCTTCTGTGGCTTCCTCCCTCTCCCCTACCGCCGCACGAGTCTCACCCGGTTTGGGGGGTGCCTCCGCAGAAGCCACCCCCCGCTGCGTTGTCAGGGCCTCCGGGTGAGGTGTCCGGTTGCGCCGTCTAGTCCGCCTCCCCGCATCGTCTGCGCTGGCGCTGCGCCCGTCGCCCTCCGGCACCCTCTGTTTCCGGAAGAGAGCGGCCGCCGCCTCCGTCCCGCTGTCGGCATCGGAAGAGGCGGTCGAGCTCCGACTCCGACTCCGAGTCCAGGGTCCCCTCTCCTCCTCCTCCGCTTCCTTTCGGTGCCTCCTCTGGTCGAGGACTTGGACCACGAGGTTGAGCCACTCCACGAGCTGGAGGGCCCCCACTGGCTGGCGACCTTCTTGCGCCATCGGTCCCCCTTGACACAACGGGGGTCTGACCTCCTCTTCCCCGCTCCTTCCCTCCCGCTCCGCCGCCCACCCTTGCTCTTTCCAGTGGTTGGCGAGAATCAGCAGCAGGTTGCTCATTCCCTTCTCCCTCAACCAGTCTGGCCACTTCACTCTCTGGTGTTGGAATGGGCGGAAGGAGACCGCTCTCTTGAGCAGCCTCAGAGTCCACGCTCGCCGTTCCGCTAGCTTCTCCAGGGGACCGTCCTGCCGCCCCATCATCGCCTCTATCATCTCGTCCTTCCCCCTCGTCAGCTGGTCCAGCGTCCCTTGCTGGCTCAGCTTGGACTCGTCCTTGGTCTTCCAGTTCCCTTCATCGGGGAGTATGAGGCTGGCGACCAGGTGGGCCCACAGAACCGCCAGGTCCCGCTCTTGGTAGGGGGGTTCTGACAGCTCCACCACCACTTGCTGCCAGCCGTGCTGCAACGAACTCTCCCTTTGACTCCCTCTTTGTAGCCCTGGCATTGTGTCCTGGGCTGCCATCACTCTCACTCTGAGTCCCTCTATAAAGTCCGTGACTTCTGGCTCCCCTGCCATTGTCCCGGACAATTCTTCTCTCAGCCACTCTCTGGGACCTGGAGTGCCCTCTGTGTACTGCTGAGAGTGTCCTTCCCCTTCCTGATGCAGCCCTGTCCCCTCTTGCCCCCTTAGAGATGGCTCTCCCATCTCCTGCTGCTTGCTGGAGGAGTTTGACCCTGTCCCTTTAAGGGCTTTCCCTCCAACTTCTGAGTAGGTTGGGGGCTCCTGTACTTTCTGCCCTCTCCCCCTTTGTTCATCCTCTCCCCCCTCCAGTGGAAGGGGGTTCCTTCTTTCTTCCCCCTTCTCTTGCTCCTCACCTTCCATTTCTCTCTGTTGTTTCTCACTGTTCTTGCATTGCTGCTCCTTGCCAGCTGCAGCTGCTAATTGCCTGGCTCCCTGAGTTTGTTGCAGAGCAGGCTCCTGAGCTCCTTTCTTTGGACCTCTTGGGTCCATTTTTTGGTCCCCCCTGGTGGGGATACCACCAAAGGGGGCCCCTAACCTTCCTACAACTGGGTCCTCAAAAAAAACTGCAAAAAAACCACTTAAAACAACTGAAAAATGCCTTTGTTTGGCAGACTCACTCAGAGCTCCTGGAGAACAGGTCCCACCCACAGGAAGTTTAGGGTTAGGGTTAGGGTTAGGGTTAGGGTTAGGGTTAGGAAATGAGATTTTTTAGGAAATGAGATTTTTATTGGCAAAGAAAACCGTCCTACAAGACATAAAATACAACCATAAAACCGTCAACAGCAATATATACAAAGAACCATACACGAATAAAATACCAGAGCCATAAAATACGGGAGATAAAATACAAAGCACTACAGACAAGGCACACAGTACGAGGTACAAATTACAAAACAGAACATGCACAAATTACACAACACTAATTACAGAACACTAGCAATAAGAGACAAGAAGGTACAAATCAATTGTGTTACAGAAGACAAAATGCAACAGACAAACATACAGAGCAGCACCCTCAAAGCAATGCAGCAGCTCGTCCAGTTCAGGTGATGGGTGGGAAGACCTCGCCCCACCAGGCCCATCTTCTCCGCCACTGCTCCTGACTGACCCGTCGGTCCCTCCGTTCAAAGTGGGCCAGGCCTCGCACGCGTGAAAGGACAAAGCGAGTCCAGGCATTCACGTCACTAGAAGAGCGACTCAGCAGTTCCTTCCCACGCTGGATGGTCAGTGCAGAGAGGACGGTGAGGTTAATCAGGCGGATGACTGACCACGGAACCCCCACCGCCCATGTCCTCTGCTCAGGTTCCTGCCCAGACACCACACTCTCCCACCCTTGTCGCGCTAAGCCGGGCAAGCCCAACGCCCCCGCCACAGTGCGCCACAGCAGTTGGGCCGGAGTGCATTCCGCCACGAAATGCCGCACGGTCTCCTCGGCCGTGCCCCGGGCGGAACACGCCGGCCTCCTACAGACACGTTGTGCGGGCGCCAACCAAGGCATGGTCCCTCCCACCAGCACCACCTGATGGTAGGCCCGCCACCTGAGCTCCCACAAACTGTAGGGGACCGAGCGGTCTCCAAAGGTGCCCGCGGCCACTTCTGGCTGCCAGAGGTACGCAGAGAGACGAGCTCTCCGCAGCCGGCGGTGAGCCGACGCTCGTTCCAAGAGTCCCTGGAGAATCGCCCCGTAGATGTCGCGTTTCAAGGAGCTCCTCTCCACACCCTGGGTCTTACACAAGCGTGCCTCCACCCCATACTCACGCACTTGGCTTGCCACCTCGAGCCAGAAGTCCGGCAGCCCGACCTTCAAGGTGGGCGTCAGGCGAAACCCCAGCTTCTCTTCACACCACCAGCGACGGCCCCACGGCACGTGGCGCAGAAACTCGTCGAGACGCGCCCACGCAGCTCGTCCAATGCTCCCATGCCGGTCCCTCCTCCTTTGGGCCACAGCCTCCTCCTCCTCCTGCTGCTGCTGCTGCTGCTGCAATTGCTGTCGTTCCTCCCCCCACCGCGCGACACCCCCGCAATTGGTGGCCAAGAAAATGGCCAAGAAGAGGGGACCCAAGGCCCACGCTCCCAAGCCCCCCTCCACCACTCGCTGATAGGCGACCGTACGCGCCAACGGGAAAAACTTAGTCCCCCACAGAAATTGGAAACATAAACCCGTCACCCGGTCAAGCAGCGACTTTGGCGGTGGATAGACCGCAGCCAAACTCGTGACCATCGGTACGCAATAGGTGGAGATGTAACGCGCCCGTTGGTACACGTTGAGGTGCCAATTCCGCCACAACTGGCACCGCTCCTTGACCTTCACCTCCCAGTCCATCCAGTTGCGTTCCCATCCCCGGTCTTGTAGACTAAAAGACACCCCTAAAACAGAGACGTGGTGCACCACACTGGAGGAGTCCTCCGAGTCCCACTCTCGCGCGGCCCACAACGCCGCCATCGGGCACACGCGGATCTCCGCCGCTCGAGGCCGCAAGAGAAAGGCACGGGACTTGTCGGGATTAATCACCGCTCCGGAGGCCGCGGAATACGCCGCCAGGTGCTCCCATGCGGACCTCCACTCCGCCTCCGATCTCACCAGCAAAGTCACATCGTCCGCGTGCGCAATGGTTTTCACCGCCGCCACCGACTCCCGAAGCGACAGAGGCACCCCCCGCAACCGCGTGTCCCTCTGAATCTTGACCAAAAGCGGATCCAGTGCCACCACGTAAAGCAAAGCGCTCAACGGGCATCCCTGCCGAAGGCCTGACTGCAGAGCGACCTCCCCTCCAAACCGCCCGTCCACGCATGGAGTCACGTGTGCCTGTTCATAGAGGATCCGTAGAAAGTCCACGAATCCGGCGGGTACCCCTTTCGAGCGTAAGACACACTCTAAGAAGGTGCGATCGACCCGGTCGAAAGCCTTAGACTGATCTAGCTGCAGGAGGGCTCCGCCCCACCTCCCCAAACGGACTTCCTCAAACACCTCTCGGAGGACCACCAACGAGTCCACCATGCGTCTTCCTGGCACAGCACTCGTCTGGCACCCGTGGATCAACTTATCCGCCACTCTCGCCAAGCGCGCATTCAGGACCCTGGCCAAGATCCTGTAATCCGCATTCGTCACGGCGATAGGTCTCCAGTTGGTTACGAATGTCAGATCTCCTCCCTTGTAGATGAAGGTGAGAGCCGCCCCGTAAAACTCCCGACTGGCACGCTCCTCCCTGGAGAGCACGCGGTTAAAGAGGAGGACTAACGGAGCAAGCAGGTAAGCCTGGAAGGTCTTATAAAACGAGTACCCGAGCCCGTCCGGGCCTGGCGCAGACTGCTCCCTGCCTTTGGAGATAGCCGCCTTGACTTCCTCCTCCGATACAGGGTGGAGCAAATCCTCCCTCTCCTCCTCCGTCAGGCAGTCCGCCTCCTCCGGGAGTGCCTCCCCCACATACTCCTGCATCGTGTTCGGATCTAGAGGAGTCCCTCCAAAGAGGCCTCGATAGTGCGAGGACAACACAGTCAACACCCCTTCTGTCGTGGAAACCAGTTCTCCACCCTCCGCCACCCGAAGGCTTTCCAACTGTTGCCGTGCTATCTTTGGGCGTTGGCTCTTCTCCCATTCCCCCTCAGGCACCAGAGGCCCCCTAGTCCGAAAGCAGCGCTGCTGCCTGCGCATCTCCCTCTTTTTCAGGTGGAACGCTTGAATCGTCACCCCATCCTCCTCCAACTGTCGCTGATCCCACGGGCGGCCCGTGTTAATCCGCCGATGGGCGCCCAGAAACCTGTTAAGAGCACGGTGGTAGTCTGCCAGGTCCCTCCTGTACGTCCTGGCGACCAAAGCTTGACACTGCCTCCGCACTTCACGTTTCAGATCCTCCCACCATCCCGTTACCCTTGCCCGTTTTGGTTCCGGACAACTCTGAAACCGGTTCACGGAAGCCGCCACGGTCGCCTCGACCGTCTCTCTGACCTCCTGTTCTCCCCGCAGCAATCGAGGAGAAAGCCTCCACCGGGGGGGTCCGCGGGAGGGCAGGCGGCCCGCATACAGCTGACACAGCAAAAACCCGTGGTCCGACCACGTGGTCAGACCCACCTGGCATTTATGCACTCGCCATTCCTGCGACGCCCATACTCTATCCAAGCGGCTCACGACTCTGGAGTGATAGTACGTGAACCGCACGCCCCCCTCGTCCTCCTGATGAGACGTACGAAAAGTCGGCTCGCAATACGTCGGAAAAAACGTCAAGACATTATTGACGCAAAGGGCTTTATCCTCCAGCTGTAAGTCTGTCTCCAGCAAACGCTGTAGCTGACGCTCCTCTGGCGTCAGGGGCACTGGCGTTGACGGGCGCTGCCGGCCCAAGGACCGGCGGTCCTGCTCCCGTGCCCGGTTGTTAAAATCGCCGGCCACCACCAGCGACCTTTGAGTCGTCGTAGAGTGGTCCCGAAGTCTAGCCCACAACGCCCGTCTCGCTCCCATCCTCGTCGGTCCGTAGACCGCACACAGCCGAAAGCGGTGTTCCGCTGGTTGTCCTGACTCGTCCAGCCCCCTCAAGTTAAAATCCAAAAAACACAAATAGCCCGGAGTCACCTCCACCCACCTCTTCACGAGCAAGTTCTTCTGGGCCCGGATCAAGACCGCCACTCCGCCCACGCCCTCTGGTGCATAGCTCCAAAAGGAGGGACCCTCCCTCCACTGTCGTTGGGCGCTGCTCCGGTCCGCCTCCCCTCGAAAGCGCAACTCCTGCAGGACAACGACATCCTGCTGGAGTCGTGCCAACGCCGCCAAGATCTCTCCCCTCCTTTCTCCCTGCCTCAAGCCTCTCGCGTTCCACGTCAGAATGTTCAAACGCCCGAACGGTCTGGTCGAACCTCTCCATCCCTTTTCTCCCTCCGCCCATCCGTACTTTGACTTTTTTGTTCCAGTTGCACCGCCATGGATATCACTGTAAATTAGTGCAGACCACCTCCTCCCTCCGCTTTCTCTCCATATCTACCCCCTCTACACGTAGAGGTGTAGCCCTACATTGTTGTTCCCCACCACTTTCACCAGGAAGGGGGGGATCGAGGACCCTCTGTTCAGTCTCTCCTCCACCCCCCGGGCTGTCAGCTGGCCTTTCAGCCGGTTCCCCCTCTGGTTTCGCACCCTCCGGGGATGGAGCCATCCACAATTGAATAGGTTCCGAGTTCCTGAATGCCATCGCATTTCCATTCCCTTCCTCTTCTTCCTCCCCTAAGACTTCCAAAGCACCCACACTTTCCTCCATCCTCCCTTCTCCTTCAATCACTTCCCTTTGCTCCTCACTTTCCACAGCCGATGCAGAAGTCACCTTTGGCTCCATAGTCACCAACTGAGCACTATGAACTTCCAAGGGCCCCTCCCTCCTTTTCTTCTTACGCCGTTTCCCTGTTGGACTCGCTTCACCTACCGACCCGCTTTCACCCTCCCTTTCGGCCTTCTTTCCCTTCAGGGAGTCCGGAGACTCCGGGGAATCCGGAGACTCCGGCCCGACTCTCTTGGTCCCCACTTTACGTTTTTTCAATGCTTTCGCCCGTTGAGGTAGCGGGCAGACTGAGGGCATTTCCGCCTCCCTCGCCTCTGCCCTTTTCCCACCGCTACTCTCACTATCCTCGTCCGAGGAGAGAATCTCCTCCGTCAAGTTTTCTTGCCCCATGCCTTCCCTTAAGACTGCATAACGAGAGCTTAAAAGCATCGACTCCCCCACGGTTCTGCTTGCACTGTGGTCAGTGTCTGGCGTTTTCGACTGACTTGCACCTTCTCCCTCTTCCCCCCTCCTTGCCAGCTCGGTTTTTCGTTCCTTTCTCTTTCCACGCTTCGCACCCTTTGCAAGACTCCACTCCTCCGCCTCCTCCTCCTCCTCCTCCTCCCGTCTACCCTTTCTACCACCCACGGGCTCCGATCTTTGCTCCACTATGGCCTCTCTGCTCTCTCGAGTTCCCTCCTCCTCCTCCTCTCCCCCTGGCCGATATGCACTTGTAGCTGCCGCAGATCTCCTCTCTCTGTGTGTCCAGGCCTGGGCCTCAGGCTCTGCACGCATCCCCTGCTCCGCCTTCTCTCGTTCGCTTTCAAAAAAGACTGGGTTTCTGATATTAATCACCGATTTGGGGCACAATCGATAAGCGTGCCCGCGGACTCCACACAGGCTACACGAGACTGGCCGATCACATTGAATCGTTCGGTGACCTCGCACTCCGCACTTCGAACAGAGTTCGGTTGCGCAATTGCGCCGGATATGATCGAAACCACCGCAGAGAAAACATGCCTGTGGTTGACCGCTATACCTCGTTACTCCCCGATCTGCCCCCATGAAAAAGTATTTAGGCAGATGCCTCAGTCTGCCCGTGCGGGGATCTCGTGCTAAAGCCACCACTCCTCGAAACTCGCCCGTCCAATAGCCCCACTGATCATAACGCTTTTCAAGAGGACGAAGCACCGTGCAGCGTCTCGAGAGCCAACAGTTGATGTCGTCCTCCGGCACCACCGTGGTGCGGAAAAAAACCGTAAGCACCTTGGCTTCCCCCCGAAACAACGGCATCAAGACGATGTCCTGAGCGAACTGGGGATCCCTCTGAGACCCTTCCCGTACCCGCTCCCAAAAGAGACGATATGCTCGGTCGTTCACCAAACAAACGTCGATCTCCGCCATACCTGGGGGCGCAATGACTGCCAGCACCTGAGGGGGAGGGAAGGACAAATACTTCTCCAAAAATTCACACACCACCCAGTCCCGGGTGAAGAGCTGGGCCCTGTCCCCCAACCTATGTCGCAGGCGTACCACAAACCTCTGTTGAGGATCGGCCGCCTGAGGAAATTCCTCAAAAAAACGCTGGAGGAAGTCCTCATCGTCCCATAATGCCTCCTGCGTCTCAGTCTCCTCTCTCCCAAAGCCTCCCGGGCCCCTGCCCGCTGGCCTCCCACCCGATGCTGTCCCGCCCACAGCCGAGGCGTAGCTCTTCCTCGGTACAGATCCCCGTTTGTCACCCATTCCACCATCACCCCTCCCCTCTCTTGCATCACCTGTAGAGTGCGATCTCTGTCGCGAGGGGGATCGAGACCGAGCTGGGGGTGGGGAAGATCTCTGACCGACACATGGCACCCCAACACGTGTCACCCCAACACCCCCCATCTCACTCCTCCCCTGACTCGCAATGCCCCTCATTGTCCGATCCTCTGTCCCTCCCACAGGTAAGTCCTCCATCCCCTCCTCCTCGACATCATCCCGAGGAGGAGTGTCCAAAGTTTTTTGTAGATCCTCTCGCCATTCTCGCCGCCACCGCTGCGTCGCCGCCGCCGTCCCCGTCGTCGCCGCCGCCGCCGCTGTCGTCCTCACCGCCATCCTCGCCGCTGCCTCCGTCACTCCCGTCGCGGCCGCCTCCTGCACACTCGCCTCCAATGCCGACTTCCGTAGCTGCTCCAGCTGCTCCCGCTTAGACTCCTCCGCTGCCGCCCTCACCTTCGCCGCCAACGCCTCCGCAAACGCCTCCGCCGTCTCTGTCCTCTCCATCGCCCTCCCCGTCGCTGCACCCCGCCTCTCCGACCGAGACCCCGACACGATCTCCGCTGACTCCTGCGCCGTCCGTACTCTCTCCACCACCTCATCGGTCGCCTTCCACTTTCGCATCCGTCGCCATCGTTCCTCCAACGCCCTCGCCAATGCACGCAGACCGTGGACAAAGTCTGCGGCCGGCAATGGCAACACTGCATCGGCATACTTAAAAGGAGGCCTATGTTCCTGTTGCTCCTTATCTGTCCCTACCTGTCGCCCCCTTTGCTCCCAGTAGTCTGCTATGTCTGTAAGCATGTGGGCCATCCCTTCCTCCAATAGCCAAGGCAGAGGACGAATCCTCGGCCTCTTAAATTTCCTAAATTGCATCACTTTCCTGGAAGCTAATACTGAGTCCACTTTCCCCTGAAAAGCCCGGCCGGGTGGGCCCAGCCATCGTTCCTTCAAGACAGCAATCATCACCTCTTTGCCTGCCTCCAAAACTGCCTGAATGCCCCTTTGCCCCATCTTATCCAAACTTTTCAGACGAGCCGGCTCCTCAGGCACTACCACACAATGGACCAGATCAGCCCATAGGATAACCAAATCGTCCTCACCCCAAGGGGGTTCGACTAAGTCAAGCGCCCAGTCCTCCAGACAGTTACATGGACGCTCCTTCCACTCCCACTCCAGCTCTCCACTGTCCACGCCTCCCATGCTAACATCCGTCTGTCCATATCTCCCCTCCTCATATTCTTCTTCCCCCTCCATCTCCGTGCTGCTCCTCTCACTCCGCAAACTCCCTTCTGAGACCAGGGAGGTCACTTCCCAATCCCTATCTCGCCTGCTCCTTCCCCCAGAGTGGCCTCTGCTCGTTCCAGGCTCCCATGAGCCAAATTGGCCTCTTGGCCCTTTAAGTGGGAGACTTTTGCTCCTTTGATGCTGCTGCTGCCTGTGCCTCTGGCCCTGGCCTTCTGGTCTTACAAACAGCCCCTGACTCTCACCCTTTGGGACCTCCTCCTCCACCACCTGAGCCACCTGCAAGACCACACACTCCAACTGTTCAAGAGTCACCTCCTGAATGCTCAGTTCTTCCTGCATAGCTCCAGTTTGCACAACACATAGCTGACCCTGTTCACCTTGTCCTTTCTTCTCACCCCTCCCACTCCTCCCCTCAGAACTCAAAGAAAGTTCCATAGAACCTTCCTCCACACTCCCACCACCTTGCTGTACTTGCCTCAAAGTTTGCACAAGGTCCTGTTCTACCTCCTCCACCCCCTCCTGAGGGGCAGGAGATTGAGAAACCTGCTGTGCAAGATGTTTCTCCTTTTGCAGTTTCTTCCCTGCCTGCTCCATAATGGCTGCCACTGTGAAGGTTGGAGGCTGCAGCTGCAGTCCTTCCTCCACCACTCCTACCTCCACCTTACTCCCTTCACCCCCCAAACCCTCCTCCACAGAACCCCCAGGGGTTCCCCTACATGGTGAGGGGGTTGCCCCCCAAATTGTCCTGCTTTCCACCCTCCAAACACTTAACTTTGTAAAGTTCAAACACAGAGCTCCTCCAAAATGCCACCACACCCTGTTCCTGGAAGGGTTAGGGTTAGGGTTAGGGTTAGGGTTAGGAAAATATAATTTTTTTTTTTTTAGGAAAATATAATTTTTATTGGGTTAAAACCACCGTTCTACATTTCACAAGTACAGAGAGGGGAGATGCCCACTACATAAACTGTGAGCAGAGCTCCCCGGTACAAAGCAAATACAGAAACAAAGTTAAAAGGTTACATTCCCCAAAACAGCACCCTCCCCACCCCAACAAAGTCCCTCCTGGTGCAAGCAAAGGGGAAAAAACAGAAATACATATACACAAAGGTCCATCCTGGCTCAGATACATTTCTAAAGTAACATTGGAAAAACCATATACAAAAGCAGTGGCAGATATACAACTATTTACAGATATGGACATTTCAAAAAGTCCCCTCTATGTGATGGGCGGGTGCACCCCCTGCAGCCAGCCCCACCGCCGCCGCCACTTGTCCCGAGGCAGGACGCCCCGCTCGTAGCCGGCCTGGTCGCGGAGTCGGGACACCACGAAGTCCGTCCACACCCGGGCCTCGGTGGGCTTCCCGCCCTGCAGCTCCTTGCCCCGCTGGATGGAGAGGGCGAGCAGGACGAAGAGGTTGACCAGCCGGACAACGGCCCACGGGACTGCTCTGGCGAAGGCCCGGGGCCCGCTCCACGCTCCCGCACCTGCTGGCTCGGCCCCGGAGACCACCGTCTCCCAGCCCTGCTCCGCCAGGCTCGGCCAGTCCAGGGCCCGGGAGACGCCCTCCCACAGGCGCCGGGCCGGGGCGCACTCGCTGACAAAGTGCGCCACCGTCTCTCGTGGGAGGGGCTGCTCCGAGCAGGCCGGCCGTCGGCAGAGCTTGCTGGACTCCACCAGCCAGGGGCTCGTGGCCCCCACCCGCAGCACCTGGTGGAAGGCCCGCCAGCGCAGCTCCCACAGGCTGTGGGGGATCAGCCGGTCCCCGAAGGTGCCCCGGACCGCCTCCGCCTGGAAGAGGTAGTCCGAGAGGCGGGCCCGCTTGAGGCGCCGGTGCGCCCTGGCCGTCTCCAGCAGCCCCTCGGTCAGGGCGTTGTAGATGGCACGCCGGAGAGCCGCCTCCTCCACCCCGGCGTCCGGCCCTTTGCACTGCACAGCGCTCACCCCGAACTCCCGGATCCAGCCCGCCGCCTCCTGCCAGTACTCCGGGAGGCCCAGCCGCAGCGCGGCCGAGAGGCGGAAGCCCGTCTCCTGCCCCGTCCACCAGCGGCGCCCCCAGGCCGTGCCCTCGAGCACGTCGCGCAGACGGGCCCAGGCCGAGCCGCCCTTTGTGACGGCTAGGGGCACGCCCGCCTCCTCCTCGGCCTGCAGCCGCAGCTGCCACCGCACCACGCCCCCGCAGTTGGCCGCCAGGAAGACGGCCAGGAAGAGCGGGCCCAGCGCCCGCAGGCCCAGGCCGCCCTCGGCCACCCGCCCGTAGGCGGTGGCCCGCGCCAGGGGGAAGAACTTGGTGCCCCAGAGGAACGCAAAGACCCATCCCGTCACGCCGTCCAGGAGGCGCTTGGGCGGAGGGAACACCGCGGCCAGGCTGGTGGCCATCGGGGTGCAGTAGGTGTTGATGTACCTCACCCGCTGGTACAGGCCCAGGCGCCAGGGCTGCCACAGCCGCAGCTTGGCCTCCACCTTCTCCTCCCAGGCCCGCCAGTTGGCCTCCCAGCCCCGGCCGCGCAGGCTGAAGTGCACGCCCAGGATGGGGACCGTCTCCGCCTCCTCGCCCGCTGCTGCCTGGGCGCCCTCCTCCTCCTCCTCCCAGAGCGAGGCCATGGAGCGGAGCCCCACCGATTCCGCCCGGGGCCGGAGGACGTAGCTCCGGGACTTGTCCGGGTTGACGGCCGCCCCGGACACGGCCTCGTACGCCCGGATCTGCTCCCGGACCGCCCGCAGCTCCCCAGAGGTCCGCACCAGCAGCGAGACGTCGTCGGCGTGGGCCACGACCTTCACGGGCCCCTCGCCGCTGCCTCCGGACAGGTCGATGCCCCCGATCCGCCCGTCCCGCTGGATGCGCACCAGCAGCGGGTCCAGCGCCAGCACGTACAGCAGGGCGCTGAGCGGGCAGCCCTGCCGGATGCCCGAGCGCAGGAAGACCGGCTCCCCCGGGTGCCCGTTCACCCACGGGGTGACGCTGGCCTGGCGGTACAGGGTGCGCAGGTACCCCACGAAGGCCTCGGGGACGCCCTTGCTGACCAGCACCTGCTCCAGGTAGGCCCGGTCGACCCGGTCGAAGGCCTTCGACTGGTCGACCTGCAGGACCGCCCCGCCCCACACGCCCGCCCGGGTGGCCTGGAAGACCTCCCGCAGCACGATCAGCGAGTCCGCCATCCGCCGCCCCGGGACCGCGCTGGTCTGCGTCCCGTGGACCAGCTTGGGCGACACCCTCGCCAGGCGGGTGTTGAGCACCTTGGCGAGGATGCGGTAGTCCACGTTGGTCAGCGTGATGGGGCGCCAGTTGGTGACCAGCGTGGGGTCCCCTCCCTTGTACAGGAAGGTGAACGCCCCCCCGAAGAACGCCCCGCTGAAGCTGCTCTCGCCCGACAGGGCCTCGTTGAAGGCCTCTGTCAGCGGCTGGGCCAGGTGCTGCTGGAAGGCCTTGTAGAAGGCGTAGCCCAGGCCGTCCGGGCCGGGCGCCGAGGCCTCTCGGCCCCGCCGGATGGCCTCCAGCACCTCCTCCACCGTCACCGGACGGGTCAGGCCCTCCTCCTCCTCCGCGCTGAGCCGGTCCCGCTCCTCGGGCAGGGCGTCCCGCAAGAAGGCCCGCACGGCCTCCGGGTCCTGCCCCTTGCCCCCGTAGAGCGCCTGATAGTGTCGGTGCAGGACCGACAGCATGCCCTCCGGGGTGGTGCGCAGCTGCCCGCTCTCCGCCTCCCGCAGGCCCTCCATGGGCTGCTGGGGCGCCCGGACCCGCCGGCTCCGCTCCCACTCGTCGCGCTCGACCACCGGCCCCTTGGCGCGGCATCGCTGCCGCTGCCGCCGGCGCTCGCGCCGCTTGCGGTGGAAGGCCTGGACGACGTCGCCGTCCCGCGCCAGCTTCTCCCGGTCCCAGGCCTGGCCCCGGTTGATGCGCTGGTGGGCGGCCAGGAACCCGTTCAGCGCCCGGTGGTACTCCGCCAGGTCCCGGCGGTAGGCCCGCGCGGTCAGCGCCTGGCACCGGCTCCGGATCTCCCCCTTCAGGCTCTCCCACCAGGCCGTGAGCCGGCAGGGCTCGTGCGCCAGCCGGGTCTTGGCGGATACGATGGCCGCCTCCAGCACGTCCCGCAGCTCCTGCTCCCGCAGCAGGTGCGGGTGCAGCCGCCAACGCGGCCGCCCGTGGGGCGGCAGGCGCCCCGCCGCCAGGCGACAGGCCAGCAGGCCGTGGTCCGACCACGGCGTCAGGCGCAGCTGGCACTCCCGCACCTCCCAGAAGGCCTCCGCCCACACCCGGTCCAGCCGGCTGGCCACGCTGGGGTGGTAATAGGTGAAGCGGCCCTCCCGCCGCTCCGGGCAGTTGGCTTGGAAGGTGTGCCTGCAGTGCGTGGGGAAGAAGCCCAGATGGTTCTCCGCCTGCAGGGCCGCGTCCACGAGGCTGAGCTCGCCCTCCAGGAGCTCCTGCAAGCTCCTCTCCTCCGGGGTCAGGGGGGCCGGGGCTGGCGCCGCCCCGGGACGCAGCGACACCCGGTCCTGCTCCCGGGCCCGGTTGTTGAAATCCCCTGCTACCAGCAACGACCTCTGGGTCGCCACCACGTGGTCCCGCAGGCGCGTCCACAGGCTCTTGCGGAGCCCGGTCCGCTGGGGGCCGTAGACGGCGCAGAGCCGGAAACGCCGCTCCTCCGGCTCGCCGGACTCGGAGACGCCGGACAGGTTAAAATCCAGCAGGGCCAAGTGCCCCGGCGTCACCTCCACCCAGCGCTTGACGGTCAGGCCCTTCCGGGCCCGCACCAGCACCGCCACCCCGCCTGTCCCTTCCGGGGTGAAGGACCAGAAGGACGGGCCGCCCCGCCAGCGCCGCTGAGCACTGCTGCGCTCCTCCTCTCCCCGAAAGTGCAGCTCCTGCAGCACGATCAGGTCGAGGTCCAGGCGGTCGAGCGCCGCCAGGATCTCCCCCCGCCTCTCCTCCTGCCTCAAGCCCCTGGCGTTCCAGGTGGCTAAGTTTAGCCTCCAGGCTGGACCCCCTTGGCTCTCCATTTGGATAGCGCTATAAAGTGGGGTTGGGTCCCGAAACAAAAGGCAAACGGTACTAACAAAGGGCGCTTGACTCAGCTGCAAAATTCTCCCAACTAACAGAAAACACACACTAGAAAACTCAAACGCACAACAGAAAACAGGCTTCACTCAGCTGTTGCCCCAACGTGGGGCGCACCCGGTGCGGAACCGCACTCCCGCTGCTGCTGCTCTCCGCTCGGAGAGGGGTCCGGAGCCGCCGACTGGCACTCCATCTCCTCCCCGGCGTCCTCCTCTACCCCCCCCAGGCTCGCGTCTGGGGGTGTAGCAATACCAGTGAGGGGGTGGGTGGGGTCCGTCTCGGTGCCCCCGCCGCCCGGCCCTTCCCCGGGGTCCCCCTCCTCCGGCCGCCACTCCGGAGAGAGCGCCAGTTGCAGGCACTGGTCGCTCGTCTCCATCTCATGGGACGACGGGTCCCCCTCTCCCTCGTTGCCGTGCTCCACTGCCACGTGTTGCGCAGTGCCAGCCTCCGTTGTTCCTCCCGGCGTGCCGGGTGCCCTCTCCCCCTGGGCCACAAGGGCCGGACCCTGTTCCTGCTCCACCTCGGGGTTGGGCGAAGCCTTCCGAGGCTTCTTGCGCCTCTCCTTGGGGCTCTCCCGCACCTTGCCCTCCTCCGCGTCCCCAGGGGACTCCGGACCCGCCTTGTCACCCCTCCGCTTGCGAGAGCTGTGCCTCTGCTTGGGCCGCTGCTCCGCCCGGCTGCCCACCAAGCTCTCCTCCTCGGACGAGGAGCTCCCGCCTGCCGCCGGGGCCTCTCCCTCCTCCTGCTCCGCCAGCACACGCAGCACCCCATAGCGGGACGGGCCCGCCTCCTCCTCCACCTCCTGGCCTCCTTGCGGCTCTGCCCGGCCCGTGCCCTTCCCACGACGGCGGGACACGGTCGTCCAGCCCGCCTCCTCCTCCTCCCGAGCCTCGTCCTGCGCCGCCCCTGCCCGGGCCTCTGCCTGCTGCTGCTGGCTCCGCTCCGCCCTGCGAGCCCGCTCCTCCCGCCGCTCCTTCGCAGCTCGTTCCCGGGCCTCCGCCTCCCGCCGCATCCCCTCGGTGGCCTGCCGCCACTCACGCTCGTAGGCGTCGGGGTAGCGGATGTTAGTGGCGGACTGGGGGCAGAGCCGGTAAGCGTGCCCGCGCTCCCCGCACAGGCTGCAGGTGACCGGCCGATCGCACAGGCCGGTCCGGTGGCCCCGCACCCCGCACTTGGAGCACAGCTCCGAAACGCAGTGGCGGCGGAGGTGGTCAAAGCCGCCACACAGGAAACAGGCCGGCGGCTGCCCGCTGTACCTGGTCACGCCCCGATCTGCCCCCATGAAAAAATATTTGGGGAGGTGGCGCAACCTGCCGGTGAACGGCTCCCGCCCGAGGGATACGATGGCCCGGTACTCCCCCGTCCAGTACCCCTTGGCGTCCAAGCGCTTCTCGGGCGGCATCAGCACCGTGCAGTGCCGGCTCAGCCACCGCCCGACGTCCTCCTCCGGCACCACGGTGGTGCGGAAGAACACGGTGAGGACCTTGGCCTCCCCCCGGAATAGCGGGATCAGGGAGAGGTCCTGGGCAAAGCGGGGGTCCCGCCGGTACGCCTCCCGTGCCCGCTCCCAGAACAGCTGGTACCCCAGCTCGCTCCGGAAGCAGAGGTCGATCTCGGGGATCCCCGGGGGCGTCAAGATGGCCAAGACCTCTGCGGGCGGAAAACCCAGCTCCCCCTCGAGGAACTCGCCCTCGATCCACTCCCGGGTACAGGTCTCGGCCTTGTCCCCCTTGCAGCGCAGGCGCACCACAAAGCGCTGCCGGGGGTCCTGCTGTGGCTGCTGCGGCCCCTCCTCAAAAAAACGGTGGAGGAACTCGGCGTCCTCCCACAGCTCCCTGTCTGGGTCCTCCCAGGTGGCCCTGCCGGGCCGCGCTCCAGCACCCGCCCCCCTCGGTCCTGCTGCGGTGCCCCCAGCCGCGGCAGAGGCGTAGCTCCGGGGCGGCCGCCCGCTGCCCACGCCCCCGCTCGCCGCCCTGTTGGTATCGGGCTGTGGCTGTGTTGGCGGCGGAGCGTGTCTATCGGGTTTCCCCGTGTCCATGTTGGCAGAGTTCAGTTCCACAGTGTCTGTGTGGGGCAGAGTTATACTCACTCTGCCACCGCCAGATGGTCCTTGTAGCTCCAAGGCCGTCACGTCCCTGCCCGCCTCCGCGAGGTCTGCGCCGTCTGCCGCTGCCGCCGCTGCCGCCGCGTCGCTCCTCGCCGTCGCCGTCACCCGCGTGGACCGGTCTCCGGGTGTCGTCTGCTGGGGTCCTGGGCCGTTCCGCTCCTCCTCCCGTCGTCCGCCGCCTCCGCTGCCGCCTCCGCTGCCGCCGCTCTGTCCTCTCCCGCCTCCGTCCGATCTCCCGGGTCCGCTCCACAGGCTGGGTCCCCGATCGGGCCCCCGGTCTCGCTCCCGCTCCGCCTCGGCCTCCGCCCTGGCCGCCGCCCGCTGACGGATCTGCAGCCTCTCCTGCAGCGCCTCCGCGATCCGCTCCAGGCCGCTCGCAAAGGCGCTGCCCGTCAGCTCCGCTCCGCTCTCTCCGTCCAGGAACGGGGGCCGGTTGTCCCGCGACAGCGCCTCCGCATCTGTCAGCGTGCGGCTCCGCCGCTCCCAGTGCCCTGCCACTGCCTGCAGCACTGCCTGCATCCCTTCCTCCGTCAGCCAGGACGGGAAGCGGGCCTTGCGGTGCCGAAAGCGACGGAAGGCGAGCACCTTCCGCACGGCCAGGATGGTGTGGGCCTTGTGCTGGAGTGCCTGCTCCAGGGGGCCCTCCCACTGCTCCCTGAGCACATCCACCAGTTTCCCCTTGGCCTCGCTTAGCAAGTCAAAAACTTGCTGCTGGCTGCATTTGCTCAGGTCCTTGAGTTTGAATTTCCCTTTCACAGGCCCCTCTGGGAGACTGATGTTCCAGACCAGGTCTCCCCAGAGCAGCAGGAGATCCCTGTCCTCCCAGGGGGGCTGCTGAAGGTCCTGAGCCCACTGGGCCAGAGTCTTCCCCGGGCGCTCCGCCCACCCAGACTGCCAGCCCTGCACCCCTTCTCTTTGGGACCTGCCTGAGCCATCTGTGTCCTCCACCTCCCTTTCAGTCTCCAGCTCCACCTCATAGCTCCCCCTGCTGCTTGTAAGACTCCCTGCAGAGGCTACAGAGGCTGCCTCCCAGTCCCTGTCCCTAGAGGCCCTTGCTGTGCCACTCCTGCTTCTAGGAGGGCTTCCCCGGGCCTGCTCCCTCAGAGACCAGCCCCCAGGGAGCCTCTCCTCCTGTCCCTGCCGCTTCAGACGCTCTCTCCCCCTCTCCCTGTGCCCAGCAGAGGCTTGCCTGCCTTCCAGCTGGGCTCCCTGAGCTTCTGCTCCAGAGGCCTGCAAAGCCTGGGGCTCGCCTAGCCTGGCTTGCCCAGGGAGGCCTCCCTCCAGTTCAGCCTGCCCCAGCAGGGCGGGGCACACCCATCCTTGCCCCAAAGGGGCCCCCCCTCGGTCCTCGGGGTGCCTAGGCAGCCCTGCCACACTGTCCCCTTCCAACTCCATCCCCACAGGCTGGATGGGGAAGGATTCAGCTCTGGCCTCCTGTTGCAGCTGAGCTTGCTGCAAGGGCAGAGGCTGCAAGATGGCCTCTAGGCCTCTCCCTTCCAAACTTTCCCCTGCTGCTCCCGCTCCAATCCTCTGACATCCACCCCCCAAAACACCTACATCGGGGTCCCCTAAGGTTCCCCTACATGGTGGGGTGTCCCCCACCCGCGCCCCCTCCGTATTGAGCGAAAAAATTAAGTTTTTTCCACACCAACCTGAGGAGCTCCCAACAAACACAACCTCACCCACCGGAAGTCAGGTTTAGGTTTAGGTTTAGGTTTAGGTTTAGGTTTGGGTTTGGGTTTGGGTTTGGGTTTGGGTTTGGGTTTGGGTTTGGGTTTGGGTTAGGGTTAGGGTTAGGGTTAGGGTTAGGGTTAGGGTTAGGCAGTTTAGGCAGTTTAGGCAGTTTATTGGAAAACCCTTCTACAAATCAAATTACAGACACGGCATGGCCGAAATGATAACACTTCACATACAGAAACTGAAATGCAGCACTCAATTACAGAGACCATAAAACTCCTCCCCCCCACAGAGCATACACAGGGTCCCCCACATTTCAATAAACTTTAAATCTTTACACTTTCAACTTAAAACTTTCAACTTTCAACATTTAAAACATTTAAAACTTTTCAACTTTTAACTTTTAAAACTTTTCAACTTTTTACACTTTAGACACTTTTTACACTTTTAAACTTTTAAACTTGACACTAAACTGTCCCCAGTCCTTTTTGCCCTCCCCCCTACAAAACAATCAAGAACCCCATCTTCCTTTCTTCAGTTACTAGTCCGGTCTCTGCTGCTGTTGCTGGGCTATTTGCTCAGTTCGGGGCCCAGCAACCCAGTCTTTCAGGTGATGGGGTTCGGGAAGCGACTCAGCCACCGCCAGCGCCGCCTCCACCGCTCCGCATCCCTCCGATTGTCCTTTTCCCACAGCGCACAGTTCCTGAGTCTCTGCAGGACAAAGTCCCCCCACGGGGCGGTGGGCGCTCGCCGCCGGGCGTCCCGCGCCTCCCGCTCCCTGTGCAGCCCCCGGGCGAGCAGCACATAGAGGTTGGTGAGCCTCACCACGGCCCACGGCACGGGCACGCCCGCCGGTCCGCTGCGCGCTGGTTCCGCCGGCCCCGCCGTCGTCGTCGCTGCCGCCGTCCTGGTCGCCGTCACTGCCGCCGTCTCCGCCGCCGTCTCCGCCGCCGTCTCTGCTGCCGTCTCCGCTGCCTCTGCCGCGTTGGTCTGCTGTTGCTGCTGCTGCTGCTGCTGCCTCGGCTCCAGCCCCGAGACGACGGTCTCCCAGTGCTGCTGCTGGAGGGCCGGCCACCGGAGGACGGCCGCCACCGTCCGCCAGAGCCGCTGCGCCGTCGGGCAGTCGGCGACGTAGTGCTGCACGGTCTCCCGCACTGCCCGGCAGCTGGGACACGTCTGCCGCTCCCCAGGGAGCCAGGGCTGCGTGCCGCCCACCAGGAGGACTTGGTGGTAGGCCCGCCAGCGGAGCTCCCGCAGGCTGAAGGGGATCTCGGCGTCGCGCCCGCCGCCGAACGCCTGCTTCTCCGCCTCCCGGTCGAGGCGGTAGCTCGAGATGACGCTGCCCCTCAGCAGCCGCTGGCGCCACGCCTGCCGGAGCTCCTCGCCGATGGCCGCGTCGTAGAGTCGCTGCCGCAGCGCCCGCTCCCGCCTTTGCTGCGTGTCCACGTACTGCTGTCGCAGTTGCTGCCGCTGCTCTCCCTCTCCGCTCCTTCGGCACTCTGCCGCCTGGATCCGGCACGCGTGGATGACTTTCGCGGCCTCGATCAGGTCTTCCGGCAGAGCGGAGAGGAGGGCGGCCGTGAGGCGGCTCGGCGGCTGCTGCTGCTGCTGTCCCTCCGGCTCCTCCTCCGCCACCCCCCACCATCGGCGTCCCCAGGCGGTCTTGCTCCACACGGCCCCAAAGTCCCGCCACACGGCCTGCTGGCGTCTGGTCGTCGTTGCCGCCGCGGTCAGGGTGACTGCTGCTGCTGCTGTCGCCGCCTCCTCCTTCTTGAACCACCACCTCCCGAAGTTGGCCGCCACGTAGGTGGCCGTTAGCCACGGGAGCAGCGCCTTCAGCCCCAGGCCGCCCTCCGTCGTCGGCCGGTAGAGCTCGGCGCGGGCCAGCGGGAAGAAGGGCGTGCCCAGGACGAAGCGCATCGTCTCCTCCGTTGCTCTCCGCATGACGGCCTGCGGGGGCGGGTAGACGCCGGCGACAAAGACCGCCCCCGGGACGCAGTACACGTTGACGTACTGCGCCCGTTGGTAGACGGACAGGCGCCACCCTCGCCACCGGCCCACTTGGAAGCGCGTCTTCTCCTCCCACAGCTGCCAGTTCTTCTCCCACGCCCCGTCGCCCGGGCCGAACCAGATGCCCAGGACCCGCACGTGTTCTGCCTCCTCCTCCTCGTCTCTCTGTTGCTGCTGCTGCTGCTGCTGGGGCCCGCTTCCCGCCCTCTCGAGCGACGTCACCCGCATGGTCTTGTGGCCTCTGCCTCGGAGGAGTCGGTACGCCCGGGACTTCTTTTCGTTGACGGCCGCTCCCGAGGCGCCGGCGTAGCGGGCCACGTGTCTCCGCAGGATCTCGAGCTCGCCCGCGTCCCTCGCGAAGAAGGTGGCGTCGTCCGCGTGGGCTATGAAGGACACTCTGTGCTGCTGCTCTCCTCCTCCGAACGACGCCCCCGTCAGGCTGCGGTCTTGCTGGACGTGCTCCAGGAACGGGTCCAGGGCGAGGACGTAGAGGAGCGGGCTGAGCGGGCAGCCCTGCCGCAGGCCCTGCGTCTGCCGGATCTCTGCCCCCTCGTAGCCGTTCACGCGGGGTACGACGTGTGCCTCTTGATACAGCAGCTGGAGCCAGCCGACGAACCGGTCCGGGACGCCTTTGCGGCGCATCGCCTCCCACAGGTAGGGCCGGTGCACGCGGTCGAAGGCCTTCGACTGGTCCAGGGCCACCAGCCAGCCGCCCCACTCGCCTCGCCGCGCCCTGGTGAACAGCTGCCTCAGGATCAGCAGGGAGTCCCGCATCCGGCGCCCCGGGACCGCCGAGGTCTGGCCTTCCACCACCCAGCGGTGCGCCTGCGCTGCCAGGCGGTTGTTGAGGACCCGTGCCCAGATGCGGTAGTCCACGTTACTGATGTTGATCGGACGCCAGTTGGAAAGGAGGCACGGGTCCCCCACGTCCTTGTAGATGAGGTGCAGCAGGCCGCCGTAGAAGGTTCTGCTGAAGCGGCCGCGCCCCTCCAGTGCCGCGTTGAAGGCCTCCGCGAGCGGCTCCGCCAGCAAGTCTTTGAAGCGCTGGTAGAAGGCGTAGCCCAGCCCGTCCGGCCCCGGCGCTGACTCCGCCCGGCCCTGGGTGATGGCCCTCCCGACCTCCTCCGCGGAGATGGGCGCCAGCAGCTCCTGCTCCTCCTCCTCCGGCAGCTCTGTCCTCCGGAGACCGTCCACGTAGTCCCGCACGGTCGCCTCCTCGATCCGCCGGCCGTCGAACAGCGCCTGGAAGTGGTCGCGGATGATGCGCAGCATGCCGCCCACGCTGCGGTCCGGGTCCCGCTGCGGGTCCGGGCGCAGGCCGTCCAGGCTCCGCGGCGGCCTCCGGCCCAGCTTGGCCTTCTGCCAGTCCGCCGCCTCCAGCGGCGGCCCCGTGCTCCGGGCGCCTTCCCGCCGCTGCCGCCGCTCCCGTTTCTCCTGCAGGTACTCTTTGATGACTCGCTCGTCCCTCCGCAGCCGCTCTGGGTCGTGGGCGCGCCCCTCGTTCGCGCTGACGTGTGCCTGCAGGAAGCCCGCCACGGCTCGCTGGTACTTCGCCAAGTCCCGGCGGTAGGTGCGTCCCGTCAGCGCCCGGCAGCGCCGGCCGATGTCAGGCTTGAGGCGCTCCCACCAGCCGATCGGGTCCGTCCGTCGTTCCTCTTGCAGTGCCCTCCGTGCGTGGAGGAGCGTCTCCAGCTCCTGGGCGTACTCCTGCTGCCGCAGCTGCCGGGGGTCCAGGCGCCAGCGGGCCGCTCGGCGCCCCTCGCCTTCTCCTCCTCCTCCCACGGTGACCAGGGTGGCCTGCAGTACGGCGTGGTCCGACCACGGGGTGATCAGGATCCGGACGGACTGCGCCTCCCACTCCGGCCCCGCGTAGATCCTGTCCAGCCGGCTGGCTCCCGTCGTCGGGTGGTAGTAAGTGTAGCCCGCGCGGTTGCCGTCCAGCTGCTCCCTCCCGTAGGTCGCCTCGTAGGTGCGGCGGCTGCTCATCGGGTGGAACTCCAAGCGGATGAGGTCGGGCGCGCTCGCCGCTTGGTCCCTCAGCCCTTTGTTCTCCAAAAAGTCCCGCAGCGACCTCTCCTCCGGCGTCAGGGGCGGAGGCTGCGGAGGGGCGGTCGTTTGGCTCCGCAGCAGGGACCCCGTCCGGTCCTCGGGGCGGGCGCGGTTGTTGAAGTCCCCCGCGACGATCAGGGGCCGCGCCGTGTCCGTCGCAAAGTCCTTCAGCCGCGCCCAGAGGCGTCTCCGGCCCTCGAGCCGCACGGGCGCGTACAGCGCGCAGAGTCTCAGCGGCGTTCCTCCCGTGGGCAGGGGCGGCGGCGGGCCCGAGCCGCCCCCTCCTCTTCCTGGCTGGAGCAGCAGGTCCGCGATCACCAGGTGGCCGGGCTCGACGGCGAACCAGGACTGGATCTTCACCTCGCTCCTCCAGCGGGCGAGCACTGCCACGCCGCCCTGCCCGTCGGCCCGGTAGGACCAGAGGGAGGGCCCCCAGGTCCACTCTCGCTGGGCGGCCGCTCGGTCGCGCTCGTCCTTCAGGTGCGTCTCCTGCAGCGCCTTAGGGTTAGGGTTAGGGTTAGGGTTAGGGTTAGGGTTAGGGTTAGGGTTAGGGTTAGGGTTAGGGTTAGGGTTAGGAAATGAGATTTTTTTTTTTTTTTTTAGGAAATGAGATTTTTATTGGCAAAGAAAACCGTCCTACAAGACATAAAACACAACCATAAAACCGTCAACAGCAATATATACAAAGAACCATACATGAATAAAATACCAGAGCCATAAAATACGGGAGATAAAATACAAAGCACTACAGACAAGGCACACAGTACGAGGTACAAATTACAAAACAGAACATGCACAAATTACACAACACTAATTACAGAACACTAGCAATAAGAGACAAGAAGGTACAAATCAATTGTGTTACAGAAGACAAAATGCAACAGACAAACATACAGAGCAGCACCCTCAAAGCAATGCAGCAGCTCGTCCAGTTCAGGTGATGGGTGGGAAGACCTCGCCCCACCAGGCCCATCTTCTCCGCCACTGCTCCTGACTGACCCGTCGGTCCCTCCGTTCAAAGTGGGCCAGGCCTCGCATGCGTGAAAGGACAAAGCGAGTCCAGGCATTCACGTCACTAGAAGAGCGACTCAGCAGTTCCTTCCCACGCTGGATGGTCAGTGCAGAGAGGACGGTGAGGTTAATCAGGCGGATGACTGACCACGGAACCCCCACCGCCCATGTCCTCTGCTCAGGTTCCTGCCCAGACACCACACTCTCCCACCCTTGTCGCGCTAAGCCGGGCAAGCCCAACGCCCCCGCCACAGTGCGCCACAGCAGTTGGGCCGGAGTGCATTCCGCCACGAAATGCCGCACGGTCTCCTCGGCCGTGCCCCGGGCGGAACACGCCGGCCTCCTACAGACACGTTGTGCGGGCGCCAACCAAGGCATGGTCCCTCCCACCAGCACCACCTGATGGTAGGCCCGCCACCTGAGCTCCCACAAACTGTAGGGGACCGAGCGGTCTCCAAAGGTGCCCGCGGCCACTTCTGGCTGCCAGAGGTACGCAGAGAGACGAGCTCTCCGCAGCCGGCGGTGAGCCGACGCTCGTTCCAAGAGTCCCTGGAGAATCGCCCCGTAGATGTCGCGTTTCAAGGAGCTCCTCTCCACACCCTGGGTCTTACACAAGCGTGCCTCCACCCCATACTCACGCACTTGGCTTGCCACCTCGAGCCAGAAGTCCGGCAGCCCGACCTTCAAGGTGGGCGTCAGGCGAAACCCCAGCTTCTCTTCACACCACCAGCGACGGCCCCACGGCACGTGGCGCAGAAACTCGTCGAGACGCGCCCACGCGGCTCGTCCAATGCTCCCATGCCGGTCCCTCCTCCTTTGGGCCACAGCCTCCTCCTCCTCCTGCTGCTGCTGCTGCTGCTGCTGCAATTGCTGTCGTTCCTCCCCCCACCGCGCGACACCCCCGCAATTGGTGGCCAAGAAAATGGCCAAGAAGAGGGGACCCAAGGCCCACGCTCCCAAGCCCCCCTCCACCACTCGCTGATAGGCGACCTTAGGGTTAGGGTTAGGGTTAGGGTTAGGGTTAGGGTTAGGGTTAGGGTTAGGGTTTAGGGTTAGGGGTTAGGGTTAGGGTTTAGGAATATAGATTTTTTTTTTTTTTAGGAATATAGATTTTTATTAAATTATTTTCATACTACAAAAAAATTACAGCAACGGTCAGAGACAACAAGCTTTCCTTCCCTCCAGTACAAAACCTTAAACGTTACACATCGTCATCGATGATTGAGAACACATACCTTCGCATTATGTACATTAAATATCACTATTTACACTTGTATTTACATCAATATTTACAAACAATGTTGTATACAGAATAAAAACTTTCTACAATTTATACTTTTACAACTTTTACTTTATACCTTGTACATACAAACAGAACGTACAAAACAGAATGTAATTTACCTGATCGGGGGGGTGGATCCCCTCAAGCCAACCCCACCTTCTCTCCCACTTCGTCTTCCCGCTCCTGTGGCGTTCGTAGTTCGCCACCCCACGCACCCTCGAAACCACAAAGAACACCCACGCCTTCGTATTTACCTCCTTCCTTCCGCTGACCTCCTTCCCCCTCTGGATACTCAGAGCCAACAAGACATACAGATTGATAATCCTCACTATCGCCCACGGTACCTGCCATCTCTCCCCTCCGCTCTTCCTTTTGGGGCCCCGCATACCCCCTACGGGCTCGCTCCCCGAAAGGACCGTCTCCCAGGATTGCTGGCTCAAGTCCGGCCAATCGAGGGCCGTCGCCACTCCGTCCCACAATGCCTTCGCCGGACGGCACTCGCAAACGAAATGGGCCACCGTTTCTATCTGGAGCGCCCCAGAGGACCCCGACCTCGCACAGGTCGGTCTTTGGCAGACCTTCTTACTGTCCGGGAGCCAGGGCATCGTCTTTCCCACCATGACGACCTGGTGGAAGGCCCTCCATCGGAGCTCCCAGAGGCTGAAAGGGACCCCCTTATCACCAAAGGTGTCCCTCGCCACCTCCTCTTTCTCCAGGTACTCGGAGCGGTTCGATTTGCCCTTCTGTCGCTCTCGGTACGGTTCGACAATCGTCTCCCGTAGGATCCGATCGTACAGAGAGCGCTTGTGTTGTTTCCCATCCATCCCTCCCGGCTCGCAGTGTCGGGCCTCGACCCCCAGAACCTTCATCGCCACCGCCGCCCCCCTGAGATAATCCGGCAGCGCCAACTTCATCGCCTGGGTGAGACGAAAATCGGAGGCCCCCTCCGTCCACCACTTTTTACCCCAATTCGTCCTCTCCCAGGTGGCTCCGAACCTTTCCCACACCTCGGCGGCGCGCCCCATATTTCCCCGTCCAGTCCCCGCGGGTTCGCTCTTCCATTTTGCCCAGCTCCCGAAATTGTAAGCCACGAAGGTGGCTACGAACAAGGGCTCCAGAGCCCACGCCCCCAGGCCGCCCTCGCCGATCCGCCCGTAGGCGACTGCGCGGGAGAGCGGGAAGAAGGCCGTGCCCCAAAGGAACTTGAAGAAGCGGGTCGTAACTCTATCCACGATCGGCTTCGGCGGTGGAAAGATCGCCGCAAGGCCGATCGCCATGGGCACGCAATAGACGTTGAAGTACCGCACCCTCTGGTACAGACTCAAACGCCACTTCCCCCACCGCTGTAGCTTCGCCTCCACCTTGTCCGCCCACACCCTCCAGTTCTCCTCCCACCCGTCCGGCCTGAGGCTGAGTGCTATTCCCAGGATCTTCAGGGATTCCACCTCTACTACCTCCCGGCGCGCTACCTCCGTGGTGAGAAGCGCCCCCAGCGATCGGACCTCTATGCTTCCTTGCCCCGGTCGGAGCGCGTAGCACTTGGTCTTTTCCTCGTTGATCACAGCGCCCGAGGCGGCACTGTAATCTCCGATCACCCGCTGGAGTGCCTCCATTTCTCCCACGTTCCCGATCAAGACGTACACGTCATCCGCGTGGGCCACGGACTTGATGGGCCCCCCGTTTTCCCGGCTCATGATTACGCCACGAATCCCCGAGTCACTTTGCAGGACTGCCAACATGGGGTCCAGCGCAAACACATACAGGAGCGGGCTGAGAGGGCAGCCTTGTCGGATCCCCGACTCTATAGGGATACTCTTCCCGCACCATCCGTTCACTTGCGGCATGACGGATGCTCGCTCGTAGAGTATCCGCAGTCTCTCTATAAAAGACTCCGGTATGCCTTTAACCCGCAGGGCCTGCCACAAGTATCCTCTATGGATCCTATCGAACGCCTTCGATTGGTCCATCTGTACTAGAGTGCCCCTCCACTCTCCCTTCCTGACCATATAGAATATTTCTCTCAGGAAGACCAGGGAGTCGCTCATCCTCCTCCCCGGGACCGCGCTGGTCTGGGTCCCTACGATGAGCTTATGAGCCAGTTTCGCCAACCGATCATTCAGGATCTTTGCCAAGATCCTGTAATCGATATTTGTCAGGGTGATGGGTCTCCAATTCTTGGCTAAGGAAGGATCCCCTTCCTTAAAAATAAAAGTCAAAATCCCCCTATAAAAATCCTCCCCAAACTTATCTTCCTTCTGCAGAACCTTATTAAAAGCGGCCGCTAAAGGCTCCGCCAGCTCCTTCTGGAACAGCTTGTAAAAGGAATAGCCTAGCCCGTCGGGACCCGGGGCGGACCCGTCCCTTCCTTTTCTGATCACGCCCAAAACTTCCTCCTCCGTGACCGGCCTCGACAGATTTCCCTCCTCCTCCCGGGTGAGCTTCCCATACCCTTCCTTCGGCACTTTCCTTAGAAAATCGGTCATCTGTTGATCCTCAATCCCCTTTCCCGCAAACATGCCCCGGTAGTATCCCTCCATTACCTCCAACATCCCTTCGGTGGAGCACCTGATCTCTTCTCCTTCCTCGTTTCTCAGACCCTCAAAAAGCCTGTGCTCCCTTCCTGCCACCCGGTTCTTTTCCCACTCGTCTTTCTCAATCAACGGCCCCCTCGATCTATACCTCTGTTTCTGAATTCTCTCCTCCCTCCTCCTCCGATGATACTCCTGAATGACCCTCCCGTCCTCCTGCAACCTCTTCTCATCCCAAGCGAGTCCCAGGTTCATCCTCTGGTGGGCCTTCAGGAACCTGTAAAGCGCCCTGTGGTACTTCGCCAGTTCCCTCCTATATACCGCCGAGGTCAAAGACACGCAGAGCCGTTTGATTTCCCTTTTCAGCTCCTCCCACCACCTCACAGGGTCCTCCCGCCTGACCTCCTCCAACTGCCTCCAGGTAACGATACATTTCTCCATCCGGTCTTTAAACTCCTGTTCCGCGAGCAACGAGTTGTGCAACCTCCACCTGGGTCTTCCCCGGAGAATCAGGTGGCCGCCGTAGAGCTCCACCGAGAGATAACCGTGGTCCGACCAGGGAGTGATCCCGATCTTGCACGCTCCCACTTTCCAGTCCCTCGTCGCCCACACTCTATCTATCCTGCTAGCTGCCCTGGGATGGTAATAGGTGAACCTCCCCTTCGTCGTCCCCGGGAAGTTGCTCATGTAAGCTTTCCTACAGCTCAGGGGGAAGAACTCCAACGAGTTCTCCACCGCCAGGGCTTTGTCCTCCAGTCCCGCTCCGACCAGAACAGACTGCAGGCTCTTTTCTTCGGATGTCAAGGGAGGTTGTCGTTTGAACCCTTCCAGCCCGGAGGCGACGCCTCTCAGGTTGCACCTGTCTTCCACCCTGGATCTGTTGTTGAAATCTCCAGCCACAATAAGGGACCTATGACTACCGGCATAGTCCTGCATCCGGGCCCACAGGTGTTTCCGTCGCCCGGCGTGCATCGGTGCGTATATTGCGCACAGCCGGAAGCCCTTCCTATGCTCTTTCCCATCCCTATGGATCCCCACGATGTTAAAGTCCAGGATCACCATATGCCCGGGGACCACCTCCACCCATCTTTGCGGTTGAAGGTGTCTCCTGCTCCTCACCAGTATGGCCACCCCTGCCGTCCCTTCCGCCTTATAGGACCAGAAAGAAGGTCCCCAGGTCCACGATTTCTGGGCCTCGCACCTGTCCCTCTCGTCCCTGAAATTCAACTCCTGCAAAATGACGAAATCATGGTCGAGATTTCGCATCGAGCGGAGTATCTCCTCCCTTCTGTCCCCCTGCCTCAAACCCTTGACGTTCCAGGTCATGATTTTGAGGTAGATCTGGTCCATTTATTGGTAAAGTGCAAAGAAACCACGACTGACTAAACAGAAAGGAACACCTAAAACTAGACAAAGAAAATTAAAGCAAAGCAACGCAAAGCCAGGCTGTTCCCTACCGTAACAAGGATTCCCATCACCCTGATCGAAGAAACTTTTAAACTCTTCACGGCGAACCGACCTTCAGAGATACCTGCAGGTTACTGGCCTGTTCCCGAAGGCTTGGCCTCTAGCTGATCCATTTGTTCTACCCCCTCGGGAGATCCCTCTCGAGGTGTAGCCCTACATGTCGGCGACACGGGAGCCGGCAAACCCCGTTCCCTGATCGCCGGTCCCTCCGCCCCATCCGGAGCAAGGGGGAGAGGGAGAGGAGCGAAAGGGGGTCCCAGGGGGTGCCCACGACACTCCCCGTCGCCTTCCGTACCCGTGGCGGTCGCCCCCGCCTGTGTGACCTCCATCCCTTCGTCCTGCGCACTTTCACCCTGTCCTGCAGAGAGTGACACTTCGTGTCCCTTCTCCTCCACCTTATCCCCTGCCTTCCGCCGGGCTGCCCGTTGCTCGGCTGCCCGCTTAGCCTCAGTCCGTTCCTCCCAAATTTTCTTATCCTCGGAATTCAGTTTGCCTATAAGCTCGTCCAGCTCCTTATTCAAGGACTCGATTTCTCTCCTAGTGTCATCAGAGGGGGATTCCTCCATCCTCCCCATCTGCACCTCTAAGAACCTCTCCACCTTCAAGAGATGGGCAAACACACTATCCCTGGCTTTGTAACGCTTGATCCTGGGAACCTCATCGATCTGCTTGTGGTACGGCGAGCCCACCCGTACCTTTTTCCTCTCCTGTTTCCCTGGGTGCCTCGGAGGGGAATCCCCCGGAAGATCGTGGCCGCTCATCGGTGAGTTACCACAAGGGTCCCCTTGACGCTTCCTCCCTGTCGTTGGCTCTGTCATTGGCTCTGTGACCTGCTCCTCGCCTCCCCTTTCCTCTCTGTCAATCCCTGCCTCCTGGGGCTCTTGGAGCGCTCGAAATCTGTTGTCCCACGCTCCTTGTTCGTGTCTCCCTCCCCGATTCCTATCTCTCCCGCCTCTTCCATTTCTCGGCCTCCTCGAGACCGTCGACCACCCTTCGGATCCTTCGGCCCCTCCCGAGCCCGAAGGTCCCTCCCTCGGGTCTTCTCCGCCTCCCTCTCCTCCGCCGCTCCCGGAGGCCTCTGGCTGGCCTTCCTGAGACCGCGAGGTTGTCGGATGGCTCTCTGCCGCCGTTCCCGCCCCTTGCCTCTGACCGCGAGCCCATCTCCTCGCCTCGTCCCTTGCCTGCGTCTCTCTGGCCCTGTCTAAATCCCTCTTGAACGCCTCCGGGAATCTGCGGTTAAAATGTGACTCGGGACAGAACCGGTAGGCGTGGCCCGCCGTTCCGCAAAGACTACAGGTCACAGGTCTATCGCAGACCACCGTTCTGTGCCCCCTTACCCCACATTTGGAGCAGAGCTCCGTCAGGCAATCCTTCCGAATGTGGTTGAAACCTCCACATTGGAAGCAAGCGGGAGGCTGCCCACTGTAACGGGTGATCCCTCTTTCCGCCCCCATAAAAAAATACTTTGGGAGATGTCTAACTTGGCCGGTGTAGGGATCCCTTTCGAGGGCGATAATGGTCCTAAACTCCCCTGTCCACACCCCCCACTCATCTCTCCTTTTTTCGGGCTGGAGCAGGACCTTACACCTCCGTCCCAACCACATCATCAAATCCTCCGCAGGTATCGCCGTCGTCCTGAATGACACTGTCAGAACTTTGGACTCCCCCCTGAACAGAGGCACCATATTGAAGTCATTTAGACAGCCTGGCCGCGTCCTGACGGCCACTCTACACGACTCCCAGTAGAGCTGGTAACCCCTCTCCGATGTAAAGCAAATGTCTATTTCTCTGAGGCCTTGCGGTATGATCACTGCTAGGATTTCCTCCATAGGAAAACGTAAAAGTTTTCCCAGGAGTTCTTCCATCACAAATCTCCTCGTCAGTTTCTCCGGATCCTGCCCACGGTACCTGAGGCGAGCGACAAAGCGCTGCCGCGGGTCGCTCTCCTCTGGCATGTAGGCATAGAACTGTTGCAGAAAAGCCTCATCGTCCCAAAAATCTTTTCCCAAATCTGCCTCGTCCCTGTTCTGTCGTCCACGAGGGTCCTCTCCAGCACCCCCCAGTCCTTTAGCCGCCGCCGAAGCGTACGAGAAAGGAGGAGGAGGACGGGCGCTCGCCTCAGTGTAAGTCTGGGAGGTTACCCTTGCTCCTGCATCTGCCGAGGAAGGAGCAGGGCAAGCCCCGTCGTGTGGTGCGTTATCTGTACTCACACCTTCCCGCACCCTTCGCTTGCTCCTGGCTCCAGTTTCCCGAGCCACGTCCCTTTCGCCCGTCCCTTGGGCCTGGTTCCTCTGCGCCGGTGTCACAGTCTCGTCCAAAGTCACAGTCTCATCCAAGTCCGCCTCCGCGGCTCCGCCTCCCCGGTTCCGGTCCGGTTGGATCGCTGGCAGGATTCCGCACTGCACCACCGCCCGTCGCTCCAAGTCAGGCTCCTTAAACAGCAGGGGAGTGGAGAGAAAACTACCAGTACCGTGTTTTCTCGGACTCTTTCCCGAGATGCCGCCCGTCATTTGCATCCCTTCCTCTCCCTCCATCTCCCTTTGGGAACAGTCCGCCCCCCTTTCTCCACCCCAATCCCTCAGGTCCGCTTGGGACCCCCAACTTAGGGGCCTGGTATGCAAAGATTCCACATCCGAATCCCCTCCCGCTCCGCTAAGGGACTCCCTGCTTGCTTTCTCCGCCCCCACCCACACCAACTTTCTAAATGCTCCCATCTTTCGCTCTTTGCCCTTCGAACGAGGAGGCAACCCCATCGCCCGACCCCCCTCACCCGTTTGCGGGGACCCCCCCGTAGAGGGTATCCCCTGACTCGTCATCGGGCTCCTCACTCCACCACCGACTCTGCAGGATCGACCTCGCCTCTCCTCCTCCGATTCCGATCTGCTGGACGACAGGTCCCTGCCGCCACGACCGCGTTGGAGCTGCAAAAACTTCTCCCGGGCGTCCTGTTCCATCTCTCTCCTGCGTCTCCGCCGCAGTTTGAGCGTCTGAGTAAGCCCAAACATCCAATCCAGGAAGATGTCCATCTGCATCCTGGCGCTCCCGTCCTTGCAGCCTACTCGGAAGCAGAGATCGCCCGCCATTCCCGTGGCTCCTTTGCCCTGCTCTCCCACTTTCTTTTCGTGCCAGTAACGCCATATTTCTTGAATGAGCTTCAAAAACCCATCCTCCTTAAGCCACGCTGGGTATTCCGCCTTGCGATCCATGAACTTGCGAAAGTTTACTGCCTTCTGCGCAGCCTTCAATGTGATGTCCTTGGCCTCCGCCGCTTCCTCCCACAAACAGGGTATAGCTTCCATAAGCAGTCCCACCAAAACCTCCTTCGCCTTTGTCAGCAAGACTAAAGTGTTCACCTGGGAGAACTTGGTGGTATCTTTTGTCGCAGCCACCGCAGGCAGATCCACGCGGGCTACCATGTACGCCCACACCTTCAACAAGTCACTGTCCTGGTACGGGGCCTTCAATAACCACTGATTCACTACATCGAGAGGCGCTTCCATGCACCTCTTCCATACCTCCGGACTCATCTGCCCTTTGGGCGAAAGAAGGAACTTTTCCTTTTCCTGTCTCCTCATCCTTTCCATTTCCCTCTCCTCATCGCTGTCAGCCACTTCACTCCCGCAAGTCTCACTCTCACTCCCTGTCGTCAGTCCCTTCTGCCCTCTCCACCTCGCGATGCTGGCACCAGGCATCGGGGTCCCCGTTGAAAAAAGGGGTGCTTCTATTAAGGGCTCCAATCCACCCTGAAAGCCCTGCGACTGCAAGGTACCAGAAAGCTGAGTTTCCTCCACCAGGCCTGCCGCACACTGCGAGACCAGGGACTGTAGTGATGGTTCCTGCCCAGCCGGGCCTACTGTTGTTTCTCCTCCCCTGGGGGGCTCCAGCACAAGAGACCCCCCCTCCATATACATCTCCTCCGATACCCCTGGTCCTAAGGAGTCCGAAGGTACCACTCCCGTCTCCCTCCCTCGCTCCTGCGCTCGGATGCCGGCGGATTCCCGCGGCTCCTCTGAAATCTGTATTGCAGGCTCACCACATGGCTGGCTCAAAATGGCTACCTCCTCCTCAGCCGAGAGAAACTCCAAGTCTTCCTCGGTGTTTTTCCTCGCCATCATGGCCCGCAACGACCCCACTCCTGCCTCAATCGGAACCCCAGAGGTTCTCCTACCAGTATCCGAACATTCCTCCAGAAATTCCTCCGTCCCTGATGGCTTGGGAGGCGGTTTTTGGCCTGAAACCGAGGAGCTCCACGAAAACACGTCTGCTCCCTCCAGTCTCAAGGATAGGGGTAGGGGTAGGGGTAGGGTAGGGGTAGGGTAGGGTAGGGTAGGGTAGGGTAGGGTAGGGTAGGGGTAGGGTAGGGTAGGGTAGGGTAGGGTAGGGTAGGGGTAGGGGTAGGGTAGGGTAGGGTAGGGTAGGGTAGGGTAGGGGTAGGGTAGGGTAGGGGTAGGGTAGGGGTAGGGTAGGGTAGGGTAGGGTTAGGGTAGGGTAGGGTAGGGTAGGGTAGGGTAGGGTAGGGTAGGGGTAGGGGTAGGGTAGGGTAGGGTAGGGTAGGGTAGGGTAGGGTAGGGGTAGGGTAGGGTAGGGGTAGGGGTAGGGTAGGGTAGGGTAGGGTAGGGTAGGGTAGGGGTAGGGGTAGGGTAGGGTAGGGTAGGGTAGGGTAGGGTAGGGTAGGGGTAGGGTAGGGTAGGGTAGGGTAGGGTAGGGTAGGGGTAGGGTAGGGTAGGGTAGGGTAGGGTAGGGTAGGGTAGGGGTAGGGTAGGGTAGGGTAGGGTAGGGTAGGGGAGAGGATAGGGGTAGGGTAGGGTAGGGTAGGGTAGGGTAGGGGTAGGGTAGGGTAGGGTAGGGTAGGGTAGGGGTAGGGTAGGGTAGGGTAGGGTAGGGTTAGGGTTAGGGTTAGGGTTAGGGTTAGGGTTAGGGTTAGGGTTAGGGTTAGGAATATATATATATTTTTTTTTTTTAGGAATATATATTTTTATTTGTAAAAAAACCATTCTACATTCCAGATTACTCAGGCACATACTTAGTTACAGAATACACATTCTACATTCCAGATTACTCAGGCACATACTTAGTTACAGAATACACACAGTTACTAATTTCTTTTTACAGACACTATTTACAGGAAAAATATACATTCATTACCTTATCATTCTATTAATGGTAAAGATTTATCAAGGATAACTACAAAAAAGAAAAAACTACGAAAAATCCACCAAGTATTTGCCCTTGCCTCAAAAAAACAATCCTATGAACGTTCTTGGAGCAACTTGGTCCCTCAGCAACACTATTGACCCGACCCAATGGGCAAAGCTTCCATATTTTCTACCTCCTCGGGAGTGTCTTCCCGAGGCGTAGTCCTACCGGGGGTTGACGGGGAGGCCTGTGACTCCATCTCAGAAGTCTCAAGTCCCGGCGCCAAAGTTACTAAACTGGGAGGTGGAGGAGCTCGAGCGGGGCCAGGTGTGGAAGGGAGAGGGACCTCGAGCTCCGAGAGCCCTGCTTCCGTCCCCTTCCCCATCTGCGATAGGATCCTCTCTCCCCCTCTCACTCCCCGTCCCTCCTCTCCACCTCCACCTGCCTCCTGACTTTGCAGTGTCGGGATAGTGGTACATTCTAGCTCTGTCGTGGTTTCACATATGCCCTTTGTCTCCTGGGCCTCTTTCCTTCCCCCTTCACTCTTTCTCTGTTCTAACGACGCCAGTTCCTTCTCTATCTCATTCCAGCGAGTATCGAGTTCGGCCCATTTGCCCTCTAGCTGTCGTAAATCTGTCTCTTTCTCCTGAGTGGGATTCTCAGTCAGTCTCTGGTCAGCTACTGTAATTTGACTGTTTACTCTCTCACGCTCTTTATGCACCTTCCTCAATTCCTTCTCCAGGGTCTCCCTAAATCGTTCCCTGTCTGCTTCGGACAACGGCGAATTCACCCTAACTTTCTTCCTGTCCTGTTTGACAGGGCGGTTGCCTGCAGGGTTTCCCTTCGCATCCTCTTTCCCCACCGGTGACACATTGATCGTTTCACTCTGACGTTTCCTGCTGCTGGATTTTCCCATACTCTCCCCCTCTTGCACACCTCCATCTCCCTCTCGCCCGCCTTCATCAACCTACTGATCCTCAAGGATCTGATACGTGTTGGTCCATCTCCCGGGCTCAGACCTCCCAGCATGATCCCCTCCTTTTTTCCCTCTAGTGGGACGTTGTCGCCTCCTAACCACCAGCCACTCGTCCGGTTCCCTCTCATTCTGGTTTCCTGACGAACGTCCCTTCTGCTCAATCTGCTCGCCCTTTTCTCCTGCTGGTTCCGTCTCTCGACCTTGGGTTTGTGCTTGGGCCTGAGCCTGGGCGTGGGCATGGGCTTGGGCTTGCCTTTCTTGCCTTTGCTCCCTCGCCCATCTCATCGCCTCATCCCTGGCTGTGGTTTCCCTGGCCTTTTCCATGTCTCTCCGATACACCTCAGGAAACTGAACATTAATTTCCGCTTCCGGGCAAAACCTATAAGCATGACCTCGTATGTCACAGAGGCTACACATTACTTCTTGAACACAGATGCTAGTTCTATGCCCCCTTACTCCACACTTCGAGCATAGCTCAGTCTGGCAGTATTTTCGAATATGGTCATACCCACCACACTGAAAGCATGCTGTGGGTTGGCCACTGTATCTGGTTGTACCCCTGTCAGCTCCCATAAAAAAATATTTTGGGAGGTGACGCACCTGACCCGAGTAAGGGTCTCTGTCCAGGGCGATTATTGCTCTATACTCCCCCGTCCAGTGACCCCACTCATCCCTCTTTTTCTCAGGTCGGAGGAGTACCTTACATCGTTTGCGTAACCATCTCTCAATGTCTGCCTCTGGTATAATCGTGGTTCTAAAAAAGATTGTTAGAACCTTAGTTTCCCCTCTAAACAGGGGAACAATGTTAAAATCCTGCAGGAATATGGGGTCCACCTTTATGGCCGCCCTACAAAGTTCCCAAAAAAGGTGGTATGCTCTTTCCGAAGGAAAGCATATGTCCATTTCCTTAAGTCCTGGCGGGATAAGAATAGCCAAAACCTCCTCGTGTGGGAATCCCAGAAAATTGTGCAGAAAGTCCTCTGCCACAAATTTCCTCGTAATCTTGTTTTCGTCTTGCCCCCTGTAGCGTAGTCTGACCACAAAACGTTGTCTTGGGTTCACTTCCTCCGGCATCAAGTCATAAAACTGTGCCAAAAAGGCATCATCCTCCCAAAATATTGCATTCAAGTCACTATGTAAGTCCTTCCTCCGCTCTCCCCCTGCACCCTGCTGCACCAGTCCTCTCGATGCTGCCGAAGCGTAGGAAACACCCGGAGCTTGTTGTGTCCCTTGTGTGTCCCGTCTTGCCCTTGTTTTTCCCGGAGGTTTCCCCTGTCCCTCCTCGTCCGAGGAAGGAACGGGGAGAGCTCTTTGGTGTGATGCAGAGTCTGTACTCACACAAACACTTTTGTCCCGGGATTTCAGCTTTGGCCTGGCTCCCGCCTCCCTCTGCTTTCCGTCCTGTCCCTTCTTTCCGCTGTCCTCCGACTCAGCAGATGCCCCACGCCTGCCAGACGCCTCCTTGCCGGTCACGATCTCCATCAGCGGGCTCCCCAAGGTCGTCACCGATGCCTCGCCGCTCAATTGCGTGTCCCTAAAAATGAGGGGGGTGGAAAACAAACTGCGAGCAGCCTGTTCTGTAGCTTGCTGAACCTTAGCCCCTGTCATTGTTGTCTCACCCTCCTTCCTTTTTAAATAACTCCTTTCACCACATCCATCACCGTCTCCACCTCCTTCCCCCTCCTCCCTTAAATCAGCCTGGGATCCCCAACTTTTGGCTTTTACTGGTTGGGAGTCTGTCTCCGAAATCCCCGAAGTATCATCATCCCCCATAAAGCCTGCTTCGCTCCTTCTCTCCCCTTCTCCCAAATCTAACTTTCTAATAGCTTTCTTTTGCTTTCCCTTGGGTGGGGGTTGGCGTTTTCCTTTCTGATAACCCTCACCGGTTTGCGGGGACCCCTCACGAGAGGGCATCCCCTTGTACGTTGCAGTGCTCCTCAAAGAGTCAGCATCACCATCCTCCGTGCTGCCTCCGCCCGCACGTCTCTCCTCTCTACGGCGCTGCTGGTCTCCCTCAGAACGTTTTGTCTTCTGACTAGTCCTCATGTATTGCTGCCACTCCAGCCTTTCTTTCACTAGTTGGATTTTACTTTGCTGTCTCTTTTTTAAGGAATATATCATATCCCCCAACCATTGCAGAAAAATCTCCCGCTGCATTCTGGGAGATCCCTGTTGATAGTCTTCTCTAAAGTATGGCCCTTCAACTGGCATGCTCTGAGCAGAAGTTTCCAGTCCCTTCTGAGCAGTCCAGTATCTGTGCACTTCCTGTAAAGTGCCCATGAACTCCTTTTCCTGTAGCCATTCTGGGTAGATACTATCAGTATCCTTCCTCTTCTGGAAGCAGATGATCCTCCTTGCCACTAGCAAAGATAATGCCTTCTTTTGGGCAGCCACCGTTATAGGGCATTGCACAAGCCCTTTGAGGGCATCCAAAAGCGGTTCCTTTGCCTTAGTGAGCAGATCTACTATTCCCTTCTGTGTATACTTATTTAAGTCTTTTTCCGTTGGAATCTCTGGAAAATCCACCCGTGCCACAATATATGCCCACAGCCGCACCATATCGTTTTGGTGGATGGGGCCCTGCACCAGCCTTTGTTGCATCACTTTCAACGGAGCATTAAGGAAACGCTTCCATTCTGCCCAAGTCATCTTGCTTCGAGGGGAGTCCTTCAGGTTTTTAGCATCACCTACCATTTCTTCCTCCTCTTCCCCTTCTTCCACTGTGCTCCTCCTGCTTTCTAGTGCCACCTCCTCTTCTTCACTCTCCGAGTCAAAAGTAAGATGTTTTGAGGCCTGCAGGACTTTGGGTCCCCCCAAAACCTCTTTTCCCGGGAATGGCGTATGGGGGGTTTGTACCCCTATCTCCATCTCCCTCTGTCCGGATCCCACCAACGTCCCCGCTTGTAGCACATGCATCTCTGGAAGTTCCCTTCCCTTGCAGCTAGTCCCAGCCTCAGAGTCCATCAGGTCATCAAGGCTTGTTTCTTCCCCAAACTGCAATACTACTTCACCCACCTCTATAGGCACCAGAAAAGGGTTTTCTCCTTCAATATTCATCTCACCAGATACCCCAGACCGTTGTGCATCCGAAGGTATCCGTCTTTCTGCCGGCTCTAGCTGCTGGCGATGGATGTCAGCAGATTCAGGTAAGGCCTCTTGTGTCAGGATGATAGGAGTACCACATGGCTGCTCCAAAATGGCCGCCTCTTCTCCAGCTGAAACAAACTCCATTTCTTCTTCGTTCATCTCCTCAGCCATCCGAGATGATACCGACCCAAAATCAGACTCTTCTGGATCCCCAGAAGTTCTACCACCAGAAGGTGCACATTTTGACTGAAAAAGCTCCGTTTTGATAGGTAAAAACTTACAATTTTCCCTCTCAATGTCAGGAGCTCAGCCAACACACACCTGCTCCCTACAGTGGCTAGAGTTAGGGTTAGGGTTAGGGTTAGGGTTAGGGTTAGGGTTAGGGTTAGGTTAGGTTAGGGTTAGGTTAGGAAAATATAATTTTTTTTTTTTTTTTTTAGGAAAATATAATTTTTATTGGTTTAAAACCACCGTTCTACAAAACACAAGTACAGATAGGGGAGATGCCCACTACATAAACTGTGAGCAGAGCTCCCCGGTACAAAGCAAATACAGAAACAAAGTTAAAAAGTTACATTCCCCAAAACAGCACCCTCCCCACCCCAACAAAGTCCCTCCTGGTGCAAGCAAAGGGGAAAAAACAGAAATACATAAACACAAAGGTCCATCCTGGCTCAGATACATTGCTAAAGTAACAGTGGACAAACCATATACAAAAGCAGTGTCAAATATACAACTATTTACAGATATTTACAGTTCAAAAGGCCCCTCTATGTGATGGGCGGGTGCACCCCCTGCAGCCAGGCCCACCGCCGCCGCCACTTGTCCCTAGGCAGGACGCCCCGCTCGTAGCCTGCCTGGTCGCGGAGCCGGGACACCACGAAGTCCGTCCACGCCCGGGCCTCGGTGGGCTTCCCGCCCTGCAGCTCCTTGCCCCGCTGGATGGAGAGGGCGAGCAGGACGAAGAGGTTGACCAGCCGGACCACGGCCCACGGGACGGCTCTGGCGAAGGCCCGGGGCCCGCTCCACGCTCCCGCACCTGCTGGCTCGGCCCCGGAGACCACCGTCTCCCAGCCCTGCTCCGCCAGGCTCGGCCAGTCCAGGGCCCGGGAGACGCCCTCCCACAGGCGCCGGGCCGGGGCGCACTCGCTGACAAAGTGCGCCACCGTCTCTCGTGGGAGGGGCTGCTCCGAGCAGGCCGGCCGTCGGCAGAGCTTGCTGGACTCCACCAGCCAGGGGCTCGTGGCCCCCACCCGCAGCACCTGGTGGAAGGCCCGCCAGCGCAGCTCCCACAGGCTGTGGGGGATCAGCCGGTCCCCGAAGGTGCCCCGGACCGCCTCCGCCTGGAAGAGGTAGTCCGAGAGGCGGGCCCGCTTGAGGCGCCGGTGCGCCCGGGCCGCCTCCAGCAGCCCCTCGGTCAGGGCGTTGTAGATGGCACGCCGGAGAGCCGCCTCCTCCACCCCGGCGTCCGGCCCTTTGCACTGCACAGCGCTCACCCCGAACTCCCGGATCCAGCCCGCCGCCTCCTGCCAGTACTCCGGGAGGCCGAGCCGCAGCGCGGCCGAGAGGCGGAAGCCCGTCTCCTGCCCCGTCCACCAGCGGCGCCCCCAGGCCGTGCCCTCGAGCACGTCGCGCAGACGGGCCCAGGCCGAGCCGCCCTTTGTGACGGCTAGGGGCACGCCCGCCTCCTCCTCTGACCGCAGCCGCAGCTGCCACCGCACCACACCCCCGCAGTTGGCCGCCAGGAAGACGGCCAGGAAGAGCGGGCCCAGCGCCCGCAGGCCCAGGCCGCCCTCGGCCACCCGCCCGTAGGCGGTGGCCCGCGCCAGGGGGAAGAACTTTGTGCCCCAGAGGAAAGCAAAGACCCGCCCCGTCACGCCGTCCAGGAGGCGCTTGGGCGGAGGGAACACCGCGGCCAGGCTGGTGGCCATCGGGGCGCAGTAGGTGTTCACGTAGCGCACCCGCTGGTACAGGCCCAGGCGCCAGGGCTGCCACAGCCGCAGCTTGGCCTCCACCTTCTCCTCCCAGGCCCGCCAGTTGGCCTCCCAGCCCCGGCCGCGCAGGCTGAAGTGCACGCCCAGGATGGGGACCGTCTCCGCCTCCTCGCCCGCTGTCACCTGGGCGCCCTCCTCCTCCTCCTCCCAGAGCGAGGCCATGGAGCGGAGCCCCACCGATTCCGCCCGGGGCCGGAGGACGTAGCTCCGGGACTTGTCCGGGTTGACGGCCGCCCCGGACACGGCCTCGTACGCCCGGATCTGCTCCCGGACCGCCCGCAGCTCCCCAGAGGTCCGCACCAGCAGCGAGACGTCGTCGGCGTGGGCCACGACCTTCACGGGCCCCTCGCCGCTGCCCCCGGACAGGTCGATGCCCCCAATCCGCCCGTCCCGCTGGATGCGCACCAGCAGCGGGTCCAGCGCCAGCACGTACAGCAGGGCGCTGAGCGGGCAGCCCTGCCGGATGCCCGAGCGCAGGAAGACCGGCTCCCCCGGGTGCCCGTTCACCCACGGGGTGACGCTGGCCTGGCGGTACAGGGTGCGCAGGTACCCCACGAAGGCCTCGGGGACGCCCTTGCTGACCAGCACCTGCTCCAGGTAGGCCCGGTCGACCCGGTCGAAGGCCTTCGACTGGTCGACCTGCAGGACCGCGCCGCCCCACACGCCCGCCCGGGTGGCCTGGAAGACCTCCCGCAGCACGATCAGCGAGTCCGCCATCCGCCGCCCCGGGACCGCGCTGGTCTGCGTCCCGTGGACCAGCTTGGGCGACACCCTCGCCAGGCGGGTGTTGAGCACCTTGGCGAGGATGCGGTAGTCCACGTTGGTCAGCGTGATGGGGCGCCAGTTGGTGACCAGCGTGGGGTCCCCTCCCTTGTACAGGAAGGTGAACGCCCCCCCGAAGAACGCCCCGCTGAAGCTGCTCTTCCCCGACAGGGCCTCGTTGAAGGCCTCTGTCAGCGGCTGGGCCAGGTGCTGCTGGAAGGCCTTGTAGAAGGCGTAGCCCAGGCCGTCCGGGCCGGGCGCCAAGGCCTCTCGGCCCCGCCGGATGGCCTCCAGCACCTCCTCCACCGTCACCGGACGGGTCAGGCCCTCCTCCTCCTCCGCGCTGAGCCGGTCCCGCTCCTCGGGCAGGGCGTCCCGCAAGAAGGCCCGCACGGCCTCCGGGTCCTGCCCCTTGCCCCCGTAGAGCGCCTGATAGTGTCGGTGCAGGACCGACAGCATGCCCTCCGGGGTGGTGCGCAGCTGCCCGCCCTCCGCCTCCCGCAGGCCCTCCATGGGCTGCTGGGGCGCCCGGACCCGCCGGCTCCGCTCCCACTCGTCGCGCTCGACCACCGGCCCCTTGGCGCGGCATCGCTGCCGCTGCCGCCGGCGCTCGCGCCGCTTGCGGTGGAAGGCCTGGACGACGTCGCCGTCCCGCGCCAGCTTCTCCCGGTCCCAGGCCAGGCCCCGGTTGATGCGCTGGTGGGCGGCCAGGAACCCGTTCAGCGCCCGGTGGTACTCCGCCAGGTCCCGGCGGTAGGCCCGCGCGGTCAGTGCCTGGCACCGGCTCCGGATCTCCCCCTTCAGGCTCTCCCACCAGGCCGTGAGCCGGCAGGGCTCGTGCGCCAGCCGGGTCTTGGCGGATACGATGGCCGCCTCCAGCACGTCCCGCAGCTCCTGCTCCCGCAGCAGGTGCGGGTGCAGCCGCCAACGCGGCCGCCCGCGGGGCGGCAGGCGCCCCGCCGCCAGGCGACAGGCCAGCAGGCCGTGGTCCGACCACGGCGTCAGGCGCAGCTGGCACTCCCGCACCTCCCAGAAGGCCTCCGCCCACACCCGGTCCAGCCGGCTGGCCACGCTGGGGTGGTAATAGGTGAAGCGGCCCTCCCGCCGCTCCGGGCAGTTGGCTTGGAAGGTGTGCCTGCAGTGCGTGGGGAAGAAGCCCAGATGGTTCTCCGCCTGCAGGGCCGCGTCCACGAGGCTGAGCTCGCCCTCCAGGAGCTCCTGCAAGCTCCTCTCCTCCGGGGTCAGGGGGGCCGGGGCTGGCACCGCCCCGGGACGCAGCGACACCCGGTCCTGCTCCCGGGCCCGGTTGTTGAAATCCCCTGCTACCAGCAACGACCTCTGGGTCGCCACCGCGTGGTCCCGCAGGCGCGTCCACAGGCTCTTGCGGAGCCCGGTCCGCTGGGGGCCATAGACGGCGCAGAGCCGGAAACGCCGCTCCTCCGGCTCGCCGGACTCAGAGACGCCTGACAGGTTAAAATCCAGCAGGGCCAAGTGCCCCGGCGTCACCTCCACCCAGCGCTTGACGGTCAGGCCCTTCCGGGCCCGCACCAGCACCGCCACCCCGCCTGTCCCTTCCGGGGTGAAGGACCAGAAGGACGGGCCGCCCCGCCAGCGCCGCTGAGCACTGCTGCGCTCCTCCTCTCCCCGAAAGTGCAGCTCCTGCAGCACGATCAGGTCGAGGTCCAGGCGGTCGAGCGCCGCCAGGATCTCCCCCCGCCTCTCCTCCTGCCTCAAGCCCCTGGCGTTCCAGGTGGCTATGTTTAGCCGCCAGGCTGGACCCCCTTGGCTCTCCATTAGGATAGCGCTATAAAGTGGGGTTGGGTCCCGAAACAAAGGATCGACGGTACAAACGAAAAACACTTAAGTCAGCTGCAGAAGTCTCCCAACTAACAGAAAACACACACTAGAAAACTCAAACGCACAACAGAAAACAGGCTTCACTCAGCCATTGCCCCAACGTGGGGCGCACCCGGTGCAGGTCCACCCTCCCGCTGCTGCTGCTCTCCGCTCAGAGAGGGGTCCGGAGCCGCCGACTGGCACTCCATCTCCTCCCCGGCGTCCTCCTCTACCCCCCCCAGGCTCGCGTCTGGGGGTGTAGCAATACCAGTGAGGGGGTGGGTGGGGTCCGTCTCGGTGCCCCCGCCGCCCGGCCCTTCCCCGGGGTCCCCCTCCTCCGGCCGCCACTCCGGAGAGAGCGCCAGTTGCAGGCACTGGTCGCTCGTCTCCATCTCATGGGACGACGGGTCCCCCTCTCCCTCGTTGCCATGCTCCACTGCCACGTGTTGCGCAGTGCCAGCCTCCGTTGTTCCTCCCGGCGTGCCGGGTGCCCTCTCCCCCTGGGCCACAAGGGCCGGACCCTGTTCCTGCTCCACCTCGGGGTTGGGCGAAGCCTTCCGAGGCTTCTTGCGCCTCTCCTTGGGGCTCTCCCGCACCTTGCCCTCCTCCGCGTCCCCAGGGGACTCCGGACCCGCCTTGTCACCCCTCCGCTTGCGAGAGCTGCGCCTCTGCTTGGGCCGCTGCTCCACCCGGCTGCCCACCAAGCTCTCCTCCTCGGACGAGGAGCTCCCGCCTGCCGCCGGGGCCTCTCCCTCCTCCTGCTCCGCCAGCACACGCAGCACCCCATAGCGGGACGGGCCCGCCTCCTCCTCCACCTCCTGGCCTCCTTGCGGCTCTGCCCGGCCCGTGCCCTTCCCACGACCGCGGGACACGGTCGTCCAGCCCGCCTCCTCCTCCTCCCGAGCCTCGTCCTGCGCCGCCCCTGCCCGGGCCTCTGCCTGCTGCTGCTGGCTCCGCTCCGCCCTGCGAGCCCGCTCCTCCCGCCGCTCCTTCGCAGCTCGTTCCCGGGCCTCCGCCTCCCGCCGCATCCCCTCGGTGGCCTGCCGCCACTCACGCTCGTAGGCGTCGGGGTAGCGGATGTTAATGGCGGACTGGGGGCAGAGCCGGTAAGCGTGCCCGCGCTCCCCGCACAGGCTGCAGGTGACCGGCCGATCGCACAGGCCGGTCCGGTGGCCCCGCACCCCGCACTTGGAGCACAGCTCCGAAACGCAGTGGCGGCGGAGGTGGTCAAAGCCGCCACACAGGAAACAGGCCGGCGGCTGCCCGCTGTACCTGGTCACGCCCCGATCTGCCCCCATGAAAAAATATTTGGGGAGGTGGCGCAACCTGCCGGTGAACGGCTCCCGCCCGAGGGATACGATGGCCCGGTACTCCCCCGTCCAGTACCCCTTGGCGTCCAAGCGCTTCTCGGGCGGCATCAGCACCGTGCAGTGCCGGCTCAGCCACCGCCCGACGTCCTCCTCCGGCACCACGGTGGTGCGGAAGAACACGGTGAGGACCTTGGCCTCCCCCCGGAATAGCGGGATCAGGGAGAGGTCCTGGGCAAAGCGGGGGTCCCGCCGGTACGCCTCCCGTGCCCGCTCCCAGAACAGCTGGTACCCCAGCTCGCTCCGGAAGCAGAGGTCGATCTCGGGGATCCCCGGGGGCGTCAAGATGGCCAAGACCTCTGCGGGCGGAAAACCCAGCTCCCCCTCGAGGAACTCGCCCTCGATCCACTCCCGGGTACAGGTCTCGGCCTTGTCCCCCTTGCAGCGCAGGCGCACCACAAAGCGCTGCCGGGGGTCCTGCTGCGGCTGCTGCGGCCCCTCCTCAAAAAAACGGTGGAGGAACTCGGCGTCCTCCCACAGCTCCCTGTCTGGGTCCTCCCAGGTGGCCCTGCCTGGGCGTGCTCCAGCACCCGCCCCCCTCGGTCCTGCTGCAGTGCCCCCAGCCGCGGCAGAGGCATAGCTCCGGGGCGGCCGCCCGCTGCCCACGCCCCCGCTCGCCGCCCTGTTGGTATCGGGCTGTGGCTGTGTTGGCGGCGGAGCGTGTCTATCGGGTTTCCCCGTGTCCATCTTGGCAGAGTTCAGTTCCACAGTGTCTGTGTGGGGCAGAGTTATACTCACTCTGCCACCGCCAGATGGTCCTTGTGGCTCCAAGGCCGTCACGTCCCTGCCCGCCTCCGCGGGGTCTGCGCCGTCTGCGCCGTCTGCCGCTGTCGCCGCGTCGCTCCTCGCCGTCGCCGTCACCCGCGTGGACCGGTCTCCGGGTGTCGTCTGCTGGGGTCCTGGGCCGTTCCGCTCCTCCTGCCGTCGTCCGCCACCGCCGCTGCCGCCTCCGCTGCCGCCGCTCGGTCCTCTCCCGCCTCCGTCCGATCTCCCGGGTCCGCTCCACAGGCTGGGTCCCCGATCGCGCCCCCGGTCTCGCTCCCGCTCCGCCTCGGCCTCCGCCCTGGCCGCCGCCCGCTGACGGATCCGCAGCCTCTCCTGCAGCGCCTCCGCGATCCGCTCCAGGCCGCTTGCAAAGGCGCTGCCCGTCAGCTCCTCTCCACCCTCTCCGTCCAGGAACGGGGGCCGGTTGTCCCGCGACAGCGCCTCCGCATCTGTCAGCGTGCGGCTCCTCCGCTCCCAGTGCCCTGCCACTGCCTGCAGCACTGCCTGCATCCCTTCCTCTGTCAGCCAGGACGGGAAGCGGGCCTTGCGGTGCCGAAAGCGACGGAAGGCGAGCACCTTCCGCACGGCCAGGATGGTGTGGGCCTTGTGCTGGAGTGCCTGCTCCAGGGGGCCCTCCCACTGCTCCCTGAGCACATCCACCAGTTTCCCCTTGGCCTCGCTTAGCAGGTCAAAAACTTGCTGCTGGCTGCATTTGCTCAAGTCTTTGAGTTTGAATTTCCCTTTCACAGGCCCCTCTGGGAGACTGATGTTCCACACCAGGTCTCCCCAGAGCAGCAGGAGATCCCTGTCCTCCCAGGGGGGCTGCTGAAGGTCCTGAGCCCACTGGGCCAGAGTCTTCCCCGGGCGCTCCGCCCACCCAGACTGCCAGCCCTGCACCCCCTCTCTGTGGGACCTGCCTGAGCCATCTGTGTCGTCCACCTCCCTTTCAGTCTCCAGCTCCACCTCAGAGCTCGCCTTGCTGCTTGCAAGACTCCCTGCAGAGGCTACAGTGGCTGCCTCCCAGTCCCTGTCCCTAGAGGCCCTTGCTGTGTCACTCCTGCTTCTAGGAGGGCTTCCCCAGGCCTGCTCCCTCAGAGACCAGCCCCCAGGGAGCCTCTCCCCCTGCCCCTGCCGCTTCTGTCGCTCTCTCCCCCTCTCCCTGTGCCCAGCAGAGGCTTGCCTGCCTTCCAGCTGGGCTCCCTGAGCTTCTGCTCCAGAGGCCTGCAAAGCCTGGGGCTCGCCTAGCCTGGCTTGCCCAGGGAGGCCTCCCTCCAGTTCAGCCTGCCCCAGCAGGGCGGGGCACGCCCATCTTTGCCCCAAAGGGGCTCCCCCTCGATCCTCGGGGTGCCTAGGAACCCCTGCCACACTGTCCCCTTCCAATTCCATCCCCACAGGCTGGATGGGGAAGGATTCAGCTCTGGCCACCTTGTTCAGCTGATCTTGCTGCAAGGGCAGAGGCTGCAAGATGGCCTCTAGGCCTCTCCCTTCCAAACTTTCCCCTGCTGCTCCCGCTCCAATCCTCCGACATCCACCCCCCAAACCACCTACATCGGGGTCCCCTAAGGTTCCCCTACATGGTGGGGTGTCCCCCACCCGCGCCCCCTCCGTATTGAGCGAAAAAATTAAGTTTTTTCCACACCAACCTGAGGAGCTCCCAACAAACACAACCTCACCCACCGGAAGTCAGGTTTAGGTTTTGGTTTAGGTTTAGGTTTAGGTTTAGGTTTAGGTTTAGGTTTAGGTTTTGGTTTTAGGAAAATATAATTTTTTTAGGAAAATATAATTTTTATTGGGTTAAAACCACCGTTCTACAAAACACAAATACAGAGAGGGGAGATGCCCACTACATAAACTGTGAGCAGAGCTCCCCGGTACAAAGCAAATACAGAAACAGAGTTAAAAATTTACATTCCCCAAAACAGCACCCTCCCCACCCCAACAAAGTCCCTCCTGGTGCAAGCAAGGGGAAAGAAACACAAATGCAGAAACACAAAGAGCCATCCTGGCACAGATACATTGCTAAAGTAACATTGGAAAAACTATGTACAAAAACAGCGGCAGATATACAACTATTTACAGATATGGACATTTCAAAAAGTCCCCTCTATGTGATGGGCGGGTGCACCCCCTGCAGCCAGCCCCACCGCCGCCGCCACTTGTCCCGAGGCAGGACGCCCCGCTCGTAGCCGGCCTGGTCGCGGAGTCGGGACACCACGAAGTCCGTCCACGCCCGGGCCTCGGTGGGCTTCCCGCCCTGCAGCTCCTTGCCCCGCTGGATGGAGAGGGCGAGCAGGACGAAGAGGTTGACCAGCCGGACCACGGCCCACGGGACGGCTCTGGCGAAGGCCCGGGGCCCGCTCCACGCTCCCGCACCTGCTGCTGGCTCGGCCCCGGAGACCACCGTCTCCCAGCCCTGCTCCGCCAGGCTCGGCCAGTCCAGGGCCCGGGAGACGCCCTCCCACAGGCACCGGGCCGGGGCGCACTCGCTGACAAAGTGCGCCACCGTCTCTCGTGGGAGGGGCTGCTCCGAGCAGGCCGGCCGTCGGCAGAGCTTGCTGGACTCCACCAGCCAGGGGCTCGTGGCCCCCACCCGCAGCACCTGGTGGAAGGCCCGCCAGCGCAGCTCCCACAGGCTGTGGGGGATCAGCCGGTCCCCGAAGGTGCCCCGGACCGCCTCCGCCTGGAAGAGGTAGTCCGAGAGGCGGGCCCGCTTGAGGCGCCGGTGCGCCCGGGCCGTCTCCAGCAGCCCCTCGGTCAGGGCGTTGTAGATGGCACGCCGGAGAGCCGCCTCCTCCACCCCGCCGTCCGGCCCCTTGCACTGCGCCGCACTCACCCCGAACTCCCGGATCCAGCCCGCCGCCTCCTGCCAGTACTCCGGGAGGCCGAGCCGCAGCGCGGCCGAGAGGCGGAAGCCCGTCTCCTGCCCCCTCCACCAGCGGCGCCCCCAGGCCGTGCCCTCGAGCACGTCGCGCAGACGGGCCCAGGCCGAGCCGCCCTTTGTGACGGCTAGGGGCACGCCCGCCTCCTCCTCGGCCCGCAGCCGCAGCTGCCACCGCACCACGCCCCCGCAGTTGGCCGCCAGGAAGACGGCCAGGAAGAGCGGGCCCAGCGCCCGCAGGCCCAGGCCTCCCTCGGCCACCCGCCCGTAGGCGGTGGCCCGCGCCAGGGGGAAGAACTTTGTGCCCCAGAGGAAAGCAAAGACCCGTCCCGTCACGCCGTCCAGGAGGCGCTTGGGCGGAGGGAACACCGCGGCCAGGCTGGTGGCCATCGGGGCGCAGTAGGTGTTGATGTACCTCACCCGCTGGTACAGGCCCAGGCGCCAGGGCTGCCACAGCCGCAGCTTGGCCTCCACCTTCTCCTCCCAGGCCCGCCAGTTGGCCTCCCAGCCCCGGCCGCGCAGGCTGAAGTGCACGCCCAGGATGGGGACCGTCTCCGCCTCCTCGCCCGCTGCTGCCTGGGCGCCCTCCTCCTCCTCCTCCCAGAGCGAGGCCATGGAGCGGAGCCCCACCGATTCCGCCCGGGGCCGGAGGACGTAGCTCCGGGACTTGTCCGGGTTGACGGCCGCCCCGGACACGGCCTCGTACGCCCGGATCTGCTCCCGGACCGCCCGCAGCTCCCCAGAGGTCCGCACCAGCAGCGAGACGTCGTCGGCGTGGGCCACGACCTTCACGGGCCCCTCGCCGCTGCCTCCGGACAGGTCGATGCCCCCGATCCGCCCGTCCCGCTGGATGCGCACCAGCAGCGGGTCCAGCGCCAGCACGTACAGCAGGGCGCTGAGCGGGCAGCCCTGCCGGATGCCCGAGCGCAGGAAGACCGGCTCCCCCGGGTGCCCGTTCACCCACGGGGTGACGCTGGCCTGGCGGTACAGGGTGCGCAGGTACCCCACGAAGGCCTCGGGGACGCCCTTGCTGACCAGCACCTGCTCCAGGTAGGCCCGGTCGACCCGGTCGAAGGCCTTCGACTGGTCGACCTGCAGGACCGCCCCGCCCCACACGCCCGCCCGGGTGGCCTGGAAGACCTCCCGCAGCACGATCAGCGAGTCCGCCATCCGCCGCCCCGGGACCGCGCTGGTCTGCGTCCCGTGGACCAGCTTGGGCGACACCCTCGCCAGGCGGGTGTTGAGCACCTTGGCGAGGATGCGGTAGTCCACGTTGGTCAGCGTGATGGGGCGCCAGTTGGTGACCAGCGTGGGGTCCCCTCCCTTGTACAGGAAGGTGAACGCCCCCCCGAAGAACGCCCCGCTGAAGCTGCTCTCGCCCGACAGGGCCTCGTTGAAGGCCTCTGTCAGCGGCTGGGCCAGGTGCTGCTGGAAGGCCTTGTAGAAGGCGTAGCCCAGGCCGTCCGGGCCGGGCGCCGAGGCCTCTCGGCCCCGCCGGATGGCCTCCAGCACCTCCTCCACCGTCACCGGACGGGTCAGGCCCTCCTCCTCCTCCGCGCTGAGCCGGTCCCGCTCCTCGGGCAGGGCGTCCCGCAAGAAGGCCCGCACGGCCTCCGGGTCCTGCCCCTTGCCCCCGTAGAGCGCCTGATAGTGTCGGTGCAGGACCGACAGCATGCCCTCCGGGGTGGTGCGCAGCTGCCCGCTCTCCGCCTCCCGCAGGCCCTCCATGGGCTGCTGGGGCGCCCGGACCCGCCGGCTCCGCTCCCACTCGTCGCGCTCGACCACCGGCCCCTTGGCGCGGCATCGCTGCCGCTGCCGCCGGCGCTCGCGCCGCTTGCGGTGGAAGGCCTGGACGACGTCGCCGTCCCGCGCCAGCTTCTCCCGGTCCCAGGCCTGGCCCCGGTTGATGCGCTGGTGGGCGGCCAGGAACCCGTTCAGCGCCCGGTGGTACTCCGCCAGGTCCCGGCGGTAGGCCCGCGCGGTCAGCGCCTGGCACCGGCTCCGCACCTCCCCCTTCAGGCTCTCCCACCAGGCCGTGAGCCGGCAGGGCTCGTGCGCCAGCCGGGTCTTGGCGGATACGATGGCCGCCTCCAGCACGTCCCGCAGCTCCTGCTCCCGCAGCAGGTGCGGGTGCAGCCGCCAACGCGGCCGCCCGCGGGGCGGCAGGCGCCCCGCCGCCAGGCGACAGGCCAGCAGGCCGTGGTCCGACCACGGCGTCAGGCGCAGCTGGCACTCCCGCACCTCCCAGAAGGCCTCCGCCCACACCCGGTCCAGCCGGCTGGCCACGCTGGGGTGGTAATAGGTGAAGCGGCCCTCCCGCCGCTCCGGGCAGTTGGCTTGGAAGGTGTGCCTGCAGTGCGTGGGGAAGAAGCCCAGATGGTTCTCCGCCTGCAGGGCCGCGTCCACGAGGCCGAGCTCGCCCTCCAGGAGCTCCTGCAAGCTCCTCTCCTCCGGGGTCAGGGGGGCCGGGGCTGGCGCCGCCCCGGGACGCAGCGACACCCGGTCCTGCTCCCGGGCCCGGTTGTTGAAATCCCCTGCTACCAGCAATGACCGCCGGGTCGCTACCGCGTGGTCCCGCAGGCGCGTCCACAGGCTCTTGCGGAGCCCGGTCCGCTGGGGGCCGTAGACGGCGCAGAGCCGGAAACGCCGCTCCTCCGGCTCGCCGGACTCGGAGATGCCTGACAGGTTAAAATCCAGCAGGGCCAAGTGCCCCGGCGTCACCTCCACCCAGCGCTTGACGGTCAGGCCCTTCCGGGCCCGCACCAGCACCGCCACCCCGCCTGTCCCTTCCGGGGTGAAGGACCAGAAGGACGGGCCGCCCCGCCAGCGCCGCTGAGCACTGCTGCGCTCCTCCTCTCCCCGAAAGTGCAGCTCCTGCAGCACGATCAGGTCGAGGTCTAGGCGGTCGAGCGCCGCCAGGATCTCCCCCCGCCTCTCCTCCTGCCTCAAGCCCCTGGCGTTCCAGGTGGCTATGTTTAGCCGCCAGGCTGGACCCCCTTGGCTCTCCATTAGGATAGCGCTATAAAGTGGGGTTGGGTCCCGAAACAAAGGATCGACGGTACAAACGAAAAACACTTAAGTCCGCTGCAGAAGTCTCCCAACTAACAGAAAACACACACTAGAAAACTCAAACGCACAACAGAAAACAGGCTTCACTCAGCCGTTGCCCCAACGTGGGGCGCACCCGGTGCAGGTCCACCCTCCCGCTGCTGCTGCTCTCCGCTCAGAGAGGGGTCCGGAGCCGCCGACTGGCACTCCATCTCCTCCCCGGCGTCCTCCTCTACCCCCCCCAGGCTCGCGTCTGGGGGTGTAGCAATACCAGTGAGGGGGTGGGTGGGGTCCGTCTCGGTGCCCCCGCCGCCCGGCCCTTCCCCGGGGTCCCCCTCCTCCGGCCGCCACTCCGGAGAGAGCGCCAGTTGCAGGCACTGGTCGCTCGTCTCCATCTCATGGGACGACGGGTCCCCCTCTCCCTCGTTGCCGTGCTCCACTGCCACGTGTTGCGCAGTGCCAGCCTCCGTTGTTCCTCCCGGCGTGCCGGGTGCCCTCTCCCCCTGGGCCACAAGGGCCGGACCCTGTTCCTGCTCCACCTCGGGGTTGGGCGAAGCCTTCCGAGGCTTCTTGCGCCTCTCCTTGGGGCTCTCCCGCACCTTGCCCTCCTCCGCGTCCCCAGGGGACTCCGGACCCGCCTTGTCACCCCTCCGCTTGCGAGAGCTGCGCCTCTGCTTGGGCCGCTGCTCCGCCCGGCTGCCCACCAAGCTCTCCTCCTCGGACGAGGAGCTCCCGCCTGCCGCCGGGGCCTCTCCCTCCTCCTGCTCCGCCAGCACACGCAGCACCCCATAGCGGGACGGGCCCGCCTCCTCCTCCACCTCCTGGCCTCCTTGCGGCTCTGCCCGGCCCGTGCCCTTCCCACGACCGCGGGACACGGTCGTCCAGCCCGCCTCCTCCTCCTCCCGAGCCTCGTCCTGCGCCGCCCCTGCCCGGGCCTCTGCCTGCTGCTGCTGGCTCCGCTCCGCCCTGCGAGCCCGCTCCTCCCGCCGCTCCTTCGCAGCTCGTTCCCGGGCCTCCGCCTCCCGCCGCATCCCCTCGGTGGCCTGCCGCCACTCACGCTCGTAGGCGTCGGGGTAGCGGATGTTAATGGCGGACTGGGGGCAGAGCCGGTAAGCGTGCCCGCGCTCCCCGCACAGGCTGCAGGTGACCGGCCGATCGCACAGGCCGGTCCGGTGGCCCCGCACCCCGCACTTGGAGCACAGCTCCGAAACGCAGTGGCGGCGGAGGTGGTCAAAGCCGCCACACAGGAAACAGGCCGGCGGCTGCCCGCTGTACCTGGTCACGCCCCGATCTGCCCCCATGAAAAAATATTTGGGGAGGTGGCGCAACCTGCCGGTGAACGGCTCCCGCCCGAGGGATACGATGGCCCGGTACTCCCCCGTCCAGTACCCCTTGGCGTCCAAGCGCTTCTCGGGCGGCATCAGCACCGTACAGTGCCGGCTCAGCCACCGCCCGACGTCCTCCTCCGGCACCACGGTGGTGCGGAAGAACACGGTGAGGACCTTGGCCTCCCCCCGGAATAGCGGGATCAGGGAGAGGTCCTGGGCAAAGCGGGGGTCCCGCCGGTACGCCTCCCGTGCCCGCTCCCAGAACAGCTGGTACCCCAGCTCGCTCCGGAAGCAGAGGTCGATCTCGGGGATCCCCGGGGGCGTCAAGATGGCCAAGACCTCTGCGGGCGGAAAACCCAGCTCCCCCTCGAGGAACTCCCCCTCGATCCACTCCCGGGTACAGGTCTCGGCCTTGTCCCCCTTGCAGCGCAGGCGCACCACAAAGCGCTGCCGGGGGTCCTGCTGCGGCTGCTGCGGCCCCTCCTCAAAAAAACGGTGGAGGAACTCGGCGTCCTCCCACAGCTCCCTATCTGGGTCCTCCCAGGTGGCCCTGCCGGGGCGTGCTCCAGCACCCGCCCCCCTCGGTCCTGCTGCAGTGCCCCCAGCCGCGGCAGAGGCATAGCTCCGGGGCGGCCGCCCGCTGCCCACGCCCCCGCTCGCCGCCCTGTTGGTATCGGGCTGTGGCTGTGTTGGCGGCGGAGCGTGCCTATCGGGTTTCCCCGTGTCCATGTTGGCAGAGTTCAGTTCCACAGTGTCTGTGTGGGGCAGAGTTATACTCACTCTGCCACCGCCAGATGGTCCTTGAGGCTCCAAGGCCGTCACGTCCCTGCCCGCCTCCGCGGGGTCTGCGCCGTCTGCCGCTGCCGCCGCTGCCGCCGCGTCGCTCCTCGCCGTCGCCGTCGCCGTCACCCGCGTGGGCCGGTCTCCGGATGTTGTCTGCTGGGGTCCTGGGCCGTTCCGCTCCTCCTGCTGTCGTCCGCCACCGCCACTGCCGCCGCCGCTGCCGCCGCTCCGTCCTCTCCCGCCTCCGTCCGATCTCCCGGGTCCGCTCCACAGGCTGGGTCCCCGATCGAGCCCCTGGTCTCGCTCCCGCTCCGCCTCAGCCTCCGCCCTGGCCGCCGCCCGCTGCCGGATCCGCAGCCTCTCCTGCAGCGCCTCCGCGATCCGCTCCAGGCCGCTCGCAAAGGCGCTGCCCGTCAGCTCCTCTCCGCCCTCTCCGTCCAGGAACGGGGGCCGGTTGTCCCGCGACAGCGCCTCCGCATCTGTCAGCGTGCGGCTCCTCCGCTCCCAGTGCCCTGCCACTGCCTGCAGCACCGCCCGCATCCCTTCCTCCGTCAGCCAGGACGGGAAGCGGGCCTTGCGGTGCCGAAAGCGACGGAAGGCGAGCACCTTCCGCACGGCCAGGATGGTGTGCGCCTTGTGCTGGACTGCCTGCTCCAGGGGGCCCTCCCACTGCTCCCTGAGCACATCCACCAGTTTCCCCTTGGCCTCGCTCAGCAGGTCAAAAACTTGCTGCTGGCTGCATTTACTCAGGTCTTTGAGTTTTAATTTCCCTTTCATAGGCCCCTCTGGGAGACTGATGTTCCAGACCAGGTCTCCCCAGAGCAGCAGGAGATCCCTGTCCTCCCAGGGGGGCTGCTGAAGGTCCTGAGCCCACTGGGCCAGAGTCTTCCCCGGGCGCTCCGCCCACCCAGACTGCCAGCCCTGCACCCCCTCTCTTTGGGACCTGCCTGAGCCATCTGTGTCCTCCACCTCCCTTTCAGTCTCCAGCTCCACCTCAGAGCTTGCCCTGCTGCTTGCAAGACTCCCTGCAGAGGCTACAGAGGCTGCCTCCCAGTCCCTGTCCCTAGAGGCCCTTGCTGTGCCACTCCTGCTTCTAGGAGGGCTTCCCCAGGCCTGCTCCCTCAGAGACCAGCCCCCAGGGAGCCTCTCCCCCTGCCCCTGCCGCTTCTGACGCTCTCTCCCCCTCTCCCTGTGCCCAGCAGAGGCTTGCCTGCCTTCCAGCTGGGCTCCCTGAGCTTCTGCTCCAGAGGCCTGCAAAGCCTGGGGCTCGCCTAGCCTGGCTTGCCCAGGGAGGCCTCCCTCCAGTTCAGCCTGCCCCAGCAGGGCGGGGCACGCCCATCCTTGCCCCAAAGGGGCCCCCCCTCGATCCTCGGGGTGCCTAGGAACCCCTGCCACACTGTCCCCTTCCAACTCCATCCCCACAGGCTGGATGGGGAAGGATTCTGCTCTGGCCTCCTGTTGCAGCTGAGCTTGTTGCATGGGGAAAGGCTGCAAGATGGCCTCTAGGCCTCTCCCTTCCAAACTGTCCCCTGCTGCTCCCGCTCCAATCCTCCGACATCCACCCCCCAAAACACCTACATCGGGGTCCCCTAAGGTTCCCCTACATGGTGGGGTGTCCCCCACCCGCGCCCCCTCCGTATTGAGCGAAAAAATTAAGTTTTTTCCACACCAACCTGAGGAGCTCCCAACAAACACAACCTCACCCACCGGAAGTCAGGTTTAGGTTTAGGTTTAGGTTTAGGTTTAGGTTTAGGTTTAGGTTTAGGTTTAGGTTTAGGTTTAGGTTTGGGTTAGGGTTAGGGTTAGGGTTAGGGTTAGGGTTAGGGTTAGGGTTAGGGTTAGGGTTAGGGTTAGGGTTAGGAATATAGATTTTTTTTTTTTTAGGAATATAGATTTTTTTTATTTATAAATTCCATACTACTTTAAATTTCTTTTTACAATCCCGAACGCAAAAAGCCGTTACAATTCTTGTTTTACTCACAATGTCACTAATACATTTAACATTCCTATCTAACTTACCTCTAATACATTATAGTTTCCTATTTCTAAATTTTATATATTTTAATAACTTTAAAACTCTTAAGTTATTGGGGATGTAGTTCCCTGGTCCCACGGCCAAAACTTTTTCCATTTTTGAGAAATCATTCTTTCTTTCTCATATCTGCTAAATTCTTCTAATTTTTTCAAAATGAAAGAAACTGACTGACTCACACTTGATTCTTGCCCTGTTTTAATTTCCCTTCTTCTTTGAAAGGTCAGAGCCATAAGGACAAAAAGATTAACTAATCTGACCGTGGACCATGGAACCATCCAATAATCCATAATTAAGGCTTCGGTATTTTCTGCTCGTCGCTTCCGTTGTAATGTCTTCTTAGGTCCCCTGAAATGTTCCTCATTACTCAGTCCAGAAACAATCGATTCCCAAGACTGGTACTTCAAATCAGGCCAGTCCATTTTCTTTGCCAACCCTTTCCAGGTTGCCCTGGCCAGTGGACATTCTCGTACAAAATGTTCAATTGTCTCTTTTTTCTCCATGCTAGCTTTTATCATCTGGCGCCGACAAGCCAGCCGAGGACAAAGTTGTTCTTTCTCTGATAGCCATGGTCTGGCTGCTTGAACCCCATATACTTGGTGGAAAAAACGCCACCGTAAGTCCCACAAGTAAAAGGGTACCCTTTTATCTTTAAACGTCTCTATAGGATACACCGGATTCCGCAAATACTGGGATAAAGAAACCTTTATCAACTTCTTTTTAACATCTGGCACAAAATAGCAGTTCTCTAAAATTTGTCTGTAGATTTTCTTTTTCATCATTTTTACAGTAAAACCTCCTTTTAACCATTCCGATTGAATTTTCCAAATTTTAACATAACTATAAACTTCCCATAAATAGTCCGGTCCAGTACATTTCATTGCAAAAGTTGCTTTATAAGTAATATTTCCTGCTTCCCACCAGACATCTCCCCATTTTCTCCCCTTCCAGCCTATAGCAAAAGCTACCAACCAAAACTTTATTTCTTCGATTCCGCCTCTTTGGGCCTCTATCTCTGCCCACCTTCCAAAATTAAAACTCAGAAAATTTACAATAAATAAAGGTCCTATCGCTGGGAGATCAAAACCACCCTCATCAATTGGTCTAAAGGCCGTAGCCCTTGCTATTGGAAAATGAACAGTTCCCCAAAGAAAAATAAAAATTAACTTCTCTATTTCTTTTATCATTAACTGCGGAGGAGGAAATACTGTGGCTATATTGGTTGCTATAGGCATCAAATATGTTTTAATATAAATCGATTTCTGATAAAAACTCAATTTCCAATTTTTCCAAATCTCTAATTTCTCTTTTACTTTCTTTTCCCACATTTTCCAATTAATTAACCACCCATCTCTTTTTAATGAAAAGTATATCCCCAATAGTTTAACTGTTTCAATTTTTTCTGTATTTTTATGAATTTGACCCAATACATCTCCCATTGAAGTGACAGTTATCATCTCTTTGCCATCCAGTGCTATCATAAAACTTTTTTGAACATTCAAACTTGCACCTGAACATTTTTCATATTTTTTAAACAATAACAATAGCCTTCTTAACTCAGAGTTATTTCTTACTAAAACAGACACATCATCTGCATGAGCAACCAGCTTTACAACCACACTGTTTTTCTTTGCTTGTTCTTGTTCTTCTAAATCTCCATTTTCTTCAAAATCATCAGATATTCTTTTAAAAAGACCCCATTGTTCAGGAACAGTTAACTTCATCCCTGAAATATGCTTATCTATATACACCAGGGCTAAAACTGGATCCAGAGCCAGGACATATAACAAAGGGCTCAAAGGGCACCCCTGTCGTACGCCTGACAAAATTGGAATCCGCTGACCACGCCAACCATTCAGTTGTGGCCTGACAGAGGCTCCTCGATACAAAAGCTCAAGTGTGTCAACAAACCTCGAGGGGATCCCTTTCCAACGCAAAACCTCCCATAAATAGAAATGGTGCACGTTGTCAAAAGCTTTTACTTGGTCCAATTGAATAAGATTCCCTCTCCATTGTCCCTTTTTAACTAGCTGAAAGATTTCTCTAAATAAACAAAGAGAATCTGTCATGTATCTTCCTGGGACAGCATTAGTTTGGCAGGCTAAAACAATTTTACTTGCCACCTTTACTAATCGTCTATTCAAAATTTTTGCTAATATTCTGTAATCCACATTTGTTAAAGCTATTGGACGCCAATTTTGCGGAAAGGTCAAATCACCTTGCTTTGGAAAAAATATCAGCGTACCTTCATAAAAAGTCGTACTCAACTGATGACTATCTAAACAAAAATTAAGAACCTTAGTAAGTGGTCCGACTAACCAACTACTAAAAGTCTTATAAAATTTCCACCCTAACCCATCGGGTCCCGGAGCTGAGTTTCCTTTCCCGCTAATTATAGCTTTCTTTACTTCTTCTTCTTCTATGGGACTGAGAAGGGATTGTGCATCTTCCTCAGTTAAACCTTTGTATAACTCATTCTTTGGCAGCTCTTCCAAAAATTTAGTAACCTCTTGGCTTTTAATATCTTTCTGAGAGAATAATTGCTGATAATACCGTTCCATCACCAAAATCATTTCTTTAGGATGATGTTTCACAGGTTGACTTTTTGTCTCTCTCAGTCCCATGCACTCTATTGGGGTCCTTGAACTTCTAGCTTTCGCCCATTGGTCAATATCTACAATTCCTCCCCTAGCCCGAAATTGTTTATAATTCCTTCTCTTTAATCTTTGTTTAGTTTGAAAATCAGTGATAACCTGCTTAGAGTTTTTTAAAAGGGTCTCATCTACAGGAAAACCTTTATTAACATTTGCATGACATCGCAAAAACTGATAAATAGCTCTATGATAATTCATTATCTCTCTTTTGTATATATTTCTCTCAAATCTCTGACATCTTTTTACAACTGTCCTTTTCAATCTTTCCCACCACTCTAGCAGATCATCAGTATAAACATCAAACAAAGTTAACACTTCTGCTAAAATCGTTTCAACAAACTCTTTATATTCCGATTTGTCAAGATTAATTGGATTCAACCTCCACAGGAGCTTACCTTTTGGATATATCTGACCGGTATGACACTCAAGGGCAAGCATCCCATGGTCAGACCAAGGTGTTATTATTACTCGGCATCTATCTACTAAAAGATCTTTCGGAGCCCATATACGATCTATTCTACTAGCAGATTTTGCGTGATAATAAGTAAATCTTACTCCATCCAGTGCAGGATATTTATTTAAGTAAACCTTTCTACTTAGTACTGGGAAAAAATCTAACTCATTATTAATGTCCAGGGCTTTATCTTGAAGCTCTATTTTTTCTAAAAAACTTTGTAACATTTTTTCTTCAGCGGTTAAAACTTTACAACATTTTTTCTTTCCATTATCAAAAGAAGTAGTAGTCCTATCTGACATTCTTGCTCTGTTATTGAAATCTCCCCCAATAATAATATTTCTCCTGGTGACACAATAACTGTTCAATTGTATCCACAACTTCTTCCTGGCTGTCATCACAAGAGGGGCATACACACCAAATAAACGGAAACCTTTCATCTCTGTTTTACCATCAGATAATAATTCCTTAAGGGAAAAATCCACTATCAGTAATCTACCAGGTACTGCCTCTATAACAGTATCTATTGTTAAGCTTTCTTTTCTCTTAAAAAGTATCCCTATTCCATCATTTCGATCATCACCATATGTCCAAAAGGAAGGGCCTGAAGTCCACATCCTTTGTGCTTGACTCCTATCCCTTTCATCATTAAAATGAGTCTCTTGTAAAATATAAATATCATAATCCAAACTAGGAAGTTTTAAAAGAATTTCTTCTCGCCTATCCATTTTTTTTAAACCTCTGGTATTCCAGGTAAGTATTTTTAATTTACTCATCATTTTAAATGTTAAGATTTTAAGGTTTTATCATAGGATTACCCACCACTTTTTTCCTCCTCACACATTTCTAGTTACACAGTATCATATTCTGAACTATCCTCAGCTCTTTCCATACCTGGATTTGAAGAAAAATCTTCTATTTCCACCTTCTCCGGTCTCAGGGAAGAACCGGTTTCTTCACTTGTCCCTGACAAAGAAGAAAATTCCAAAATCTTTTCACTCTCTACCCCCTCAGGAGAACCCTGAGGTGTAGTCCTACTAGGTCCCAAAACACAGGGATCTGGAGGTTTTGGATCCAAAGATTTAAGATCAGGTGAATGAGTTAAATCAATCATATCTGGAGATGAAAATAACAGTGGGGAGGCAAGACTTGTAAAAGAGGTCGCCTCCTCACTTGGCTTATTCAACATTCGGTCAGGTGTGATCGGTTTGTTCTTATGACTCATCTCCAATGACGGTTCTTCAAGCTGTTCATCTGCATGTTCACCTCTAAAAGTCATCATCGTGGCATCTAACACTTCACCGTAAGTTTTATCCATCTTCTTGATAATCATAGTCATCTCCAGTTTAATAACACTACATTCCTTCTCACACTTTTCAATTAGAGCTTTGATTTCCTCCCTTTCCAGCAGGTCAAAAGTTTTATTTAACTTCTTATTTAAATCATCAAGTATATCATACTTCATTTGTATCTCCTCTCGAAGTTGATCCATCCTTTGTCTGCTTTCTGATTCAGCAGCTATTCTTTGCTTGTATCTTTTGCGTTCTCTTCTCTCTTTTTCTAGTCTCAACCGTTGTTCTTTTGGTTGTTGGAACATCTGCAGCTTATTTCCTTCCAAACCGTTTTCATCTATTTCAGAAAAAGCGCTCTCTAAACCTTGATCATCACTCAATTCGTCAGCATCCATTTGTAAAAAACTAAATTTATTATGTCCCGCCAGTTCTTTCAGATTAGATTTTGATTGTGCTTCATTAGACTTTAGAGCCTTTCTCCTTCCTTGCTTTCTTTGTCGCACATTTGTCCATTCTGCATTTCTTTCCTCGGTTTTCCCAGAACCCCGAGCCTTATTCTTCTCTAGTTGATCCTCTTTCTCTAATATATACGACCCCTTTTCTTTTCCACTGCCTTCCGATTCTGCCTGTTGCTCCAAAACACCTTCTCCTTTTTCTCTGTTTTTCTGTTGACCAGCCTGGGGTTGCGATTTTGTTTGTTCCCTCCTTTCTTTATCTTTTTTATTATAATATGCTTGTGGACATCGGTAGTAAATATGTCCATAAGCCCCACAAAGGTTACAACATATTCCTCTTTGGCATGCTGAACTATCATGACCTCTCAATCCACATCGAGAACACAGCGGAGTAGAACAAAACCTTCTTATATGATCATATCCACCACAGTGGTAACAGGCAGGCGGCTGTCCACTGTAGCGAGTTATCCCCCTATCTGGTCCTAGAAAAAAATACTTTGGCATTTCTGCACGTTGTGAAGTAGCATTATCTCTTTTGAATGAAACTATACATCTGTACTCACCAGTCCAATAACCATCCTCATCCCTTTTTTTATGTGGTCCCATAAGAACCTTTGCATATTTTGATATCCAAGTAGCCACATCTTCTTTGGGGATGGTGGTCGTTCTCAAGGTGACTGTAAGCACTTTTGTGTTTCCCCGGAACAATGGTATAACATCAAAGTCTTCTAACAAAGTGGGATTATGATCCACTATTTCTTTACATTGAAACCAAAATTTCTGATAAACCCTTTCAGAAGCAAGGCAAAAGTCCGTCTCTTTTGAACCTGTTAATTGAATGACAGCAATGATATCTTCTTTAGGGAAGTTCATTTTTTCTTTTAATAATGTCTTAATCAAGTACTTTCTCGTGGCTTTTTCTTTATCCTCTCCTTTATATCTGAAACGGACCACAAACCTTTTTTTGGGGTCCCTCTCATCTGAGGCCTCACCTGTAGCAGTACTCCAATAGGCATATTCCTCTTCCCAAAAGTCTCTATGATCAGAAGGGTTGTAAGATGGACGTTTTGTATTTGCTTCTCTTGTATTCCCAGTACTTGTCACATTTGCATAGGACTTTCTGGGCCCGGGCCGATCCTTTCTTTCCACACGAGGGCCTTCGCCTTCATCTCCTTTCGCCCTCTGATCTTGGTTCTGAAGGGTCCTCGACTGCAATGATTCAATAGGTTTAGGATATACAGGATTCATCATAACAGGTGGTCGGGTAGACTTTGGTTTAGCTCCTAATCGTTCTAATTCTTTATCACTTGACTTTGAATATTGATCTCTTTCCATACTCGGATTCTCTGTATCAAAAAGTTCTCCATCATCAGATGGAACCACATCTCCCCATTCTTTACTAAGCCTGGGTTTTTTTTGAACCGGGGCCTTCACCACTGTATCGGGTGCATTTTCTGATGACTCTTCCCCTTCATTCTCTCTTGATTCTTCTTCCTGCCCTTTGGTTATTTCCTTAGGTTGTTTCCCTTTAACAGGCGTCAAAAATTTTTCCTGTTCCAACACTTTCTTTTTATTGCCCATTTCGGGTTTATCCACAACATTGCTCACCTCCTCTTGTGACCTTTCAATTACTGAAATTGGTCTTTGTTGTTTTTGGATCTTGAGTCTTTGTTTCAAAGCATTAATGATTTCCTCCATTCGTTCTAGACACTCTGGAACAGTCACTATCGAAGCAGCTTCTCCAGACTTTACTCTAAGGAACATTTGGGCATCTTCGAAGGGGTGTTCCCAGAATCTAGCAGTTTCCTGAAAAGTCTTCAACATGTATCGCTCTTCCAACCATTTTGGAGGGGATTTAACCGAAGTTCTAGGTTTCCTGAAGACCATCACTTTCTGGATGACCTCCAACGTTGCTGTTTTAGAGCGGATGAGATCCACATTGTTCTCTTCCACTTTCTTCCCTTGCAAAAGTTGCAACAACGATTCCCGTTTTTTATCAAGAATAGCCCATAGAGCATCTTGACCTTGTTTTGGTAATTTATACTTTGCATCAATTGGCAAGTCTAAATGCGCCACCACAAATCCCCATAGTTTAACCATGTCTATATAACTAAAGTGTTTAGGCAAAATAATGTCTCTGACAGCTTCTTTAAAGTCCCTCCCCAGCAGAATTTGCCAAGATTTCTTTATTCCTCCCTCTTTTGATGGTTGAGTCTGGGTTTTCTTTCTCTTCTTTTGTGTAACAAACTTTTCCTCCTCCTCCTCCTCACTTTCCTCTGCACCTGCATCTTCCACATCAGAGAAGTACAACGGGGTATCCTCACCACCTTCAAATTCTGACCCTGCTGAGATGTATTCCATCTCATCCCCAGCCTGATCACTTAAATGTAACTGACTATCATCTTCCATAGTCTTTTCAGAAATTTGTTTCAATTGAAATCTAGACACATTCCTTTTAGTTATCTGGTCATCTGACATAATATCTTCCCGTGTTTTAAGGGGTGAACGGTCCCGGTCAACCATCAATAATCCTACATCATCCAAGGATCTAAATATTTTTGACAAATTCTTTCTAACATTAGGTTGCGTTTGTACCTTAATTTCTGAGTGCAAAGGTAATGACTGTATTAAACACTGTTCATCAGGTAGAGCCCTGGATGCTTCCTCATTATCACTCTGGGTCTCCACATCAATTTGAGTTTGGTCTTGTGCATCTATGCCAGAGGAAAGTAATATTTTCTGCTTTTTTGGTAGGTTACACAAAATGGATCGGGACCTTTCATCATCTGAGACATTGGTCTCAGGCTCCCCTTCAATTTGAGACATAGTTTGTAAAAGTACTCCACCAGGAACCCCACTTTTTACATTGGTTTCACTTTCAAAGCCAGTCAATCCAGAGTCTTTGTCTTTCTCACTATCATGGGCGTGGCCCAAGTTTGAGAGTGTTTGTTGAGCTCTAGGAACATCCAATTGAGATAATTCTGATGGCATTGAACTCCCCTTTTCCTGGCCTTCGATTAGAGGTATAACACCCTCACTTACTCTCGAGTAAACACCATCTTTCCCTCCCTTTTTGCTCTCTATAGGAAACAACTCACTGTGTTCTTGCTGCTTGGCTTCACTGAGGCCTTTTGGATACAAATTCTTCTCTTGCAGATTGCTCTGGCAGGAGTTGTCCATTCTGACTGGTTCTGGTATCAAAACGCTCTCTCCGCCTTCCCCTTTATGATGGGGTGCGGCATGATCCACTTCTCGCTGTTTGGTGGTCGTGTTTTTGAAAAAAACACAGGAGCACTCCAAACAGACAGCCTTTCCCTTCACATTGAAAGGTTAGGGTTAGGGTTAGGGTTAGGGTTAGGGTTAGGGTTAGGGTTAGGGTTAGGGTTAGGGTTAGGGTTAGGGTTAGGGTTAGGGTTAGGGTTAGGAATAAATGATTTTTTTTTTTTTTTTTTAGGAATAAATGATTTTTATTGGACAAAGCCACCGTCCTACAGCACGTAAAGACAGTGGTCAGGAACACAAGCACAGCCAACAGGGAGGACAAGGTACAAAGCAAGGGCATACAACGCATAAAAACACAGAAGCAAATAAACAACCCCCCCCTCGGAGAAGTACATCCCTCTGTACAGAACCCAGGACAGACCTGGGAAACAAAGCAGTTCAAAGCAAATACATAACTAATACAAAACAGCTACACAAAGATTTACATCAACAGAAAACATAATCAAAATGTCCAACTATTTAAAACTATGTACAACTATTTACAACAGGGCATACGGAGAGAGAAAAACACTTGAGATGGACCAGAAAACCCCCGCACCCACAGTTCGCCCTTGCTACCGGGGCACCGCCACCTCCTTGTCCCCGACTCCAGCAGGGGGGTCAGGAATCCGAGGACCCCGACATGCGGACCCATGGCCTGTGGCCACCATCTTCTCTACCCCCTCCGATGCCAGAGGTGTAGCCCTACGCACGCCCTCGCCACCGAGGGGCAGTGAAGGCGGCGGGTCGCCCGCCTGCGGCGTGGCCATCCCATCCCCCTCCGCTGCTGCTCCCTCCGGGGACGGGGCCATCCACAGCCGGAGCGTCTCGCGAGCCTCCGTCTCCGGCGCCCTGACCGCCTCCTCCCTTGCTGCCTCAGGACCAGGTGGGATACAGCCGCTCCCCTGCTCCTCCGACTGCATCTCCACCTCCGCAGCGGGATCCGCCTCCACCACCCGTGTACCCCCTACCTCCGGCCGTGCCGGCACCACCCTCGGCTCCTCCGTGTGCAGCTGGGCGCTGTGGACCTCCAGCGGCCCCTTGCGCCGCTTGCGCTGCCTCTTCCCCTTGGGACTCCCCTTCCCACCGGAGCCACCCGTCGGACTCGGAGGCGCGTCCGGAGAGTCGGGAGACGCCGGGTTAGGGTTAGGGTTAGGGTTAGGGTTAGGGTTAGGGTTAGGGTTAGGGTTAGGAATATATATATATATTTTTTTTTTAGGAATATATATATTTTTATTTGTAAAAAAACCATTCTACATTCCAGATTACTCAGGCACATACTTAGTTACAAAATACACATTCTACATTCCAGATTACTCAAGCACATACTTAGTTACAGAATACACACATTTACTAATTTCTTTTTACAGACACTATTTACAGGAAACATATACATTCATTACCTTATCATTCTATTCTTTACTTTCCTCTCCCTCCCCTCGACCCTGTACTCCAGACTCCTCATCGGTAGAAAATTCTGAACTCCATTCACTGGTTGTGTAATCTATACCATCAAAATCACCCTTACCCTCATCCATTGCACTGAGATATCCCTGAACTTCATTCTCTGAAAGCTGCTTCCCATAAAACAGACTCTTTTTTGCTACCAGAATCTGTTTCCTAATTTTGTTCACATATTCAAGCATATTCAGCTCCTCCTCCTCAACTTCACGCAACTGGTCTCCAGCCCTCTCATAGTCAGGTCCCAATAGAATCCCCGATTCGTACACTTTGGACCCCTCTCCTAAAGAGTACCTAATCTGCCGAATTCTGGCTTTCCCGAACTTTTTTTCCTCACGTAGAGAAGCCATCAGGCGCTCCTGGCGATCCTGAAAGCCCTCTGAAACAGAAGGAATCGTCTGAATCTTTTCCCTTTCCTTTCGCTCCGCTACTGCTTTTCTATAATTTAAGTTACTTTCCAAAAAATCCTCTGTCCACCTGTCCCACCATTCCCACGCCCTTTTCATCTTTACCTCTGCCCTTTTTACTCTCTCCTCCTCTGAACTGGACTCAGCTATTTTTCTAGTACTGTCAGCCGAACCAGTGTTATGGGAGGTTCCTTTCTTCTCCACTACACTTTGCATCTCTGATCGTGTTTCTGTTTGCATTTCTATTTGTGTTTCTGCTTGTGTTTCTGCCTGTGTTTCTGCTTGTGTTTCTGCTTGCACTTCTGTTCTTGTTTCTGCCTGCGCCTCTTTTCGTGTCTCTATTTGCATTTCTATTTGTGTCTCTGCACGTGTTTCTACTTGTACTTCTGCTCGTGTTCCTGCTTGCGCTTCTGCTCGTGTTTGTGTTTCTGTTTGCATTCCCATTTCTCTCTCTCCCTCCTTTTCCTTCCCTTCTCCCCTTCCTAAATCCCTTCTGTTCCCCTCCTCACTGCTCTTCTGCTCCTTCTTATCCTTTTCTTTTTGCTCCTGTGCCTCTAGCTGCCTTCCCAATATATATAACTCAATTGTACAGTCTTTCTCTTTTTCCTTCAATTCTACAATGTGCGCCTCCCCCTCTGCAGACGGGTTGATCCTCTGCTGTTCCTCATACCATTCTCTTTCCCCCTGCAGTGAAGCTGCCAATACTTTCTTTTCCCTTTTCTTTAGAAGCAATTCAGACTTCGATTTCTCAGTTAAATTCCTCCCCTTGACCTTTACACCCCTTTCTCTCCCTATTTCCATCTCCATCCTAGCTTCTGGTCCTACTAAAAACTGCTGATCTCTGTGCGTGAATGAAAGGTCTGGCTGTGATTCATTTCCCTTAGATATGTCTCGGGATATCTCCTCCTGCTTTCTTTTCCTCTTCTTCAGCTCTCCTACTTTATGCTGACTCTCTCCCCCTTCCACCACTTCCATCTCCACCGCCTCCTGCTCCCCAGCTTCTTCCCCCTGATCCTCTTGCAAAACTGCAAACCTATTGCCTGTAGAACAGCCATCTCTTGTCCCCTCCTCCCTTGCTGCTGAGGTACCATCCGCCGCTATCGCCCTCCTTTTCCTCCTCACCTCTTCCCATTCCTCTCCGTCACCCTTTGACCAGGATGATCCTGTCTCTTTCTCTTTTTCCCCTTCCCCCTCCTTCTTGCCTGCCCCCCTGGCTCGCTCCGCCCCCTCTCGATCCCTGCGATAAAACTCCGGATAAAGGATATTCAACTCCGATTCAGGGCAGAATCGGTATACATGGCCCTTCCCTGCACACAAACCACAGGAAATGCTTTCCGTGCAGTCCGCCGCGTTATGACCCCCAATACTGCATCTTGAACAGAACGCCAGGGAACAATTCCTGCGCAAATGATCGAAAGCGCCGCATCTGAAACATGCGGGGGGCTGGCCTCCGTAACGGGTTACACCCCTGTCGGCCCCCAGAAAAAAATACTTTGGCAAGTGTCGGAGACGCCCTGTATACGGGTCCCTTTGTAAGGCCACGACAGCCCTATACTCCCCTGTCCACAGGCCCTCTTCATCTTTCCTCTTCTCCGGTTCCAGCAAAACTCTACACCTGTGTCTCAACCACTTTGAGAGGTCTTCCGCTGGAATAACCGTTGTCCTGAAACTGACCGTTAGAACCCTGATCTCTCCCCTAAACAAAGGGATAACGTTATACTCTTCGAGACCTTCGGGCTCCGAAACCAACATCGCCCTTAACTTATCCCAAAACTTCTGGTATGTCAGTTCTGATGTGAAGCACAAGTCTATTTCCTTAGAGCCAGGGGGGATGATTAAAGCCAAAATATCCTCCCTGGCCACTCCTAATCTTTGAAAGAGCACTTCTCTAGTCACGTACTGCCTTCCTATTTTCTCTAGATCCTGGCCTTTGTACTGCAACCTCACTACATATCTTTGTCTGGGGTCTTGCTCCTCCGGCAAGGTCTCATAAAACTGCGTGAGGAACCGTTCGTCCTCCAAAATATCTAATTCAGAAAATCCCACCCTCCCCACCGAGTCTAGTCTCACCCCCCTCTCGGCGGTCGATCCCCTGGCCGCCGCCTTAGCGTACGAAGGTCCGCCGGGCCTGATACCCGACGGCCGACCTCCTTGTCTCCCCTGATCCAAAACATGTTGTGTGCTCCGCTCCCTGTGTTCTTGTACCTCCCTCACCCTTTGTCGAGCAGTCCCAGTTCCGGTCGCTGTCCGCTGCCTCCGATCCTCACGACGCTGTCCTTCCGTCTCCTTTGCCCCTCCAGACTCACGTCTCGCTCTATCCAGTTCAGAGTCCTCTTGCTCACTCGTTATCTCAAAAGCCTTTCCGAGTTCAGTCCCTTCGTGCGTGTCCATGTCTGCTCCTGCCTCCGCCTCTGCACCTCGGGTTGCTAGAGTCCCAGTCCCAGCCAGTCGAACAGATGTTTCCTTAGCCAAGGGAACATTAAACACAGAACGAGTACCCTGATCCTGCGACCTACCACTTTCCCCCCCTTCCCGTTTTCTCTTTTCACCCCCTTTCCCAGTCTCCTCCCCCCTCCCCTTCCTTCCCTCTGCCCCCCTTTCGCCACCTCCCCTTTCTGCAACTTCCATTTCCATCTCAGAACCCCAACTAATCTTTATGCAAGCGAGGTCTTGCTCTGCATCCTGCCCCCCCTTCCTATTTACATCATTTGCTCCAAACAGACTTTTCCTGGTAGACACTCCCGTCCCTTTTACCCCCTCATCCCACTCTTTCCCTCCTTTCCTTTCCACATCCTTGGAAATGGTCGCTACTGGTTCCGAGGACATAGCCAGGCCCGAAACCGCCAACGTCTTCTTCCCCGTTTTCCCAAGCTCACCCATTTTCGGGGGCATTCCTCGACACGGAGATGCCCCCTGGTTAACACCACCGGCCTTTCTGCTCTCTTCCTCGTCGGTGCTGTCCACGATCGTCTCCATCCCTCCGTTCCCTCCTGCTGCTCTGACCCGCGATCTAGCCGACGCCGGTGACTTGCCCTTGACTTTAGGTGCCGATAGTCCTTCTCTTTTCATCACCAGCCTCCTCTGCTTCAAATACGTGACCAGCTTTGTTAACCAGGCCACGAACTCAGCTATCGTCATGGCAGAGTGCGGATCTCCCGGGACTCTGAAAAATGGGGGTCCCCGCCGGTCGAAACTGCCTTGCTCTTCTGCGTGTCCCTCCCAAAAGCGTAAAAGTTCCTGAAACATTCTTATCATCTCTTCCTCTGCCAGCCACTCTGGATATCTGCCTTTAAGTTTCTTCAATTTCCTCATACAAATGATTTTCCTCGTAGCCAGCAAGGACAGAGCCCTGAGCCTGCTGGCATCATTAAACGATACGCTCTTTTCTAATTTAAGCACCCTAAAAAGGTGCGCCTTTGCCTTCGTGAAAAGTGCAAACACAGCCTCCTGCCCAGCCTTGGCAAAATTCCCAGTACAATGGACATTCTTCAAGGCCATATGTGCTACTACATACCCCCACAACTTCACCATGTCATTCTCCGCATAAGGAGGAGAGAGAATCAATTGGTGAATCTCATCTACAGAGGCTTGTAACTGCTTTTCCCACAAAACAATCTTAGAGTCTTTATAAGGGTCAGGTTCTTGATCGGAAAGTGTGGTATCACCACTATACTGCTCAGGGTGCGGCTCGCTCAAGCGCTCATCCGAGAAAAACTCAGAGACTGAGGCCCCATTGTCCGTTTCAAACTCCTCCATCCACAATGCTGGTCTCTTTTCTCCTTTTTTGTCTGATTCCAGCCCCGAAGCAGAGGATTCCCCCCTCTCTCCTACTGTAATGGGGGGAGCAGATTCCCCTCCTTGCCGGGGAGGCCCCCGTTCAGATACTTGGGAAAAACCCTTCCCCGTTTGTTCCCCCAACCGCTGGGCATCTGTGATGATCTTTTTAACATTCCCCGATCCAAGCTGGGGGTGGATGGCGACGGATTCTGCAGCCTGCCCATACTCTGTTTTTGCAGACTCACCCAAAATGGCTTCTTTTTCTTTCCCAGGAGAACAGGCCGAAACTTCATCCGCCCGCATCCGCTCAATCCTGGTAGTTGGGGTCTCCTTTTTCGACTCCTCAGGACCCCCAGAGGTTCCCCTCCGAGGACTCTTCTTTTTGGCAGCTCTGCCCGTCATTTTGACTCCTTACCGGAGAGGTTTTTCTCCCCAGCCCCAGGAGCTGGTACAAAGCATGGCCGCCCCGCTCGATGGATAGAGTTAGGGTTAGGGTTAGGGTTAGGGTTAGGGTTAGGGTTAGGGTTAGGGTTAGGGTTAGGGTTAGGGTTAGGGTTAGGGTTAGGGTTAGGGTTAGGGTTAGGGTTAGGGTTAGGAATATAGATTTTTTTTTTTTTTTTTTAGGAATATAGATTTTTATTTGTTAAAAAACCATTCTACACTCCAGATTACTCAGGCACATACTTAGTTACAGAATACACACAGTTACGAATTTCTTTTACAGACGCTATTTACAGGAGACATATACAGGTAATATATACAAGGGATTTATACAGAGGAATTATACATTTCATATTTACAACAGACTTTCATTCCCACTTTACATATACCTTTTTATTTGCCTTTTAGGCAACTGAGGCCGTTCACCTAATAGGCGGATGAACGCACTCCAACCATCCCCATCTCCTCTCCCACTTTGTTTGCTCTGTCTTGTCCTTTTCGTATTCTGCCAGCTGTTTTAACCTGGCTACTACAAAGGTCACCCAGTTGTCCACTTTCTGTGCCTTCTTTTCCTTGATCTCCTTCTCCCTTTGCAGACTTAAAGCCAGGATCACGTACAAGTTTATCAGTCTGCCTATCGACCATGGGACCCGTCTTACTGTTTTGCCTCCCACGGTACCCTTCCGACACACTCTGGGCCCCTTCAACGTGTCTCCCTCCGGCTCCCTCCCAGAGACCACGTCCTCCCATGTTTGGGAAGCCAGTTCCGGCCAGCTGAGGGCTTTCGCTATCCCGTTCCATAGCCTTTGGGCCGGGTAACATTTTTTAACAAAATGTTCCAAAGTTTCCCTCACCGGGGCACCGCCGTCTCCAGGAGTTGTCGCTCCAGTGCATTCCACCCTTTTGCAGCACTTTTGCCCCTCTGATAACCATGGGCAGGTGGATCCCAACTTGATTACCTGGTGGTAAGCTCTCCACCGGAGCTCCCACAAAACGAATGGAATACCTCTGTCTGTGAAGTAGGCGACCTTTGCCTCCCGCTGGAATAGGTACCTGGATACCCGATCTCTTTTCGAGCACCTTTCCACCTCCCAGTTTTGGAAAACCTTTTCCATTACCTTTTCATAAATGCGGTGTTTTAGGTGCTTGATTTCCAGATCTCTCCCTTTGCAAATTTCAGACTCCAGACCCAGCTCCCTAATCCAACAGGCTGCTTCCCGGATGTAATCTGGAAGGGGAAGCTTTAGTGCCTGGGTAAGGGTGAACCCCTCCTCTCCCTGCGCCCACCATTTCTTTCCCCAAGCCGTGTGCTCCCACCCGGCCGCAAAAAGGTCCCACACTGCCCCGCGGTGAGAGAGTTGGACATTTCCTCCCTCCCTCTCCTGCTGCCTTTTAGCCAGCCCACCAAAATTCTGTGCCAGGAACGTTGCCGCAAACAGTGGACCGAGGCTCCATGCTCCCAAACCCCCTTCCTTGATGTTTTGGTACGCCACCGCCCTGGATAGGGGGAAAAACTTCGTGCCCCACAAGAAGCCGAAGAATTTCCCTATCACCCTATCCAGGAGGGGCTTAGGGGGTGGGTAGACAGCCGCTAGACCCAGGGCCATTGGGACACAATACACGTTGAAAAACCTCACCCTTTGGTACAGGGTTAGTCTCCAGCCTTGCCACTCTTTCAACTTAACATCCACCCTGTCTGCCCACCGCTGCCAGTTAGCTTCCCAACCCCTTTCCTGGAGGCTAAAATTGACCCCCAAGATGCTGACGTGGTCCACTAACTGGACGGGATCGTCCGCGGTCATCGACTGACTAACAATTTTAGGACAGTGGGGAAACAGAGTGAAGCATCTCGTTTTGGCCCTGTTGACTTGGGCGCCCGATGCGATGCAGTACTCTTGGATGATCTCCTGCAACGCCTCCTTCTCCCTCTCGCTGTTCAGGAGAACGTAAACGTCATCTGCATGGGCTACGGTTTTAACCGCCCACCGTTCCGCCCCGGACTCCTGGACTCCCTCCACCGTCAGCCCTCTCAGGTTACTCGCCGCTTGGATCCTTGCCAGAAATGGATCCAGCGCCAAGACATACAATAGTGGGCTAAGAGGGCACCCCTGTCGAATCCCCGACAGAAGCGGGATTCGCCCTCCTTCCCAGCCGTTGACCACTGGACACACGTAAGCCTGCTCGTATATGATCTGCAGATAATCAACAAACTGTCTGGGAATGCCCTTCCTTTCCAAGACTCTCCACAGGAAGGACCTATCTATCCTGTCGAAAGCCTTGGATTGGTCCATTTGGAGCAGGATCCCCTGCCACCTCCCAGCACGAACCGAGCGAAAGACTTCCCTTATTAAAAGTAAGGAGTCTGTCATCCTTCGCCCTGGCACCGCGCTGGTCTGCGAGCTGGTCAATAACCTGTGGGCCAACTTGGCCAGCCTGTTGTTCAAAACCTTTGCCAGGATCCGATAGTCGATGTTGGTCATCGTTATCGGCCTCCAGTTCCCTGGCAGGGTGGGGTCTCCGTCTTTATAAATGAAAGCTAAACTCCCCCCGTAGAACTCTGGCCTAAAGTTACTCTCTCGTCCGAGAGCAGCATTAAAGGCTGCGGCCATAGGACCGGCCAACTCCCCCTGGAAAATCTTATAAAACGGGTATGTGAGCCCATCCGGACCCGGAGCCGCCGCATCCCTTCCGTTTTTAATAGCCGTCCTGACCTCCTGCTCCGTTATCTGCCCCACTAGCTGTTCTTGCTCCTCAACACTCAGCTCTCCAGACCCGTCCATGGGCATCTGATTTAGAAAACCCTCCATCTCCGAGTCCGGTGTTTTCCGGCCCCTGTACAGTTCCAAGTAAAATTCTCCCATTATTTCCAACATCCCCGTATGGGAGCGCTGGAGTTGCTCGCCCGGGGCTCTTCTCAGTCCATTCAAACTTGTTCTCTGCCTTCCTCCTTTCCTGTGTTTCTCCCACTCATGGTGTTCTATCAGTGAGCCTCTTGCCCTACACTTCTGCTTCTGCACCCTCTCAGCCCTTTTCTTCTGATGGAATTCTTGAATGACTTTTCCATCCCGTGCCAACCTGGCCTTATCCCACTGCAATCCTTGGTTAATACGGTGGTGAGCCTTTAGAAAACCCGCCAGTGCCTTGTGATATGCAGCGAGGTCCTTCCGATACACTCGGGAGACCATCGCCACGCACCTCCGTCTTATCTCCACCTTCAAGCTCTCCCACCACACCACTGGGTTTTCCCACCGGGGTCGCTGCAACTGCAACCAGATCCCTATAGTCCCTTCTAACATCTCTCTGATGTCATTCTCTTTCAATAGAGAGGGGTACAGCCTCCACCGCTGCTTTCCAAAGAGAGGGAGATGGGCTGTGAACAGCTCAAGTGAGAGAAACCCATGATCAGACCAGGGGGTTAAACCTATCTGACATGAGGCCACTTTCCAGTATCCTTCTGCCCACACCCTGTCGATCCTGCTGGCCGACCCGGCGTGGTAGTAAGTGTACCGGCCTTTCCACCGGTGAGGGAAGTTAGTCAGAAAAGTTTTCTTGCAAGATACGGGGTGAAAAATTAGCTGGTTCTCCCTCTGTAAGGCCATATCCTGCAACTCTCTGGAGTCTAGGAAGGCCTTCAGGTCTCTCTCCTCCGGTGTCAGAGGTGGAGGAGGCTTCTGCCCCATGGCCGATAGTGATATTCTATCGTCTGCCTGGGCCCGATTATTAAAGTCCCCAGCTACTATCACTGATCTTCTAGTGAAGGCGTAATCCTTTAGTTTTGCCCAGACGCTCCGCCTGAAATTTAATTGTACTGGAGCGTACAAGGCACACAGCCTCATTTGTCTCTGACTCATCTTCCCTCCCGTCGACTGCCCTGATATGCTAAAGTCAAGAACCACGAGGTGGCCCGGTACGACTTCTATCCACCGGGTCAGCCGAATGTCCTTTCTGGCCCTCAACAGGATCGCCACTCCCCCTGTGCCCTCGGGCTTGAAAGACCAAAATGATGGGCCCCAAGTCCATTTGCTTTGCGCCTCCCTAACATCACGCTGGTCTTTGAAGTTCAGTTCCTGTAGGATCATCACATCCTGCCTCAAACCATTAAGATGATCAAGAATATCTACCCTTCTTGTCATCTGTTTTAACCCCCTCACATTCCACGTTAGTATTTTTAAACTCAAAGCCTCCGATGACAGTGTTTTGAATGGTAAAGATTTATCAAGGGTAACTACAAAAAAGAAAAACCTACAAAAATTCCACCAAGTATTTGCCCTTGCCTCAAAAAGCAATCCTATGAACGTTCTTGGAGCAACTTGGTCCCTCAGCAACACTATTGACCCGACCCAGTGGGCAAAGCTTCCATATTTTCTACCTCCTCGGGAGTGTCTTCCCGAGGCGTAGTCCTACCGGGGGTTGACGGGGAGGCCTGTGACTCCATCTCAGAAGTCTCAAGTCCCGGCGCCAAAGTTACTAAACTGGGAGCTGGAGGAGCTCGAGCGGGGCCAGGTGTGGAAGGGAGAGGGACCTCGAGCTCCGAGAGCCCTGCTTCCGTCCCCTTCCCCATCTGCGATAGGATCCTCTCTCCCCCTCTCACTCCCCGTCCCTCCTCTCCACCTCCACCTGCCTCCTGACTTTGCAGTGTCGGGATAGTAGTACATTCTGGCTCTGTCGTAGTTTCGCATATGCCCTTTGTCTCCTGGGCCTCTTTCCTTCCCCCTTCACTCTTTCGCTGTTCTAACGACGCCAGTTCCTTCTCTATCTCATTCCAGCGAGCATCGAGTTCGGCCCATTTGCTCTCTAGCTGTCGTAAATCTGTCTCTTTCTCCTGAGTGGGATTCTCAGTCAGTCTCTGGTCAGCTACTGTAATTTGACTGTTTACTCTCTCACGCTCTTTATGCACCTTCCTCAATTCCTTCTCCAGGGTCTCCCTAAATCGTTCCCTGTCTGCTTCGGACAACGGCGAATTCACCCTAACTTTCTTCCTGTCCTGTTTGACAGGGCGGTTGCCTGCAGGGTTTCCCTTCGCATCCTCTTTCCCCACCGGTGACACATTGATCGTTTCACTCTGACGTTTCCTGCTGCTGGATTTTCCCATACTCTCCCCCTCTTGCACACCTCCATCTCCCTCTCGCCCGCCTTCATCAACCTGCTGATCCTCAAGGATCTGATACGTGTTGGTCCATCTCCCGGGCTCAGACCTCCCAGCATGATCCCCTCCTTTTTTCCCTCTAGTGGGACGTTGTCGCCTCCTAACCACCAGCCACTCGTCCGGTTCCCTCTCATTCTGGTTTCCTGACGAACGTCCCTTCTGCTCAACCCGCTCGCCCTTTTCTCCTGCTGGTTCCGTCTCTCGACCTTGGGTTTGTGCTTGGGCCTGAGCCTGGGCGTGGGCATGGGCTTGGGCTTGGGCTTGCCTTTCTTGCCTTTGCTCCCTCGCCCATCTCATCGCCTCATCCCTGGCTGCGGTTTCCCTGGCCTTTTCCATGTCTCTCCGGTACACCTCCGGAAACTGAACATTAATTTCCGCTTCCGGGCAAAACCTATAAGCATGACCTCGTATGTCACAGAGGCTGCACATTACTTCTCGAACACAGATGCTAGTTCTATGCCCCCTTACTCCACACTTCGAGCATAGCTCAGTCTGGCAGTATTTTCGAATATGGTCATACCCACCACACTGAAAGCACGCTGTGGGTTGGCCACTGTATCTGGTTGTACCCCTGTCAGCCCCCATAAAAAAATATTTTGGGAGGTGACGCACCTGACCCGAGTAAGGATCTCTGTCCAGGGCGATTATTGCTCTATACTCCCCCGTCCAGTGACCCCACTCATCCCTCTTTTTCTCAGGGCGGAGGAGTACCTTACATCGTTTACGTAACCATCTCTCAATGTCTGCCTCTGGTATAATCGTGGTTCTAAAAAAGATTGTTAGAACCTTAGTTTCCCCTCTAAACAGTGGAACAATGTTAAAGTCATGCAGGAATATGGGGTCCACCTTTATGGCCGCCCTACAAAGTTCCCAAAAAAGGTGGTATGCTCTTTCCGAAGGAAAGCATATGTCCATTTCCTTAAGTCCTGGCGGGATAAGAATAGCCAAAACCTCCTCGTGTGGGAATCCCAGAAATTTGTGCAGAAAGTCCTCTGCCACAAATTTCCTCGTAATCTTGTTTTCGTCTTGCCCCCTGTAGCGTAGTCTGACCACAAAACGTTGTCTTGGGTTCACTTCCTCCGGCATCAAGTCATAAAACTGTGCCAAAAAGGCATCATCCTCCCAAAATATTGCATCCAAGTCACTATGCAAGTCCTTCCTCCGCTCTCCCCCTGCACCCTGCTGCACCAGTCCTCTCGATGCTGCCGAAGCGTAGGAAACACCCGGAGCTTGTTGTGTCCCTTGTGTGTCCCGTCTTGCCTTTGTTTCTCCCGGAGGTTTCCCCTGTCCCTCCTCGTCCGAGGAAGGAACGGGGAGAGCTCTTTGGTGTGACGCAGAGTCTGTACTCACACAAACACTTTTGTCCCGGGATTTCAGCTTTGGCCTGGCTCCCGCCTCTGTCTGTTTTCCGTCCTGTCCCTTCTTTCCGCTGTCCTCCGACTCAGCAGATGCTCCACGCCTGCCAGACGCCTCCTTGCCGGTCACGATCTCCATCAACGGGCTCCCCAAGGTCGTCACCGATGCCTCGCCGCTCAATTGCGTGTCCCTAAAGATGAGGGGGGTGGAAAACAAACTGCGAGCAGCCTGTTCTGTAGCTTGCTGAACCTTAGCCCCTGTCATTGTTGTCTCACCCTCCTTCCTTTTTAAATAACTCCTTTCACCCCATCCATCACCGTCTCCACCTCCTTCCCCCTCCTCCCTTAAATCAGCCTGGGATCCCCAACTTATGGCTTTTACTGGTTGGGAGTCTGTCTCCGAAATCCCCGAAGTATCATCATCCCCCATAAAGCCTGCTTCACTCCTTCTCTCCCCTTCTCCCAAATCTAACTTTCTAATAGCTTTCTTTTGCTTTCCCTTGGGTGGGGATTGGCGTTTTCCTTTCTGATAACCCTCACCGGTTTGCGGGGACCCCTCACGAGAGGGCATCCCCTTGTACGTTGCAGTGCTCCTCAAAGAGTCAGCATCACCATCCTCCGTGCTGCCTCCGTCCGCACGTCTCTCCTCTCTGCGGCGCTGCTGGTCTCCCTCGGAACGTTTTGTCTTCTGACTAGTCCTCATGTATTGCTGCCACTCCAGCCTTTCTTTCACTTGTCGGATTTTCATTTGCTGTCTCTTTTTTAAGGAATATATCATATCCCCCAACCATTGCAGAAAACTCTCCCGCTGCATTCTGGGAGATCCCTGTTGATAGTCTTCTCTAAAGTATGGCCCTTCAACTGGCATGCTCTGAGCAGAAGTTTCCAATCCCTTCTGAGCAGTCCAGTATCTGTGCACTTCCTGTAAAGTGCCCATGAACTCCTTCTCCTGTAGCCATTCTGGGTAGTAACTATCAGTATTCTTCTTTCTCTTGAAGCAGGTGATCCTCCTTGCCACTAGCAAAGATACTGCCTTCTTTTCGGCAGCCACCATTATAGGGCATTGCACAAGCCCTTTGAGGGCATCCACAAGCGGTTCCTTTGCCTTAGTGAGCAGATCCACTATTCCCTTCTGTGAATACTTATTTAAGTCTTTTTCCGTTGGAATCTCTGGAAAATCCACCCGTGCCACAATATATGCCCACAGCCGCACCATATCGTTTTGTTGGATGGGGCACTGCACCAGCCTTTGTCGCATCACTTTCAACGGAGCATTAAGGAAACTCTTCCATTCTGTCCAAGTCATCTTGCTTTGAGGGGAGTCCTTCAGGTTTTTAGCATCACCTACCATTTCTTCCTCCTCTTCCCCTTCTTCCACTGTTCTCCTCCTGCTTTCTAGTGCCATCTCCTCCTCTTCACTCTCCGAGTCAAAAGTAAGATGTTTTGAGGCCTGCAAGACTTTGGGTCCCCCCAAAACCTCTTTTCCCGGGAATGGCGGATGGGGGGTTTGTACCCCTATCTCCATCTCCCTCTGTCCGGATCCCACCAACGTCCCCGCTTGTAGCACATGCATCTCTGGAAGTTCCCTTCCCTTGCAGCTAGTCCCAGCCTCAGAGTCCATCAGGTCATCAAGGCTTGTTTCTTCCCCAAACTGCAATACTACTTCACCCACCTCTATGGGCACCAGAAAAGGGTTTTCTCCTTCAATATTCAGCTCACCAGATACCCCAGACCGTTGTGCATCCGAAGGTATTCGTCTTTCTGCCGACTCTAACTGCTGGCGATGGATGTCAGCGGATTCAGATAAGGCCTCTTGTGTCAGGATGATAGGAGTACCACATGGCTGCTCCAAAATGGCCGCCTCTTCTCCAGCTGAAACAAACTCCATTTCTTCTTCGTTCATCTCCTCAGCCATCCGAGATGATACCGACCCAAAATCAGACTCTTCTGGATCCCCAGAAGTTCTACCACCAGAAGGTGCACATTTTGACTGAAAAAGCTCCGTTTTGATAGGTAAAAACTTACAATTTTCCCTCTCAAAGTCAGGAGCTCAGCCAACACACACCTGCTCCCTACAGTGGCTAGAGTTAGGGTTTTAGGGTTTGGGTTAGGGTTAGGGTTAGGGTTTGGGTTAGGGTTTGGGTTAGGGTTTGGGTTAGGGTTTGGGTTAGGGTTTGGGTTAGGGTTTGGGTTAGGGTTTGGGTTAGGGTTTGGGTTAGGGTTTGGGTTTGGGTTAGGGTTTGGGTTAGGGTTAGGGTTTGGGTTAGGGTTTGGGTTAGGGTTAGGGTTTGGGTTAGGGTTAGGAAAATATAATTTTTTTTTTTTTTTAGGAAAATATAATTTTTATTGGGTTAAAACCACCGTTCTACAAAACACAAGTACAGAGAGGGGAGATGCCCACTACATAAACTGTGAGCAGAGCTCCCCAGTACAAAGCAAATACATAAACAGAGTTAAAAGGTTACATTCCCCAAAACAGCACCCTCCCCACCCCAACAAAGTCCCTCCTGGTGCAAGCAAAGGGGAAAAAAACAGAAATACATAAACACAAAGGTCCATCCTGGCTCAGATACATTGCTAAAGTAACAGTGGAAAAAGGCTATGTACAAAACAGTGTCTAATATATAGAAATATTTACATATATGTACATTTCAAAAAGGCCCCTCTATGTGATGGGCGGGTGCACCCCCTGCAGCCAGCCCCACCGCCGCCGCCACTTGTCCCTAGGCAGGACGCCCCGCTCGTAGCCGGCCTGGTCGCGGAGCCGGGACACCACGAAGTCCGTCCACGCCCGGGCCTCGGTGGGCTTCCCGCCCTGCAGCTCCTTGCCCCGCTGGATGGAGAGGGCCAGCAGGACAAAGAGGTTGACCAGCCGGACCACGGCCCACGGGACGGCTCTGGCGAAGGCCCGGGGCCCGCTCCACGCTCCCGCACCTGCTGCTGGCTCGGCCCCGGAGACCACCGTCTCCCAGCCCTGCTCCGCCAGGCTCGGCCAGTCCAGGGCCCGGGAGACGCCCTCCCACAGGCGCCGGGCCGGGGCGCACTCGCTGACAAAGTGCGCCACCGTCTCTCGTGGGAGGGGCTGCTCCGAGCAGGCCGGCCGTCGGCAGAGCTTGCTGGACTCCACCAGCCAGGGGCTCGTGGCCCCCACCCGCAGCACCTGGTGGAAGGCCCGCCAGCGCCTTAGGGTTAGGGTTAGGGTTAGGGTTAGGGTTAGGGTTAGGGTTAGGGTTAGGGTTAGGGTTAGGGTTAGGGTTAGGGTTAGGGTTAGGGTTAGGGTTAGGGTTAGGGTTAGGGTTAGGGTTAGGGTTAGGGTTAGGGTTAGGGTTAGGGTTAGGGTTTAGGGTTAGGGTTAGGGTTAGGGTTAGGGTTAGGGTTAGGGTTAGGGTTAGGGTTAGGGTTAGGGTTAGGGTTAGGGTTAGGGTTAGGGTTAGGGTTAGGGTTAGGGTTAGGAATAAATGATTTTTTTTTTTAGGAATAAATGATTTTTATTGGACAAAGCCACCGTCCTACAGCACATAAAACAGTTGTCAAGAACACATGCACAGCCAACAGGGAGGACAAGGTACAAAGCAATGGCATACAACGCATAAAAACACAGAAGCAAATAAACAACCCCCCCCCTCGGAGAAGTACATCCCTCTGTACAGAACCCAGGACAGACCTGGGAAACAAGAGCAGTTCAAAGCAAATACATAACTAATACAAAACAGGTACACAAAGATTCACATCAACAGAAAACATAATCAAAATTGTGCAACTATTTAAAACTATGTACAACTATTTACAACAGGGCATACAGAGAGAGAACACACATGCGGGAGATGGACAAGGGTTAGGGTTAGGGTTAGGGTTAGGGTTAGGGTTAGGGTTAGGGTTAGGGTTAGGGTTAGGGTTAGGGTTAGGGTTAGGGTTAGGAATAAATGATTTTTTTTTTTTTAGGAATAAATGATTTTTATTGGACAAAGCCACCGTCCTACAGCACGTAAAAACAGTTGTCAGGAACACAAGCACAGCCAACAGGGAGGACAAGGTACAAAGCAATGGAACACAATGCATAAAAACACAGAAGCAAATAAACAACCCCCCCTCGGAGAAGTACCTCCCTCTGTACAGAACCCAGGACAGACCTGGGAAACAAGAGCAGTTCAAAGCAAATACATAACGAATACAAAACAGGTACACACAGAGTTACAGCAACAGAAAACATAATCAAAATGTTCAACTATTTAAAACTATGTACAACTATTTACAACAGGGCAGATGGAGAGAGAAAAACACTTGAGATGGACCAGAAAACCCCCGTACCCACAGGCCGCCCTTGCTACCGGGGCACCGCCACCTCCTTGTCCCCGACTCCGTCAGGGGGGTCAGGAGTCCGAGGACCCCGACATGCGGACCCATGGCCTGCGGCCTCCATCTTCTCTACCCCCTCCGATGTCAGAGGTGTAGCCCTACGAAGGCCCTCGCCACCGAGGGGCAGTGAAGGCGGCGGGTCGCCCGCTTGCAGTGTGGCCATCCCATCCCCCTCCGCTGCCGCCCCCTCTGGGGACGGGGCCATCCACAACCGGAGCGGCTCGCGAGCCTCCGGCTCCGGCGCCCTGACCGCCTCCTCCCTCGCCGCCTCCGGACCGGGCGGGATACAGCCGCTCCCCTGCTCCTCCGACTGCATCTCCACCTCCGCAGCGGGATCCGCCTCCTCCACCTGTCTACCCCCTACCTCCGGATGTGCTGTCAACACCCTCGGCTCCTCCGTGTGCAGCTGGGCGCTGTGGACCTCCAGCGGCCCCTTGCGCCGCTTCCGCTGCCGCTTCCCCTTGGGACTCCCCTTCCCGCCAGAGCCACCCGGCGGACTCGGAGGCGCGTCCGGAGAGTCGGGAGACGCCGGGCCTCCCCGGTGCTTGCCCGCCTGCCGTTTCCGCGCCCGCCGTTGCGGCTGCGGTCGTGGCGACAGCTTGTCCTCCGCACCCCGTGCACCGCCGCTCTGCCCCTCGCTCCCCTCGTCCGAGGATGAGGAGGACCCCTCCTCCTCTGCGGATCCCTCGCCCTCCGTCTCCTGGAGCACGGCATAGCGGGAGCCGGACGGCACCGCCGCCGACCCGCTCGGACCCGCTCCTCCTCCTCCTCCGGCACAGGGACCCGAGCGACCCTTCCGGCCGCTGCCCACCACCTGCCACGCCTCCTCACAGCCACCGCCTCCTCCGCTGCTGGCCCCCGGGCGCGAAGCGGCAGGCGCCGCTTCCGCGGCCCGACCCCGAGCGTCGACCGGGGAGGATGATCTCTCCCACCCGCTCGCTGTCCCTGCCGCTCGCGGCCCCCGCTGCCGAGCCTCCGCCTCCGCCTTCCTCCGCTCCCGCTCGAAAGCCTCCGGGTGCCAGATGTTGAGGGCGGATGCGGGACACGTGCGGTACGCGTGTCCGCGAACCCCGCAGAGGCTGCACGTCACCGGCCGATCGCACGCGTCGGTGCGGTGGCCGCGCACGCCGCACTTGGAACAGAGTTCCGAGGTACAGTGGCGCCGGATGTGGTCGAAGGCGCCACAGAGAAAACAGGCCGGCGGCTGGCCGCTGTAGCGCGTGACCCCCCGGTCCGCCCCCATAAAAAAGTACTTGGGGAGGTGGCGGAGCCGCCCCGTACCGGCGTCGCGGCGCAGCGCCACCACCGCCCGGAACTCGCCCGTCCAGTACCCACGGGCGTCGAGGCGCCGCTCTGGGGGCCGCAAGACCGTGCAGCGCTGCGCGAGCCAGATCCCCACGTCCTCCTGCGGAACCACCGTGGTCCGGAAGAAGACCGTGAGGACCTTGGCCTCCCCACGGAACAGCGGCATCAGCATCACGTCCCGGGCGAAGTCGGGGTCCCTCTGGAACGCCTCCCGAACCCGGGCCCAGAAGTAGCGGTAGGTGGCGTCGTCCGTCAGGCAGACGTCAATCTCCGGGATCCCCGGAGGCGAGATCACAGCGAGGACGCCGTGCGGTGGAAACTTGAGGTAGCCCTCCAGGAAGTCCCTCTCCACCCATTCCCGCGTAAAGCCCTGCGCCCGGTCCCCCTGCCTATGGCGCAGGCGGATGACGAAGCGCTGACGGGGGTCACGCTCCTGGGGCAGCTCTTCAAAGAAACGCTGCAGAAATTCCTCGTCCTCCCACAACTGCTCCTGCCAGGCCTCCTCCCTCCCTGCGGCCCCTCCGGCCGCGCGCCCTGACGGCCGCGGTCCTCCGCCACCACCGAGGGCCGAAGCGTAGCTCCGCGGGGCTTGCTCCCTGCCTCTGCCACTCTCCGGCACCCTTACCCGCTCCCCGCCGATCGGCTGCGTCGGCCGTCGAGGCGGAGACTCCGACCGGGGCGGAGCAGGAGCCCGCAGACGCCCACCCTCCGGCTGAGGAGGGGCGCGGGGACCACTCGGCCCAGGACCTTCCGCGGCCCGGGGCCCGACCACTGGCACGCTCACTGGCCCACTCGTGTCCACAGCCTCCTCTGCCCGTTCCCCAGTCCCAATGTTCACAGCAGCAGGAGTCTGAGTCCTTTCAAGTTCAGCAGCTCCCACAGAAGGGGCGTCAGCAGCAGCAGCAGCAGCAGCCGCGTCTCCGCCACCCGCCGGCAGTTCAGCAACGTCCCCAGCATTGTCCCGGAGGGGGGCCAAAGTCCGCACCCCTCCATCTGTCCGTTTTTGACTCTGCCCAGAGTCCTGGGACGAGCTCGGCCCCGTCACTGCGTCATCAGCATCCGGCACGACCGGCTGCACGATCGCCGGCATCGCCCTGGGCGACTCCACCGCCGTCTCCGGCACAGGCGTCCTCCTCCTCCGCTCCCGACCTCGCTCCGCCGGCAGCTCCCGGCGTCGTCCCGGCTCGTCTCCCGACCTCGATCCCGCTCCCGTCGCCGCCATCCGCGCCGTTCCCCGCGCCGGCCGCCTCGGCGATCCGGAAGGACCCCGTCGCTCGCTCTCCTCCGACGCCTCCCGTCCGACACTCCGGTCCCGCTGCGAGTCCGAGCTCTCATCCATCGCCCGCCACCGCCGTCGAAGTCGGCGGCGCTCCTCCAGGCCGCCCACCAACAGCCGCAAGCCTCTCGCAAAGGCCGCGGCCGTCAGCGGCGATGCAGCGTCCTCATAGCGGAAGCACGTCCAGAGCTCCGCCCGTGTGCCCTCACTATCCCCCAGCTGCGCTGCTCTCATTTCCCAATAATCCGCCACCTCACGCAGCCGCCGGGCCATCCCCTCTTCCTGCAAGGCGGCCAAGGGCTTCGTGCGCGGCCGCTTAAAGCGCCGAAAGTGCACCATCCGCCGGGCCGCCCTGAGGAAGTCCACCTTGCCCTGAAAGGCCAGGTCCAAGGGATTGTACCACCGCTCCCTGAGCACCGCCACCATGGCCTCCAGCCCCGCCTCCAAGACCCTCTGAACCCCCTGTTGCCCCAACTTGTCCAGGCTGCGCAGCTTGACCCGATCACCCGGCACCCGAATGCAGTGGACCAAGTCCACCCAGAGAATGAGGAGGTCATCTTCACTGAAAGGAAACGACGCCACATCCTCCGCCCACTCCTCCAACGTCCGACAAGGACGCTCGTCCCACACCCAGCTCTCCTCTGTGGCCTCCACCCCCGCGATGCCCAGTGCTTCCTCCATATGCTCCCGTTCTTCCTCCTCCCACCTCCGTTGCCTGTCCTCCCGCATCTCCCTCTCCGTCTCCATCTCCGAACTGCCTCTCTCACTTAAGAGACTACTATCGGAGGCGAAGGAAGACACCTCCCAGTCCCAGTCACGCCGGTCACGCCGGTGCCGCTCCACCGAGTGACCGCCACGCAGACTCCAACCACTGGTGCCAACTGCCCCCACTGGCCTCCTGAAGCCCTCATCGCCACTATGCTGCTGCTGCTGCTGCCGCTGCTGCTGCAGCCGCCGCCCTCCTCCTGGCTGGGGCCCAGCCCCCTGCTGCCCAGACCCCTGCTGCCCAGCCCCTTGCTGCCCACCCCCCTGCTGCCCTACAGAAGTCTCTCCCGGGTGAGTGACCACCTGAGGTACATAAGACACCTGGGGGGAAGGAGGCAATCCCAAACTGCCTCCCCCTTCCCTGCCTGCACCCTCCTGGACTGCTCCACACAGCTTATCTGCCCTCTCCTCACCCATCCCCCTCTCTGCCACAGCACCCCCAGACACCTCTCCCACCTCCATGGAGTCTGCCTCCTGCTCAGAGGGCTGCAGGAGCTGCAAAAGCTCCTTTTCTATGGCACTTTCCCCAGCAAGGTCAGGCAAAGGAAAGCCCTGCAGCTGCAGCTCTTCCAAAGCCTGCTGCCCTTCCCCCTGCTCCTGCATCTCAGCTCCCCAGGCTGGAGGACAATGCAAACTTTCCTCCACCTCCTGCACCTCCACTTTTCCACTCCCACACCCCAAACTAACTTCCCCAGAACCCCCAGGGGTTCCCCCACCTGGGGAGGGGTCACCCCCCGACTTCCTCCCCCTCCCACCCCCTCAAAAACTCACTTTCTTTGCAGCCCAAACAGGAGCTCCCAAAAAATGCTGCCACACCCACAGGAAGTTAGGGTTAGGGTTAGGGTTAGGGTTAGGGTTAGGGTTAGGGTTAGGGTTAGGGTTAGGGTTAGGGTTAGGGTTAGGAAGAAATGATTTTTTTTTTTTTAGGAATAAATGATTTTTATTGGACAAAGCCACCGTCCTACAGCACGTAAAAACAGGAGTCAGGAACACAAGCACAGCCAACAGGGAGGATAAGGTACAAAGCAATGGAACACAACGCATTAAAACACAGAAGCAAATAAACAAACCCCCCTCAGAGAAGTACATCCCTCTGTACAGAACCCAGGACAGACCTGGGAAACAAAGCAGTGCAAAACAAATACATAACTAATACAAAACAGGTACACAAAGAGTTACAGCAACAGAAAACAGAATCAAAAAGGTTCAACTATTTAAAACTATGTACAACTATTTACAACAGGGCAGATGGAGAGAGAAAAACACTTGAGATGGACCAGAAAACCCCCGTACCCACAGGCCGCCCTTGCTACCGGGGCACCGCCACCTCCTTGTCCCCGACTCCGTCAGGGGGGTCAGGAGTCCGAGGACCCCGACATGCGGACCCATGGCCTGCGGCCTCCATCTTCTCTACCCCCTCCGAGATCAGAGGTGTAGCCCTACGAAGGCCCTCGCCACCGAGGGGCAGTGAAGGCAGCGGGTCGCCCGCCTGCGGCGTGGCCATCCCATCCCCCTCCGCAGCTGCCCCCTCCGGGGACGGGGCCATCCACAACCGGAGCGGCTCGCGAGCCTCCGGCTCCGGCGCCCTGACGGCCTCCTCCCTCGCCGCCTCCGGACCGGGCGGGATACAGCCGCTCCCCCGCTCCTCCGACTGCATCTCCACCTCCGCAGCGGGATCCGCCTCCTCCACCCGTCTACCCCCTACCTCCGGATGTGCTGTCAACACCCTCGGCTCCTCCGTGTGCAGCTGGGCGCTGTGGACCTCCAGCGGCCCCTTGCGCCGCTTGCGCTGCCGCTTCCCCTTGGGACTCCCCTTCCCGCCAGAGCCACCCGGCGGACTCGGAGGCGCGTCCGGAGAGTCGGGAGACGCCGGGCCTCCCCGGTGCTTGCCCGCCTGCCGTTTTCGCGCCCGTCGTTGCGGCTGCGGTCGTGGCGACAGCTTGTCCTCCGCACCTCGTGCACTGCCGCTCTGCCCCTCGCTCCCCTCGTCCGAGGATGAGGAGGACCCCTCCTCCTCTGCGGATCCCTCGCCCTCCGTCTCCTGGAGCACGGCATAGCGGGAGCCGGACGGCACCGCCGCCGACACGCTCGGACCCGCTCCTCCTCCTCCTCCGGCACAGGGACCCGAGCGACCCTTCCGGCCGCTGCCCACCACCTGCCACGCCTCCTCACAGCCACCGCCTCCTCCGCTGCTGGTCCCCGGGCGCGAAGCGGCAGACGCCTCTTCCGCGGCCCGACCCCGAGCGTCAGCCGGGGAGGATGACCTCTCCCACCCGCTCGCTGTCCCTGCCGCTCGCTGCCCCCGCTGCCGAGCCTCCGCCTCCGCCTTCCTCCGCTCGCGCTCGAAAGCCTCCGGGTGCCAGATGTTGAGGGCGGATTCGGGACACGTGCGGTACGCGTGCCCGCGAACCCCGCAGAGGCTGCACGTCACCGGCCGATCGCACGCGTCGGTGCGGTGGCCGCGCACGCCGCACTTGGAACAGAGTTCCGAGGTGCAGTGGCGCCGGATGTGGTCGAAGGCGCCACAGAGAAAACAGGCCGGCGGCTGGCCGCTGTAGCGCGTGACCCCCCGGTCCGCCCCCATAAAAAAGTACTTGGGGAGGTGGCGTAGCCGCCCCGTACCTGCGTCGCGGCGCAGCGCCACCACTGCCCGGAACTCGCCCGTCCAGTACCCACGGGCATCGAGGCGCCGCTCCGGGGGACGCAAGACCGTGCAGCGCTGCGCGAGCCAGATCCCCACGTCCGCCTGCGGAACCACCGTGGTCCGGAAGAAGACCGTGAGGACCTTGGCCTCCCCACGGAACAGCGGCATCAGCAGCACGTCCCGGGCGAAGTCGGGGTCCCTCTGGAACGCCTCCCGAACCCGGGCCCAGAAGTAGCGGTAGGTGGCGTCGTCCGTCAGGCAGACGTCAATCTCCGGGATCCCCGGGGGCGAGATCACAGCGAGGACGCCGTGCGGTGGAAACTTGAGGTAGCCCTCCAGGAAGTCCCGCTCCACCCATTCCCGCGTAAAGCCCTGCGCCCGGTCCCCCTGCCTGTGGCGCAGGCGGATGACGAAGCGCTGACGGGGGTCACGCTCCTGGGGCAGCTCTTCAAAGAAGCGCTGCAGGAATTCCTCGTCCTCCCACAACTGCTCCTGCCAGGCCTCCTCCCTCCCTGCGGCCCCTCCGGCCGCGCGCCCCGACGGCCGCGGTCCTCCGCCACCACCGAGGGCCGAAGCGTAGCTCCGCGGGGCTTGCTCCCTGCCTCTGCCACTCTCCGGCACCCGTACCCGCTCCCCGCCGATCGGCTGCGTCGGCCGTCGAGGCAGAGACTCCGACCGGGGCGGAGCAGGAGCCCGCAGACGCCCACCCTCCGGCTGAGGAGGGGCGCGGGGAGCACTCGGCCCAGGACCTTCCGTGGCCCGGGGCCCGACCACTGGCACGCTCACTGGCCCACTCGTGTCCACAGCCTCCTCTGCCCGTTCCCCAGTCCCAATGTTCACAGCAGCAGGAGTCTGAGTCCTTTCAAGTTCAGCAGCACCCACAGGAGGGGCGTCAGCAGCAGCAGCAGCAGCAGCAGCAGCAGCGTCTCCGCCACCCGCCGCCAGTTCAGCAACGTCCCCAGCTTTGTCCCGGAGGGGGGCCAAAGTCCGCACCCCTCCATCTGTCCGTGTTTGACTCTGCCCAGAGTCCTGGGACGAGCTCGGCCCCGTCGCCGCGTCGTCAGCGTCCGGCACGACCGGCTGCACGATCGCCGGCATCGCCCTGGGCGACTCCACTGCCGTCTCCGGCACAGGCGTCCTCCTCCTCCGCTCCCGACCTCGCTCCGCCGGCAGCTCCTGGCGTCGTCCCGGCTCGTCTCCCGACCTCGATCCCGCGCCCGTCGCCGCCATCCGCGCCGTTCCCCGCGCCGGCCGCCGCGGCGATCCGGAAGGACCCCGTCGCTCGCTCTCCTCCGACGCCTCCCGTCCGACACTCCGGTCCCGCTGCGAGTCCGAGCTCTCATCCATCGCCCGCCACCGCCGTCGAAGTCGGCGGCGCTCCTCCAGGCCGCCCACCAACAGCCGCAAGCCTCTCGCAAAGGCCGCGGCCGTCAGCGGCGATGCAGCGTCCTCATAGCGGAAGCACGTCCAGAGCTCCGCCCGTGTGCCCTCACTATCCCCCAGCTGCGCTGCTCTCATTTCCCAATAATCAGCCACCTCACGCAGCCGCCGGGCCATCCCCTCTTCCTGCAAGGCGGCCAAGGGCTTCGTGCGCGGCCGCTTAAAGCGCCGAAAATGCACCATCCGCCGGGCCGCCCTGAGGAAGTCCACCTTGCCCTGAAAGGCCAGGTCCAAGGGATTGTACCACCGCTCCCTGAGCACCGCCACCATGGCCTCCAGCCCCGCCTCCAAGACCCGCTGAACCCCCTGTTGCCCCAACTTGTCCAGGCTGCGCAGCTTGACCCGATCACCCGGCACCCGAATGCAGTGGACCAAGTCCACCCAGAGAATGAGGAGGTCATCTTCACTAAAGGGAAACGACGCCACATCCTCCGCCCACTCCTCCAACGTCCGACAAGGACGCTCGTCCCACACCCAGCTCTCCTCTGTGGCCTCCACCCCCGCGATGCCCAGTGCTTCCTCCATATGCTCCCGTTCTTCCTCCTCCCACCTCCGTTGCCTGTCCTCCCGCATCTCCCTCTCCGTCTCCATCTCCGAACTGCCTCTCTCACTTAAGAGACTACTATCGGAGGCGAAGGAAGACACCTCCCAGTCCCAGTCACGCCGGTCACGCCGGTGCCGCTCCACCGAGTGACCGCCACGCAGACTCCAACCACTGGTGCCAACTGCCCCCACTGGCCTCCTGAAGCCCTCATCGACACTATGCTGCTGCTGCTGCTGCTGTTGCTGCAGCCGCCACCCTTCTCCTGGCTGGGGCCCAGCCCCCTGCTGCCCATCCCCCTGCTGCCCAGCCCCTTGCTGCCCACCCCCCTGCTGCCCTACTGAAGTCTCTCCCGGGTGAGTGACCACCTGAGGTACATAAGACACCTGGGGGGAAGGAGGCAAGCCCAAACTGCCTTTCCCTTCCCTGCCTGCACCCTCCTGGACTGCTCCACACAGCTTATCTGCCCTCTCCTCACCCATCCCCCTCTCTCCCACAGCACCCCCAGACACCTCTCCCACCTCCATGGAGCCTGCCTCCTGCTCAGAGGGCTGCAGGAGCTGCAAAAGCTCCCTTTCTATGGCACTTTCCCCAGCAATGTCAGGCAAAGGAAAGCCCTGCAGCTGCAGCTCTTCCAAAGCCTGCTGCCCTTCCCCCTGCTCCTGCATCTCAGCTCCCCAGGCTGGAGGACAATGCAAACTTTCCTCCACCTCCTGCACCTCCACTTTTCCACTCCCACACCCCAAACTAACTTCCCCAGAACCCCCAGGGGTTCCCCCACCTGGGGAGGGGTCACCCCCCGACTTTCTCCCCCTCCCACCCCCTCAAAAACTCACTTTCTTTGCAGCCCAAACAGGAGCTCCCAAAAATGCTGCCACACCCACAGGAAGTTAGGGTTAGGGTTAGGGTTAGGGTTAGGGTTAGGGTTAGGGTTAGGGTTAGGGTTAGGGTTAGGGTTAGGGTTAGGGTTAGGGTTAGGGTTAGGGTTAGGGTTAGGGTTAGGGTTAGGGTTAGGGTTAGGGTTAGGGTTAGGGTTAGGGTTAGGGTTAGGGTTAGGGTTAGGGTTAGGTAGAAATGATTTTTTTTTTAGGTAGAAATGATTTTATTGCAATGAAGCACCATTCTACAAAACTGAAAAACAGCAATCAAAAAACAAGAAACAAGGAACAAGATACAAAGTTAACAAAGATAAGTACTACAATCATACATTAATCATACATAAACTAGACAACACCATTGCCTTACCATAAGCATATACATAAGCCTTAACTAAACATAACAGATTGCATACATACATACATATTTCCAGAAACTGTTTCCATAGACTATTTACATAACTATTTACATTTTCCTTTTATTTTCCTACAGAGATTACAGCAAAGGATGCTGACATGGAAAGCACTCATCATTCAAAAGGAACAAACCCAGCTCTCAGCAACAATTATTACAAAGGAGCATTACATCACTACACCACTTCAGGTAAGTACCAGAATCAACGAAGGTAAGTACCATGTATTTACGGTATGTTGTTGTTGTTGTTGTACATCCCTTATGTTATAGGTGGCGGGACTCCATCTAGCCAAGCCCACCGTTTTCTCCACTTGTCCGATGGCATCCCATCCCCCTTCTCATAAAGCGCTGCCCCATGTACCCGGGAGACCACAAAGCGCGTCCAGGCAGCAGTATCAGTAGGCTGCTTGCTCTCCAACTCTTTGCCTCGCTGAATAGACAATGCGAGCAGTACAAAGAGGTTTAGAAGGCGTACCACCGACCACGGGACTACCGCCCATTGCACCCTGCCCGTGCTGTCATTAACCGAGGTTCGAGGTCCCCTCCAGGCTGCTTGTGCAGGTTCTTGGCCAGACACTACCATTTCCCAATGTTGAGTGGCTAGACTCGGCCACTTGAATGCGTCCGCCACCGCTCTCCACAGCGCTCGTGCTGGAGCACACTCTGTTACAAAGTGCTCGACGGTCTCTATAACCGGCGGGGAGGCCGAACAGGCTGGTCTCCGGCATATCTGACGTGCTGGCGCTAACCAAGGCATGGTCGCTCCCACATGAAGCACTTGATGAAAGGCGCGCCAGCGTAATTCCCAGAGACTAAAAGGGATAGAGCGGTCTGCAAAATTCCCCTTGACTACTTCCTCCCGAAAGAGGTACTCAGAGGTGCGAGACCGTCTGAGTCGCCGCTGTTGTTCGGCCTTTTCTTGTAACCCTTTCACCACCATCATGTAAATCGTCCGCTTTAAGGATGCAGGGTCTGCACCCTGAACCTTACACTGGAATGCTGCCACCCCATACTCCCGCACCGCACCTGCCACCTCCTGCCAAAATTCTGGCAGTCCCTGCTTGAGAGCAGGCGTGAGACGAAAGCCCATGCCTTCATCCCTCCACCAACGACGGCCCCACGGTGTACCGTTCAGCACTCCATAAATACGTGCCCACACCGCACCACTACTGCCACCGCCACTGATGTTCCCCTGCTGCTCCTGCTGCTCTTGCCAGCGCACCACTCCTCCACAATTGGCTGCCAAGAAGATGGCCAGAAACAGTGGGCCCAAAGCCCGTGCCCCAAGACCGCCCTCCTCTACTCTCCTGTACGCAGTGGCTCGTGACAAGGGGAAAAATTTTGTTCCCCACGTAAAGCTAAAAAAGCGTCCTGTCACGCGATCCACCAAGACCTTGGGCGGGGGGTAAACTGCTGCCAAACATGCAACCTTAGGAACGCAATACGTTGTCAGATAACGAACCCGTTGGTAAATGGTCAATGACCAGGGCCGCCATAACCGACACTTATCCTCCACTTTCCTTTCCCACTCAAGCCAGTCAAATTCACCTCCACGACCCCGCAAACAAAACCGGACCCCCAATACGGCCACATGCTGCACCTCATCCTCAGAGACTCCCTCTCCACACTCCACCTCCCACCCTCCAGTCCGGAGAGACGCCAGCGATCGCCGGCAGATCTTTTCCGCTCGAGGCCGGAGGACAAAGGCTTGAGACTTGTCTTCATTAATGACTGCACCCGATGCCTCTGCGTACGCAACCAACTCCTCCTGCACCACCCGCCACTCTGCTGACGACCGCACCAACAGATTCACATCATCGGCATGGGCGACAATTTTCACCGGCATTGCTGGTACTGCCTCCGCCACCTCCATCCATCCCCCCGCGGACAACCGTACTCCTTGCAGTCGTGTGTTCCTCTGTAGACGCACCAGGAGGGGGTCCAATGCCAAGACGTATAGGAGGGCGCTCAGCGGACAGCCTTGACGAAGTCCTGACCACAAACGGACCTCCCTCCCTGGGCACCCGTCCACCCACGGGGTCACGTGAGCGTGCTCGTACAAAGTTCTTAAATAACTCACAAAACCCTCAGGAACCCCTTTGGCTCTCAAGACACATGCCAAGAAGTCCCGATCGATGCGGTCAAAGGCTTTTGACTGGTCCAGCTGGACGAGCGCTCCACCCCACCTCCCCACTCGAACCTCCTCGAAAACTTCTCGAAGGAGGATCAAGGAGTCAGTCATCCGCCTCCCCGGGACCGCACTGGTCTGAGTATCACTGACCAACTTTGCCGCCACTTTCGTCAGGCGACCGTTCAGTACCTTAGCCAGGATGCGATAGTCTGCACCCGTGACCGCAATCGGTCTCCAATTGGTCACTTGCGTCGAATCACCTCCTTTGTAGATAAAGGTAAGCACAGCCCCATAGAAATCCCTACTCAAACACTCCGCACCAGAGAGCACCCGATTATACAAGTCAGTTAGCGGAACGGTCAGGTACTGCTCATAGGTCTTATAAAAGGCATACCCCAGTCCATCTGGACCTGGGGCTGAGCGGTCCCTCCCTTGCCGAATGGCCTTCCGCACCTCCTCCACCTCCACGGGGCGGATCAGGCTCTCGACCTCCTCCTCTGTCAACTGATGTTCACTCACTGACCCCTGCAAGTATGCAGACACAGTAGCCATGTCAAGGTGTCTCCCACCATACATATTTTGATAATAGCCATGCAATACTTCCAACACGCCTTTACGCGTGGAGCGCAGCCGTCCCTGCTTCCCACCACCTCCACTTTCCCGAAGGCCTTCGAGTCGCTGACACGGCACTCGGACCCGCCTGTACCTCTCCCACTCACCCTCCTGCACTACAGATCCTTTAGAGCGATAAAGCTGCTGTTGTCGACGCACTTCTCTCCTCTTCTGATGGAAGAGCTGTATCGTGGCCCCATCCCTCATCAACCGCCGCTGATCCCAAGGGCGGCCCTCATTAATATGCTGATGAGCTTGGAGGAACCCGTTAAGGGCCCGATGGTAAATGGCTAGGTCCCTCCGGTAAGTCCTGGCCACCAGGGCCTGACACCTCCTCCGCACTTCCCCCTTCAGGGATTCCCACCAACGTGCCATATGCTCCTCGGGATGCGACTGAAGCCGATTCACCGCCGCCACCACAATCGCCTCTATTAACTCCCTCACTTCCTGCTCCTTCCGCAGGAGCCGCGGGGAGAGCCTCCACCGTGGACGTCCCTGGGACGGCAGGCATCCCGCATAGAGTTTACAAGCCAAAAACCCATGGTCCGACCAGGGCGTCAGGCCAACTGTGCACTGCTTCACCCGCCAAAACCGTGACGCCCACACTCTGTCCAACCTACTCACCACACATGAATGGTAGTACGTATACCTGACACCCGTCCGCTCCTGATGGAATACCCGAAAGGTAGGAGCACAATGGACCGGGAAGAAGGTTAGACTGTTCTCCACCACAAGCGCCTTATCCTCCAACCCGAGGTCAACCTCCAACAGACGCTGGAGCTGACGCTCCTCCGGCGTCAAAGCCGGAGGTGGTGGTGGTGGTGGCGGCTGCTGCTGCTGCTGCGAGTTGTCATGCTGCGCAGAACCCCGTCGTAGGGGCTGCCTTTTTCGCAGGGACTGCCGGTCCTGCTCACGGGCACGATTATTAAAATCGCCCGCAATTACCAACGACCGCCGGGTCGTCATGGCGTGATCCCTGAGCTTCGTCCACAAGCCCCTACGCGATCCTGTTGACAGTGGACCGTACACTGCACAGAGCCTGAAATGTCGCTCCGCGGGCTCCCCGGACTCATCCTGACCCATCAGATTGAAATCGAGTAATCCCAAATGACCCGGGGTCACCTCCACCCACCGCTTCACCGTAAGACCTTTCCGCGCCCGCACTAATACCGCCACCCCTCCAGTGCCATCTGGCGCATAACTCCAAAAGGATGGTCCTGCCTTCCACTGGAGTTGAGCACTACTGCGATCTCTTTCCCCACGGAATCGTAGTTCCTGCAGGACAATTAAGTCTAGCCCCAGACGGGCAAAGTTAGCCAAAATATCCTCCCTCCGCTCTTTTTGCCTTAAACCTCGTGCATTCCAGGTGGCAATATCCAAATGCCAAGCTGAATTCTCCTCCTCCTCCTCCGCTTCCTCCCTCCCGCTAGTATTACAATGACGATGATGAGCCATGAACATTTTTTTTTTTTTTTTTTTTTTTAAGAGTTCACCACAAGCATCTACTTTCCTCCTCACAATGATGTCACAGGCACCTCCTTACTTCCCTTTTTCACGGTGAAGTCACTTCCCCCCGCAGGGGATCCAAACCCACCTGAGAGGCCATCGGTTCTTCAACTACAATCTTTTTCTCTGCTTCTTTTTGCACATCTACAATTTCTACCCCCTCTAGAGAGCTCCTCAGAGGTGTAGCACTACTATGACGGGGTCCGTCATCTTTGCCTTTGGGAGGGGTAAGGCATTCTAGGTCACTATCCTGACCTTCGACCTCACCCGCTCCTCCACCCCCTCCTCCTCCTCCTACTTCCGTTGTTGCTTCCCCTTCCGGGGATGAGGCCACCCACAAATTGAGGGGCTCCTGCCCTTCACCTTCCTCCTGCTGCTGCTGCGATACCGCCAAATCGACTTCCAAACCCTCTTTCAAGTCATCTTTTGAAACTTCCTCCCTCTCAACGTCCTGCACGCTATCCACTTCCTCCCCTTTTTCCAAAGCCATCTCCACCAACACTGGAGTCAGCCTCGATTCCGTCGTATGCAATTGATCACTATGTACCTCTAAAGGCCCTCTCCGTCTCTTCTTCTTCTTTCGTCCGTCTCGTCCTGGACTCTCTGTCGTTCTGACCTCCGCACCTAATTCCTCATTACATTTTGGAGATTCCGGTGATTCCGGACCTCCGCGTTTCTTCCCTACTGGCCTTTTCTTTACCACCATTTGTCGTTGCGGTAACGGGGATAGTGGTGGTGGTGGTGTTGGTGGTGGTGGTGGTGGTGGTGGTGGTAGTATCTCCCGAGATACCCCCTCCTGCTCCTCTGTTCCTATCTGCCCACGCGCTCCTTCCTCCTCCTCAGAGGAGGAGGAGGAGGAGTCGCTCTCTGACAAACTTTCCCCTTCCCCCAGCACCAACGTGGCATAACGTGACTTCGTCACCGCACCCGCCATTGCCTTCCCAGTATCTTTCCCAGTATCTTTTGTACCTCCTCCGGCTCGCCTTACTTCACTGGTATGACAGCGCTTTTGACGACTAGACTTCCCCACCATTCTCCATTCCCCCGCCTCCTCTGTCTCACGTCTTTTACCACCTCTTTCCCCACTGGGCCCGGGTCTCGACTCCTCCCCATCAGACTCACGTCTACGATCATTGGCACCCTCTCCCCCAGATCGATACCCACTCGAGGAGGGTGGCCTTCTTTCTCTTCTCCTCCTGCTGGTACTTGCTCCGCCCCAAAAACTATCCTCCTCCTCAGCCTTCTTACGTTCCCTTTCAAATGCCTGCGGATAATGGATATTGGTCTCTGACAAAGGGCACAAGCGATACGCGTGACCACGAATTCCACACAGACTACATGTAACCGGACGATCACAGTCTATCGTACGATGTCCTCTTGTGCCGCACTTAGAGCAAAGCTCTGAGTTACAGTTACGACGAATGTGATCAAACGCACCACATAAGAAACATGCTGGCGGTTGACCGCTATACCGAGTGACCCCGCGGTCTGCCCCCATAAAAAAATACTTGGGCAGATGACGTAACCTGCCTGTACTCCCGTCTCGTGCCAACGCCACTACCGCCCGATACTCTCCAGTCCAGTATCCCAGGGTGTCCAGCCGCCGTTCTGGCGGCCGCAGGACAGTGCACTGACGTTCGAGCCAATGCCAAACGTCCGCCTTTGGCACTACCGTAGTTCGAAAAAAGATGGTAAGAACCTTTGCTTCTCCTCGAAAGAGTGGCATTAAAGCGATATCACGTGCAAAAGTGGGGTCTATCTGAAAGCCTGCCCGTACGCGCTCCCAGAAGAGCCGATATCCCACATCATCGCACAGGCAAACATCAATCTCTGGTATTCCTGGCGGAGCAATTACCGCTAAAACACGTGATGGTGGGAAATGCAAATGTCCTTCTAAAAATTCTCTTTCTACCCATTCTCTCGTAAAGTTCTGCACCCTTTCGCCAAGCCTGTGGCGCAAGCGGACCACAAAGCGCTGGCGAGGGTCTACTTCTTCTTCTTGCGACCGCTCAGCAAAAAAGTTCTGTAGGAATTCCTCATCCTCCCAAATTTCCTCTTGCCGCCTCCATTCCTCCTCTCCAAACCCTCTCTCCGATGACCTAGCACCACTGCCACCACTTGTTGACGCCCCTGTTTTAGTTCTTACCGCTGAGGCATAACTTTTTGGGAATCTAAATGTTCCCCCCTCAGTTCTCCCCGATTCTGTTTCTTCCCTGTGCGGGGATGTGCCCCGTACTCTATGAGACGCCGGTGACCGCGATCTCGGAGATACAGAATGAGCCCTCCGCCTCTCATTTGTCACGTCACCACCACCGCCCCTTTTTCCCTTACCACTCATTCCCATTTGGCGTTCCACAGCCTTCCTTGTCCGCTCAACCTCCCTCCTCGCAGGTACCTCTGGGGTTACAAACAAAGGTACAATCGTCTCCAAATTCCCTGCCCCTCCCTCGCTGTTCTCAGTAACATTATCCACGGTAACATTGTCCACGACCCTATCAGCTACTTTCCCGGCAACATCAGTATCCATTACAATGGCCCTAGCCCCGTTGTCCTTATCACAATCCATGTTTCTCCCATCACCTTCCCCCACACCCTCACGCTCATCCACTGTCTCAATCGCTGCCACCGCATCCACCGTCTCCACATCCGCCTCTGCCACCGTCTCCGTCGCCGCTGCCACCGCCGTCTCCGTCGTCGCCGTTGTCGTCGTCGTCGCTGTGGCCTTCGTCCCTCTCCGATCCTGTCCCGACTCCACTCGTTTCTCCACCAACTCCGCCATCCTCGTCACCCTCTCAGGTGCCACCGTCATCGCTGCTGTCGCTCGCACCGCCCGTCTCGGTGATCCAGAAGAGCTCCGTTGTCGTCGTCGATTCGCCTCCGTAACACGCCTCGCCCTCCACTCACGCCGCGGGTCGGGGCTACGACTCCACCGGCCTTCCGCTGTCTCCATTTCATCCGCCTCATCCGTTGTCCGCCACTGTCGACGAAGCTGTCTACGCTCCTCTAGACCTGCCGCCAACTGCCGCAGTCCCGCAGCAAAGTCCGTGGCCGTCAGCGGCAAGTCCCCGTCGTCATACTTAAAACATGTCCTATTGTGTGAGCGTTCTCCTTCCTCCACTCCCATCTGCGTTGCTCTACGCTCCCAGTATTCCGCCACTTCTATCAACAAAGAAGCCATCCCCTCCTCTTGCAACCAACTAAGAGGTTTCGTCCTTGGTTGCCGGAACTTTCTAAAACGTAGTATTTTCTTTGCAGCTAACAAAGAATCTACCTTCCCTTGAAAAGCTCGGTCAAGGGGGCCCGCCCATTGCTCCTTCAACACCGCCAACATAACTGCCTTCCCAGCCTCCAGCACACTTTGAATTCCTTTCTGGCCTAATTTGTCCAGACTTTTGATTTTGACTCTCTCGCCTGGCACCTGGATGCAATGAACTAGGTCCACCCAGAGGATTAACAAGTCATCCTCTCCCCATGGGAGTTCCACAATTGCTTGCGCCCACTCCGCCAGTGTCCTACGTGGGCGCTCATCCCATTCCCACATTTCTTCTCCCTCCTCGCTCCTCCCCACAGGCATCTCTTCGCTCTGCGTAAACTTCCTGGATTGTTCCTCCTCCGTACTCCCCTGTTCACTCATCAGGCTGCTCCCAGAGGCAAGGGAGGTCACCTCGCGATCTCCATCACGTGACCTCCTCTCTCCTGAAATTCCCCTCTCACATCTACGTGCAGTAGAACCTACACGCCTTTCTGGTCCATAGTCACCACCACCCCTACTCCTCAGCTCTTGTTGCTGCTGTGGCCGCTGCTGCTGCTGCTGCCGATGCTGCAGCTGTTTTCCTTTCTCTTCCACATGCCACGTCACCAGCGTCCCCTTAGGGGAAGCTTCCCCTTGGACCACCTTCCCCACACTCAGAGTACTAACAGCCTGTTTCCCTTTACCTTTGCCTTTGCCTGTGTATTGCTCCTCTCCCCTCCTCCTCTCTTCCACAGCAATCACAGAAGTCTCCGCAGTCTCTAATAGATTCCCTTCCTCCTCCTGCTCCTCCTGTTCAGGAGACTGTAACAGTCTCATCAGTTCATCCTCCAAAAAACCCTTTCCAGTAATCTCTTCCATCAGAAGACACTGCATTTGACTATGCTGCTGCTGTTGTACTTCAGCCTGCCCCTCCTCCACCATCTCTCCAGAAACCAGGGGATCATCAGAGCCCTCCTCCATCTCCACCAAGCGACCTTCACAGCCCCAAACAGTACCCCAGGTACCCCAGGGGGTCCCCCACCTGGGGAGGGGTCTCCCCCCAAATTCCTCCTCCTTAAACTCCTTACTTTGCAACTAGAAGCAAACAGAGCTCCAAAAAACCTGCAGCCACCTCTCCTCCTCAAGTTTCAGGTTTCAGGTTTCAGGTTTCAGGTTTCAGGTTTCAGGTTTCAGGTTTCAGGTTCCAGGTTCCAGGTTCCAGGTTCCAGGTTCCAGGTTCCAGGTTTCAGGTTAGGGTTAGGGTTAGGGTTAGGGTTAGGGTTAGGGTTAGGGTTAGGGTTAGGAAATGAGATTTTTAGGAAATGAGATTTTTATTGGCAAAGAAAACCGTCCTACAAGACATAAAATACAACCATAAAACCGTCAACAGCAATATATACAAAGTACCATTCATGAATAAAATACCAGAGCCATAAAATACGGGAGATAAAATACAAAGTACTACATACAAGGCACACAGTACGAGGTACAAAATACAAAACAGAACATGCACAAATTACACAACACTAATTACAGAACACCAGCAATAAGAGACAAGAAGGTACAAAGCAAATGTGTTACAAAAGACAAATTACAAAATGCAACAGACAAACATACAGAGCAGCACCCTCAAAGCAATGCAGCAGCTCGTCCAGTTCAGGTGATGGGTGGGAAGACCTCGCCCCACCAGGCCCATCTGCTCCGCCACTGGTCCGGACTGACCCGTCGGTCCCTCCGTTCAAAGTGGGCCAGGCCTCGCACGCGTGAAAGGACAAAGCGAGTCCAGGCATTCACGTCACTAGAAGAGCGACTCAGCAGTTCCTTCCCACGCTGGATGGTCAGTGCAGAGAGGACGGTGAGGTTAATCAGGCGAATGACTGACCACGGAACCCCCACCGCCCATGTCCTCTGCTCAGGGTTAGGGTTAGGGTTAGGGTTAGGGTTAGGGTTAGGGTTAGGGTTAGGGTTAGGGTTAGGGTTAGGGTTAGGGTTAGGGTTAGGGTTAGGGTTAGGGTTAGGGTTAGGGTTAGGGTTAGGGTTAGGGTTAGGGTTAGGGTTAGGGTTAGGGTTAGGGTTAGGGTTAGGGTTAGGGTTAGGGTTAGGTAGAAATGATTTTTTTAGGTAGAAATGATTTTATTGCAATGAAGCACCATTCTACAAAACTGAAAAACAGCAATCAAAAAACAAGAAACAAGGAACAAGATACAAAGTTAACAAAGATAAGTACTACAATCATACATTAATCATACATAAACTAGACAACACCATTGCCTTACCATAAGCATATACATAAGCCTTAACTAAACATAACAGATTGCATACATACATACATATTTCCAGAAACTGTTTCCATAGACTATTTACATAACTATTTACATTTTCCTTTTATTTTCCTACAGAGATTACAGCAAAGGATGCTGACATGGAAAGCACTCATCATTCAAAAGGAACAAACCCAGCTCTCAGCAACAATTATTACAAAGGAGCATTACATCACTACACCACTTCAGGTAAGTACCAGAATCAACGAAGGTAAGTACCATGTATTTACGGTATGTTGTTGTTGTTGTTGTACATCCCTTATGTTATAGGTGGCGGGACTCCATCTAGCCAAGCCCACCGTTTTCTCCACTTGTCCGATGGCATCCCATCCCCCTTCTCATAAAGCGCTGCCCCATGTACCCGGGAGACCACAAAGCGCGTCCAGGCAGCAGTATCAGTAGGCTGCTTGCTCTCCAACTCTTTGCCTCGCTGAATAGACAATGCGAGCAGTACAAAGAGGTTTAGAAGGCGTACCACCGACCACGGGACTACCGCCCATTGCACCCTGCCCGTGCTGTCATTAACCGAGGTTCGAGGTCCCCTCCAGGCTGCTTGTGCAGGTTCTTGGCCAGACACTACCATTTCCCAATGTTGAGTGGCTAGACTCGGCCACTTGAATGCGTCCGCCACCGCTCTCCACAGCGCTCGTGCTGGAGCACACTCTGTTACAAAGTGCTCGACGGTCTCTATAACCGGCGGGGAGGCCGAACAGGCTGGTCTCCGGCATATCTGACGTGCTGGCGCTAACCAAGGCATGGTCGCTCCCACATGAAGCACTTGATGAAAGGCGCGCCAGCGTAATTCCCAGAGACTAAAAGGGATAGAGCGGTCTGCAAAATTCCCCTTGACTACTTCCTCCCGAAAGAGGTACTCAGAGGTGCGAGACCGTCTGAGTCGCCGCTGTTGTTCGGCCTTTTCTTGTAACCCTTTCACCACCATCATGTAAATCGTCCGCTTTAAGGATGCAGGGTCTGCACCCTGAACCTTACACTGGAATGCTGCCACCCCATACTCCCGCACCGCACCTGCCACCTCCTGCCAAAATTCTGGCAGTCCCTGCTTGAGAGCAGGCGTGAGACGAAAGCCCATGCCTTCATCCCTCCACCAACGACGGCCCCACGGTGTACCGTTCAGCACTCCATAAATACGTGCCCACACCGCACCACTACTGCCACCGCCACTGATGTTCCCCTGCTGCTCCTGCTGCTCTTGCCAGCGCACCACTCCTCCACAATTGGCTGCCAAGAAGATGGCCAGAAACAGTGGGCCCAAAGCCCGTGCCCCAAGACCGCCCTCCTCTACTCTCCTGTACGCAGTGGCTCGTGACAAGGGGAAAAATTTTGTTCCCCACGTAAAGCTAAAAAAGCGTCCTGTCACGCGATCCACCAAGACCTTGGGCGGGGGGTAAACTGCTGCCAAACATGCAACCTTAGGAACGCAATACGTTGTCAGATAACGAACCCGTTGGTAAATGGTCAATGACCAGGGCCGCCATAACCGACACTTATCCTCCACTTTCCTTTCCCACTCAAGCCAGTCAAATTCACCTCCACGACCCCGCAAACAAAACCGGACCCCCAATACGGCCACATGCTGCACCTCATCCTCAGAGACTCCCTCTCCACACTCCACCTCCCACCCTCCAGTCCGGAGAGACGCCAGCGATCGCCGGCAGATCTTTTCCGCTCGAGGCCGGAGGACAAAGGCTTGAGACTTGTCTTCATTAATGACTGCACCCGATGCCTCTGCGTACGCAACCAACTCCTCCTGCACCACCCGCCACTCTGCTGACGACCGCACCAACAGATTCACATCATCGGCATGGGCGACAATTTTCACCGGCATTGCTGGTACTGCCTCCGCCACCTCCATCCATCCCCCCGCGGACAACCGTACTCCTTGCAGTCGTGTGTTCCTCTGTAGACGCACCAGGAGGGGGTCCAATGCCAAGACGTATAGGAGGGCGCTCAGCGGACAGCCTTGACGAAGTCCTGACCACAAACGGACCTCCCTCCCTGGGCACCCGTCCACCCACGGGGTCACGTGAGCGTGCTCGTACAAAGTTCTTAAATAACTCACAAAACCCTCAGGAACCCCTTTGGCTCTCAAGACACATGCCAAGAAGTCCCGATCGATGCGGTCAAAGGCTTTTGACTGGTCCAGCTGGACGAGCGCTCCACCCCACCTCCCCACTCGAACCTCCTCGAAAACTTCTCGAAGGAGGATCAAGGAGTCAGTCATCCGCCTCCCCGGGACCGCACTGGTCTGAGTATCACTGACCAACTTTGCCGCCACTTTCGTCAGGCGACCGTTCAGTACCTTAGCCAGGATGCGATAGTCTGCACCCGTGACCGCAATCGGTCTCCAATTGGTCACTTGCGTCGAATCACCTCCTTTGTAGATAAAGGTAAGCACAGCCCCATAGAAATCCCTACTCAAACACTCCGCACCAGAGAGCACCCGATTATACAAGTCAGTTAGCGGAACGGTCAGGTACTGCTCATAGGTCTTATAAAAGGCATACCCCAGTCCATCTGGACCTGGGGCTGAGCGGTCCCTCCCTTGCCGAATGGCCTTCCGCACCTCCTCCACCTCCACGGGGCGGATCAGGCTCTCGACCTCCTCCTCTGTCAACTGATGTTCACTCACTGACCCCTGCAAGTATGCAGACACAGTAGCCATGTCAAGGTGTCTCCCACCATACATATTTTGATAATAGCCATGCAATACTTCCAACACGCCTTTACGCGTGGAGCGCAGCCGTCCCTGCTTCCCACCACCTCCACTTTCCCGAAGGCCTTCGAGTCGCTGACACGGCACTCGGACCCGCCTGTACCTCTCCCACTCACCCTCCTGCACTACAGATCCTTTAGAGCGATAAAGCTGCTGTTGTCGACGCACTTCTCTCCTCTTCTGATGGAAGAGCTGTATCGTGGCCCCATCCCTCATCAACCGCCGCTGATCCCAAGGGCGGCCCTCATTAATATGCTGATGAGCTTGGAGGAACCCGTTAAGGGCCCGATGGTAAATGGCTAGGTCCCTCCGGTAAGTCCTGGCCACCAGGGCCTGACACCTCCTCCGCACTTCCCCCTTCAGGGATTCCCACCAACGTGCCATATGCTCCTCGGGATGCGACTGAAGCCGATTCACCGCCGCCACCACAATCGCCTCTATTAACTCCCTCACTTCCTGCTCCTTCCGCAGGAGCCGCGGGGAGAGCCTCCACCGTGGACGTCCCTGGGACGGCAGGCATCCCGCATAGAGTTTACAAGCCAAAAACCCATGGTCCGACCAGGGCGTCAGGCCAACTGTGCACTGCTTCACCCGCCAAAACCGTGACGCCCACACTCTGTCCAACCTACTCACCACACATGAATGGTAGTACGTATACCTGACACCCGTCCGCTCCTGATGGAATACCCGAAAGGTAGGAGCACAATGGACCGGGAAGAAGGTTAGACTGTTCTCCACCACAAGCGCCTTATCCTCCAACCCGAGGTCAACCTCCAACAGACGCTGGAGCTGACGCTCCTCCGGCGTCAAAGCCGGAGGTGGTGGTGGTGGTGGCGGCTGCTGCTGCTGCTGCGAGTTGTCATGCTGCGCAGAACCCCGTCGTAGGGGCTGCCTTTTTCGCAGGGACTGCCGGTCCTGCTCACGGGCACGATTATTAAAATCGCCCGCAATTACCAACGACCGCCGGGTCGTCATGGCGTGATCCCTGAGCTTCGTCCACAAGCCCCTACGCGATCCTGTTGACAGTGGACCGTACACTGCACAGAGCCTGAAATGTCGCTCCGCGGGCTCCCCGGACTCATCCTGACCCATCAGATTGAAATCGAGTAATCCCAAATGACCCGGGGTCACCTCCACCCACCGCTTCACCGTAAGACCTTTCCGCGCCCGCACTAATACCGCCACCCCTCCAGTGCCATCTGGCGCATAACTCCAAAAGGATGGTCCTGCCTTCCACTGGAGTTGAGCACTACTGCGATCTCTTTCCCCACGGAATCGTAGTTCCTGCAGGACAATTAAGTCTAGCCCCAGACGGGCAAAGTTAGCCAAAATATCCTCCCTCCGCTCTTTTTGCCTTAAACCTCGTGCATTCCAGGTGGCAATATCCAAATGCCAAGCTGAATTCTCCTCCTCCTCCTCCGCTTCCTCCCTCCCGCTAGTATTACAATGACGATGATGAGCCATGAACATTTTTTTTTTTTTTTTTTTTTTTAAGAGTTCACCACAAGCATCTACTTTCCTCCTCACAATGATGTCACAGGCACCTCCTTACTTCCCTTTTTCACGGTGAAGTCACTTCCCCCCGCAGGGGATCCAAACCCACCTGAGAGGCCATCGGTTCTTCAACTACAATCTTTTTCTCTGCTTCTTTTTGCACATCTACAATTTCTACCCCCTCTAGAGAGCTCCTCAGAGGTGTAGCACTACTATGACGGGGTCCGTCATCTTTGCCTTTGGGAGGGGTAAGGCATTCTAGGTCACTATCCTGACCTTCGACCTCACCCGCTCCTCCACCCCCTCCTCCTCCTCCTACTTCCGTTGTTGCTTCCCCTTCCGGGGATGAGGCCACCCACAAATTGAGGGGCTCCTGCCCTTCACCTTCCTCCTGCTGCTGCTGCGATACCGCCAAATCGACTTCCAAACCCTCTTTCAAGTCATCTTTTGAAACTTCCTCCCTCTCAACGTCCTGCACGCTATCCACTTCCTCCCCTTTTTCCAAAGCCATCTCCACCAACACTGGAGTCAGCCTCGATTCCGTCGTATGCAATTGATCACTATGTACCTCTAAAGGCCCTCTCCGTCTCTTCTTCTTCTTTCGTCCGTCTCGTCCTGGACTCTCTGTCGTTCTGACCTCCGCACCTAATTCCTCATTACATTTTGGAGATTCCGGTGATTCCGGACCTCCGCGTTTCTTCCCTACTGGCCTTTTCTTTACCACCATTTGTCGTTGCGGTAACGGGGATAGTGGTGGTGGTGGTGTTGGTGGTGGTGGTGGTGGTGGTGGTGGTAGTATCTCCCGAGATACCCCCTCCTGCTCCTCTGTTCCTATCTGCCCACGCGCTCCTTCCTCCTCCTCAGAGGAGGAGGAGGAGGAGTCGCTCTCTGACAAACTTTCCCCTTCCCCCAGCACCAACGTGGCATAACGTGACTTCGTCACCGCACCCGCCATTGCCTTCCCAGTATCTTTCCCAGTATCTTTTGTACCTCCTCCGGCTCGCCTTACTTCACTGGTATGACAGCGCTTTTGACGACTAGACTTCCCCACCATTCTCCATTCCCCCGCCTCCTCTGTCTCACGTCTTTTACCACCTCTTTCCCCACTGGGCCCGGGTCTCGACTCCTCCCCATCAGACTCACGTCTACGATCATTGGCACCCTCTCCCCCAGATCGATACCCACTCGAGGAGGGTGGCCTTCTTTCTCTTCTCCTCCTGCTGGTACTTGCTCCGCCCCAAAAACTATCCTCCTCCTCAGCCTTCTTACGTTCCCTTTCAAATGCCTGCGGATAATGGATATTGGTCTCTGACAAAGGGCACAAGCGATACGCGTGACCACGAATTCCACACAGACTACATGTAACCGGACGATCACAGTCTATCGTACGATGTCCTCTTGTGCCGCACTTAGAGCAAAGCTCTGAGTTACAGTTACGACGAATGTGATCAAACGCACCACATAAGAAACATGCTGGCGGTTGACCGCTATACCGAGTGACCCCGCGGTCTGCCCCCATAAAAAAATACTTGGGCAGATGACGTAACCTGCCTGTACTCCCGTCTCGTGCCAACGCCACTACCGCCCGATACTCTCCAGTCCAGTATCCCAGGGTGTCCAGCCGCCGTTCTGGCGGCCGCAGGACAGTGCACTGACGTTCGAGCCAATGCCAAACGTCCGCCTTTGGCACTACCGTAGTTCGAAAAAAGATGGTAAGAACCTTTGCTTCTCCTCGAAAGAGTGGCATTAAAGCGATATCACGTGCAAAAGTGGGGTCTATCTGAAAGCCTGCCCGTACGCGCTCCCAGAAGAGCCGATATCCCACATCATCGCACAGGCAAACATCAATCTCTGGTATTCCTGGCGGAGCAATTACCGCTAAAACACGTGATGGTGGGAAATGCAAATGTCCTTCTAAAAATTCTCTTTCTACCCATTCTCTCGTAAAGTTCTGCACCCTTTCGCCAAGCCTGTGGCGCAAGCGGACCACAAAGCGCTGGCGAGGGTCTACTTCTTCTTCTTGCGACCGCTCAGCAAAAAAGTTCTGTAGGAATTCCTCATCCTCCCAAATTTCCTCTTGCCGCCTCCATTCCTCCTCTCCAAACCCTCTCTCCGATGACCTAGCACCACTGCCACCACTTGTTGACGCCCCTGTTTTAGTTCTTACCGCTGAGGCATAACTTTTTGGGAATCTAAATGTTCCCCCCTCAGTTCTCCCCGATTCTGTTTCTTCCCTGTGCGGGGATGTGCCCCGTACTCTATGAGACGCCGGTGACCGCGATCTCGGAGATACAGAATGAGCCCTCCGCCTCTCATTTGTCACGTCACCACCACCGCCCCTTTTTCCCTTACCACTCATTCCCATTTGGCGTTCCACAGCCTTCCTTGTCCGCTCAACCTCCCTCCTCGCAGGTACCTCTGGGGTTACAAACAAAGGTACAATCGTCTCCAAATTCCCTGCCCCTCCCTCGCTGTTCTCAGTAACATTATCCACGGTAACATTGTCCACGACCCTATCAGCTACTTTCCCGGCAACATCAGTATCCATTACAATGGCCCTAGCCCCGTTGTCCTTATCACAATCCATGTTTCTCCCATCACCTTCCCCCACACCCTCACGCTCATCCACTGTCTCAATCGCTGCCACCGCATCCACCGTCTCCACATCCGCCTCTGCCACCGTCTCCGTCGCCGCTGCCACCGCCGTCTCCGTCGTCGCCGTTGTCGTCGTCGTCGCTGTGGCCTTCGTCCCTCTCCGATCCTGTCCCGACTCCACTCGTTTCTCCACCAACTCCGCCATCCTCGTCACCCTCTCAGGTGCCACCGTCATCGCTGCTGTCGCTCGCACCGCCCGTCTCGGTGATCCAGAAGAGCTCCGTTGTCGTCGTCGATTCGCCTCCGTAACACGCCTCGCCCTCCACTCACGCCGCGGGTCGGGGCTACGACTCCACCGGCCTTCCGCTGTCTCCATTTCATCCGCCTCATCCGTTGTCCGCCACTGTCGACGAAGCTGTCTACGCTCCTCTAGACCTGCCGCCAACTGCCGCAGTCCCGCAGCAAAGTCCGTGGCCGTCAGCGGCAAGTCCCCGTCGTCATACTTAAAACATGTCCTATTGTGTGAGCGTTCTCCTTCCTCCACTCCCATCTGCGTTGCTCTACGCTCCCAGTATTCCGCCACTTCTATCAACAAAGAAGCCATCCCCTCCTCTTGCAACCAACTAAGAGGTTTCGTCCTTGGTTGCCGGAACTTTCTAAAACGTAGTATTTTCTTTGCAGCTAACAAAGAATCTACCTTCCCTTGAAAAGCTCGGTCAAGGGGGCCCGCCCATTGCTCCTTCAACACCGCCAACATAACTGCCTTCCCAGCCTCCAGCACACTTTGAATTCCTTTCTGGCCTAATTTGTCCAGACTTTTGATTTTGACTCTCTCGCCTGGCACCTGGATGCAATGAACTAGGTCCACCCAGAGGATTAACAAGTCATCCTCTCCCCATGGGAGTTCCACAATTGCTTGCGCCCACTCCGCCAGTGTCCTACGTGGGCGCTCATCCCATTCCCACATTTCTTCTCCCTCCTCGCTCCTCCCCACAGGCATCTCTTCGCTCTGCGTAAACTTCCTGGATTGTTCCTCCTCCGTACTCCCCTGTTCACTCATCAGGCTGCTCCCAGAGGCAAGGGAGGTCACCTCGCGATCTCCATCACGTGACCTCCTCTCTCCTGAAATTCCCCTCTCACATCTACGTGCAGTAGAACCTACACGCCTTTCTGGTCCATAGTCACCACCACCCCTACTCCTCAGCTCTTGTTGCTGCTGTGGCCGCTGCTGCTGCTGCTGCCGATGCTGCAGCTGTTTTCCTTTCTCTTCCACATGCCACGTCACCAGCGTCCCCTTAGGGGAAGCTTCCCCTTGGACCACCTTCCCCACACTCAGAGTACTAACAGCCTGTTTCCCTTTACCTTTGCCTTTGCCTGTGTATTGCTCCTCTCCCCTCCTCCTCTCTTCCACAGCAATCACAGAAGTCTCCGCAGTCTCTAATAGATTCCCTTCCTCCTCCTGCTCCTCCTGTTCAGGAGACTGTAACAGTCTCATCAGTTCATCCTCCAAAAAACCCTTTCCAGTAATCTCTTCCATCAGAAGACACTGCATTTGACTATGCTGCTGCTGTTGTACTTCAGCCTGCCCCTCCTCCACCATCTCTCCAGAAACCAGGGGATCATCAGAGCCCTCCTCCATCTCCACCAAGCGACCTTCACAGCCCCAAACAGTACCCCAGGTACCCCAGGGGGTCCCCCACCTGGGGAGGGGTCTCCCCCCAAATTCCTCCTCCTTAAACTCCTTACTTTGCAACTAGAAGCAAACAGAGCTCCAAAAAACCTGCAGCCACCTCTCCTCCTCAAGTTTCAGGTTTCAGGTTTCAGGTTTCAGGTTTCAGGTTTCAGGTTTCAGGTTCCAGGTTTCAGGTTTCAGGTTTCAGGTTTCAGGTTCCAGGTTTCAGGTTCCAGGTTTCAGGTTCCAGGTTCCAGGTTCCAGGTTTCAGGTTCCAGGTTTCAGGTTTCAGGTTTCAGGTTTCAGGTTCCAGGTTCCAGGTTCCAGGTTCCAGGTTTCAGGTTTCAGGTTCCAGGTTCCAGGTTCCAGGTTCCAGGTTTCAGGTTTCAGGTTTCAGGTTCCAGGTTCCAGGTTCCAGGTTCCAGGTTCCAGGTTCCAGGTTAGGGTTAGGGTTAGGGTTAGGGTTAGGGTTAGGGTTAGGGTTAGGGTTAGGGTTAGGGTTAGGGTTAGGGTTAGGGTTAGGGTTAGGGTTAGGGTTAGGGTTAGGGTTAGGGTTAGGGTTAGGGTTAGGGTTAGGGTTAGGGTTAGGGTTAGGGTTAGGGTTAGGGTTAGGGTTAGGGTTAGGAATAAATGATTTTTTTTTTTTTTTAGGAATAAATGATTTTTATTGGACAAAGCCACCGTCCTACAGCACGTAAAAACAGTTGTCAGGAACACAAGCACAGTCAACAGGGAGGACAAGGTACAAAGCAATGGAATACAACGCATAAAAACACAGAAGCAAAGAAGCAAACCCCCCTCGGAGAAGTACATCCCTCTGTACAGAACCCAGGACAGACCTGGGAAACAAAAGCAGTTCAAAGCAAATACATAACTAATGCAAAACAGGTACACAAAGAGGTACAGCAACAGAAAACAGAAGCAAAAATGTTCAACTATTTACAACAATGTACAACTATTTACAACAGGGCATACGGAGAGAGAAAATGTGCGAGATGGATAAGAAAACCCCCGTACACACAGGCCGCCCTTGCTACCGGGGCTCCGCCACCTCCTTGTCCCCGACTCCAGCAGGGGGGTCAGGAATCCGAGGACCCCGACATGCGGACCCATGGCCTGTGGCCACCATCTTCTCTACCCCCTCCGATGTCAGAGGTGTAGCCCTACGCACGCCCTCGCCACCGAGGGGCAGTGAAGGTGGCGGGTCGCCCGCCTGCGGCGTGGCCAACCCATCCCCATCCGCTGCTGCCGCCTCCGGGGACGGGGCCATCCACAACCGGAGCGGCTCGTGAGCCTCCGTCTCCGGCGCCCTGATGGTCTCCTCCCTCACCGCCTCCGGACCGGGCGGGACACTGCCGCTCCCGTGCTCCTCCGACTGCATCTCCACTTCCGCAGCGGGATCCGCCTCCTCCACCCGTGTACCCCCTACCTCCGGCCGTGCCGGCACCACCCTCGGCTCCTCCGTGCGCAGCTGGGCGCTGTGGACCTCCAGTGGCCCCTTGCGCCGCTTGCGCTGCCGCTTCCCCTTGGGACTCCCCTTCCCGCCGGAGCCACCCGTCGGACTCGGAGGCGCGTCCGGAGAGTCGGGAGACGCCGGGCCTCCCCGGTGCTTGCCCGCCTGCCGTTTCCGCGCCCTGCGTTGCGGCTGCGGTCGTGGCGACAGCTTGTCCTCCGCACCCCCGGCACCGCCGCTCTGCCCCTCGCTCCCCTCGTCCGAGGAAGAAGAGGACCCCTCCTCCTCTGCGGATCCCTCTCCCTCCGTCTCCTGGAGCACGGCATAGCGGGAGCCGGACGGCACCGCCGCCGACCCGCTTGGACCCGCTCCTCCTCCTCCTCCGGCACAGGGACCCGAGCGACCCTTCCGGCCGCTGCCCACCACCTGCCACGCCTCCTCACAGCCACCTCCACCTCTGCTACTGGTCCCCGGGCGCGAAGCGGCAGGCGCCTCTTCCGCGGCCCGACCCCGAGCGTCAGCCGGGGAGGATGATCTCTCCCACCCGCTCGCTGTCCCTGCCGCTCGCGGCCCCCACTGCCGAGCCTCCGCCTCCGCCTTCCTCCGCTCCCGCTCGAAAGCCTCCGGGTGCCAGATGTTGAGGGCGGATTCGGGACACGTGCGGTACGCGTGTCCGCGAACCCCGCAGAGGCTGCACGTCACCGGCCGATCGCATGCGTCGGTGCGGTGGCCGCGCACGCCGCACTTGGAACAGAGTTCCGAGGTGCAGTGGCGCCGGATGTGGTCGAAGGCGCCACAGAGAAAACAGGCCGGCGGCTGGCCGCTGTAGCGCGTGACCCCCCGGTCCGCCCCCATAAAAAAGTACTTGGGGAGGTGGCGTAGCCGCCCCGTACCCGCGTCGCGGCGCAGCGCCACCACTGCCCGGAACTCGCCCGTCCAGTACCCACGGGCGTCGAGGCGCCGCTCCGGGGGACGCAAGACCGTGCAGCGCTGCGCGAGCCAGATCCCCACGTCCTCCTGCGGAACCACCGTGGTCCGGAAGAAGACCGTGAGGACCTTGGCCTCCCCACGGAACAGCGGCATCAGCATCACGTCCCGGGCGAAGTCGGGGTCCCTCTGGAACGCCTCCCGAACCCGGGCCCAGAAGTAGCGGTAGGTGGCGTCGTCCGTCAGGCAGACGTCAATCTCCGGGATCCCCGGGGGCGAGATCACCGCCAGGACGCCGTGCGGTGGAAACTTGAGGTAGCCCTCCAGGAAGTCCCGCTCCACCCATTCCCGCGTAAAGCCCTGCGCCCGGTCCCCCTGCCTGTGGCGCAGGCGGATGACGAAGCGCTGACGGGGGTCACGCTCCTGGGGCAGCTCTTCAAAGAAGCGCTGCAGAAATTCCTCGTCCTCCCACAACTGCTCCTGCCAGGCCTCCTCCCTCCCTGCGGCCCCTCCGGCCGTGCGCCCCGACGGCCGCGGTCCTCCGCCACCACCGAGGGCCGAAGCGTAGCTCCGCGGGGCTTGCTCCCTGCCTCTGCCACTCTCCGGCACCCTTACCCGCTCCCCGCCGATCGGCTGCGTCGGCCGTCGAGGCGGAGACTCCGACCGGGGCGGAGCAGGAGCCCGCAGACGCCCACCCTCCGGCTGAGGAGGGGCGCGGGGACCACTCGGCCCAGGACCTTCCGTGGCCCGGGGCCCGACCACTGGCACGCTCACTGGCCCACTCGTGTCCTCACTCGTGTCCACAACCACCGCTGCCCGTTCCCCAGTCCCAGTGTTCACAGCAGCAGGAGTCCGTGGCCCGTCAGAGGCAGCAGCTCCCACAGAAGGGGCGGCGCCAGCAGCAGCAGCAGCAGCCGCGTCTCCGCCACCCGCCGCCAGTTCAGCAACGTCCCCAGCATTGTCCCGGAGGGGGGCCAAAGTCCGCACCCCTCCATCTGTCCGTTTTTGACTCTGCCCAGAGTCCTGGGACGAGCTCGGCCCCGTCGCCACGTCATCAGCGTCCGGCACGACCGGCTGCACGATCGCCGGCATCGCCCTGGGCGACTCCACCGCCGTCTCCGGCACAGGCGTCCTCCTCCTCCGCTCCCGACCTCGCTCCGCCGGCAGCTCCTGGCGTCGTCCCGGCTCGTCTCCCGACCTCGATCCCGCTCCCGTCGCCGCCATCCGCGCCGTTCCCCGCGCCGGCCGCCGCGGCGATCCGGAAGGACCCCGTCGCTCGCTCTCCTCCGACGCCTCCCGTCCGACACTCCGGTCCCGCTGCGAGTCCGAGCTCTCATCCATCGCCCGCCACCGCCGTCGAAGTCGGCGGCGCTCCTCCAGGCCGCCCACCAACAGCCGCAAGCCTCTCGCAAAGGCCGCGGCCGTCAGCGGCGATGCAGCGTCCTCATAGCGGAAGCACGTCCAGAGCTCCGCCCGTGTGCCCTCACTATCCCCCAGCTGCGCTGCTCTCATTTCCCAATAATCAGCCACCTCACGCAGCCGCCGGGCCATCCCCTCTTCCTGCAAGGCGGCCAAGGGCTTCGTGCGCGGCCGCTTAAAGCGCCGAAAGTGCACCATCCGCCGGGCCGCCCTGAGGAAGTCCACCTTGCCCTGAAAGGCCAGGTCCAAGGGATTGTACCACCGCTCCCTGAGCACCGCCACCATGGCCTCCAGCCCCGCCTCCAAAACCCTCTGAACCCCCTGTTGCCCCAACTTGTCCAGGCTGCGCAGCTTGACCCGATCACCCGGCACCCGAATGCAGTGGACCAAGTCCACCCAGAGAATGAGGAGGTCATCTTCACTGAAAGGAAACGACGCCACATCCTCCGCCCACTCCTCCAATGTCCGACAAGGACGCTCGTCCCACACCCAGCTCTCCTCCGTGGCCTCCACCCCCGCGATGCCCAATGCTTCCTCCATATGCTCCCGGTCTTCCTCCTCCCACCTCCGTTGCCTGTCCTCCCGCATCTCCCTCTCCGTCTCCATCTCCGAACTGCCTCTCTCACTTAAGAGACTACTATCGGAGGTGAAGGAAGACACCTCCCAGTCCCAGTCACGCCGGTCACGCCGGTGCCGCTCCACCGAGTGACCGCCACGCAGACTCCAACCACTGGTGCCAACTGCCCCCACTGGCCTCCTGAAGCCCTCATCGCCACTATGCTGCTGCTGTTGGTGCTGCTGCTGCTGCAGCCGCCGCCCTCCTCCTGGCTGGGGCCCAGCCCCCTGCTGCCCAGACCCCTGCTGCCCAGCCCCTTGCTGCCCACCCCCCTGCTGCCCTACAGAAGTCTCTCCCGGGTGAGTGACCACCTGAGGTACATAAGACACCTGGGGGGAATGAGGCAATCCCAAACTGCCTCCCCCTTCCCTGCCTGCACCCTCCTGGACTGCTCCACACAGCTGATCTGCCCGCTCCTCACCCATCCCCCTCTCTGCCACAGCACCCCCAGACACCTCTCCCACCTCCATGGAGTCTGCCTCCTGCTCAGAGGGCTGCAGGAGCTGCAAAAGCTCCTTTTCTATGGCACTTTCCCCAGCAAGGTCAGGCAAAGGAAAGCCCTGCAGCTGCAGCTCTTCCAAAGCCTGCTGCCCTTCCCCCTGCTCCTGCATCTCAGCTCCCCAGGCTGGAGGACAATGCAAACTTTCCTCCACCTCCTGCACCTCCACTTTTCCACTCCCACACCCCAAACTAACTTCCCCAGAACCCCCAGGGGTTCCCCCACCTGGGGAGGGGTCACCCCCCGACTTTCTCCCCCTCCCACCCCCTCAAAAACTCACTTTCTTTGCAGCCCAAACAGGAGCTCCCAAAAATGCTGCCACACCCACAGGAAGCTAGGGTTAGGGTTAGGGTTAGGGTTAGGGTTAGGGTTAGGGTTAGGGTTAGGGTTAGGGTTAGGGTTAGGGTTAGGGTTAGGGTTAGGGTTAGGGTTAGGGTTAGGGTTAGGGTTAGGGTTAGGGTTAGGGTTAGGGTTAGGGTTAGGGTTAGGGTTAGGGTTAGGGTTAGGGTTAGGGTTAGGGTTAGGGTTAGGGTTAGGGTTAGGGTTAGGGTTAGGGTTAGGAATAAATGATTTTTTTTTTTTTTTTTTTTAGGAATAAATGATTTTTATTGGACAAAGCCACCGTCCTACAGCACGTAAAAACATTTGGCAGGAACACAAGCACAGCCAACAGGGAGGACAAGGTACAAAGCAAGGGCATACAACGCATAAAAACACAGAAGCAAATAAACAACCCCCCCCTCGGAGAAGTACATCCCTCTGTACAGAACCCAGGACAGACCTGGGAAACAAAGCAGTTCAATGCTAATACATGACTGATACAAAACAGGTACACAAAGATTTACAGCAACCGAAAACAGAATCGAAAGGTTCAACTATTTAAAACTATGTACAACTATTTACAACAGGGCAGATGGAGAGAGAAAAACACTTGAGATGGACCAGAAAACCCCCGTACCCACAGGCCGCCCTTGCTACCGGGGCACCGCCACCTCCTGGTCCCCGACTCCGTCAGGGGGGTCAGGAATCCGAGGACCCCGACATGCGGACCCATGGCCTGCGGCCTCCATCTTCTCTACCCCCTCCGAGATCAGAGGTGTAGCCCTACGAAGGCCCTCGCCACCGAGGGGCAGTGAAGGCGGCGGGTCGCCCGCCTGCGGCGTGGCCATCCCATCCCCCTCCGCAGCTGCCCCCTCCGGGGACGGGGCCATCCACAACCGGAGCGGCTCGCGAGCCTCCGTCTCCGGCGCCCTGACGGCCTCCTCCCTCGCCGCCTCCGGACCGGGCGGGATACAGCCGCTCCCCCGCTCCTCCGACTGCATCTCCACCTCCGCAGCGGGATCCGCCTCCTCCACCCGTCTACCCCCTACCTCCGGATGTGCTGTCAACACCCTCGGCTCCTCCGTGTGCAGCTGGGCGCCTTAGGGTTAGGGTTAGGGTTAGGGTTAGGGTTAGGGTTAGGGTTAGGGTTAGGGTTAGGGTTAGGAAAATATAATTTTTTTTTTTTTAGGAAAATATAATTTTTATTGGGTTAAAACCACCGTTCTACATTTCACAAATACAGAGAGGGGAGATGCCCACTACATAAACTGTGAGCAGAGCTCCCCGGTACAAAGCAAATACATAAACAGAGTTAAAAGGTTACATTCCCCAAAACAGCACCCTCCCCACCCCAACAAAGTCCCTCCTGGTGCAAGCAAAGGGGAAAAAACAGAAATACATAAACACAAAGGTCCATCCTGGCTCAGATACATTTCTAAAGTAACAGTGGAAAAAGGCTATGTACAAAAGCAGTGTCAAATATACAACTATTTACAGATATTTACAGTTCAAAAGGCCCCTCTATGTGATGGGCGGGTGCACCCCCTGCAGCCAGGCCCACCGCCGCCGCCACTTGTCCCGAGGCAGGACGCCCCGCTCGTAGCCGGCCTGGTCGCGGAGTCGGGACAGCACAAAGTCCGTCCACGCCCGGGCCTCGGTGGGCTTCCCGCCCTGCAGCTCCTTGCCCCGCTGGATGGAGAGGGCCAGCAGGACGAAGAGGTTGACCAGCCGGACCACGGCCCACGGGACGGCTCTGGCGAAGGCCCGGGGCCCGCTCCACGCTCCCGCACCTGCTGCTGGCTCGGCCCCGGAGACCACCGTCTCCCAGCCCTGCTCCGCCAGGCTCGGCCAGTCCAGGGCCCGGGAGACGCCCTCCCACAGGCGCCGGGCCGGGGCGCACTCGCTGACAAAGTGCGCCACCGTCTCTCGTGGGAGGGGCTGCTCCGAGCAGGCCGGCCGTCGGCAGAGCTTGCTGGACTCCACCAGCCAGGGGCTCGTGGCCCCCACCCGCAGCACCTGGTGGAAGGCCCGCCAGCGCAGCTCCCACAGGCTGTGGGGGATCAGCCGGTCCCCGAAGGTGCCCCGGACCGCCTCCGCCTGGAAGAGGTACTCCGAGAGGCGGGCCCGCTTGAGGCGCCGGTGCGCCCTGGCCGTCTCCAGCAGCCCCTCGGTCAGGGCGGTGTAGATGGCACGCCGGAGAGCCGCCTCCTCCACCCCGGCGTCCGGCCCCTTGCACTGCGCCGCGCTCACCCCGAACTCCCGGATCCAGCCCGCCGCCTCCTGCCAGTACTCCGGGAGGCCCAGACGCAGCGCGGCCGAGAGGCGGAAGCCCGTCTCCTGCCCCCTCCACCAGCGGCGCCCCCAGGCCGTGCCCTCGAGCACGTCGCGCAGACGGGCCCAGGCCGAGCCGCCCTTTGTGACGGCCAGGGGCACGCCCGCCTCCTCCTCGGCCCGCAGCCGCAGCTGCCACCGCACCACGCCCCCGCAGTTGGCCGCCAGGAAGACGGCCAGGAAGAGCGGGCCCAGCGCCCGCAGGCCCAGGCCGCCCTCGGCCACCCGCCCGTAGGCGGTGGCCCGCGCCAGGGGGAAGAACTTGGTGCCCCACAGGAACGCAAAGACCCGCCCCGTCACGCCGTCCAGGAGGCGCTTGGGCGGAGGGAACACCGCGGCCAGGCTGGTGGCCATCGGGGCGCAATAGGTGTTCACGTAGCGCACCCGCTGGTACAGGCCCAGGCGCCAGGGCTGCCACAGCCGCAGCTTGGCCTCCACCTTCTCCTCCCAGGCCCGCCAGTTGGCCTCCCAGCCCCGGCCGCGCAGGCTGAAGTGCACGCCCAGGATGGGGACCGTCTCCGCCTCCTCGCCCGCTGCTGCCTGGGCGCCCTCCTCCTCCTCCTCCCAGAGCGAGGCCATGGAGCGGAGCCCCACCGATTCCGCCCGGGGCCGGAGGACGTAGCTCCGGGACTTGTCCGGGTTGACGGCCGCCCCGGACACGGCCTCGTACGCCCGGATCTGCTCCCGGACCGCCCGCAGCTCCCCAGAGGTCCGCACCAGCAGCGAGACGTCGTCGGCGTGGGCCACGACCTTCACGGGCCCCTCGCCGCTGCCCCCGGACAGGTCGATGCCCCCGATCCGCCCGTCCCGCTGGATGCGCACCAGCAGCGGGTCCAGCGCCAGCACGTACAGCAGGGCGCTGAGCGGGCAGCCCTGCCGGATGCCCGAGCGCAGGAAGACCGGCTCCCCCGGGTGCCCGTTCACCCACGGGGTGACGCTGGCCTGGCGGTACAGGGTGCGCAGGTACCCCACGAAGGCCTCGGGGACGCCCTTGCTGACCAGCACCTGCTCCAGGTAGACCCGGTCGACCCGGTCGAAGGCCTTCGACTGGTCGACCTGCAGGACCGCCCCGCCCCACACGCCCGCCCGGGTGGCCTGGAAGACCTCCCGCAGCACGATCAGCGAGTCCGCCATCCGCCGCCCCGGGACTGCGCTGGTCTGCGTCCCGTGGACCAGCTTGGGCGACACCCTCGCCAGGCGGGTGTTGAGCACCTTGGCGAGGATGCGGTAGTCCACGTTGGTCAGCGTGATGGGACGCCAGTTGGTGACCAGCGTGGGGTCCCCTCCCTTGTACAGGAAGGTGAACGCCCCCCCGAAGAACGCCCCGCTGAAGCTGCTCTTCCCCGACAGGGCCTCGTTGAAGGCCTCTGTCAGCGGCTGGGCCAGGTGCTGCTGGAAGGCCTTGTAGAAGGCGTAGCCCAGGCCGTCCGGGCCGGGCGCCGAGGCCTCTCGGCCCCGCCGGATGGCCTCCAGCACCTCCTCCACCAGCACCGGACGGGTCAGGCCCTCCTCCTCCTCCGCTGTGAGCCGGTCCCGCTCCTCGGGCAGGGCGTCCCGCAAGAAGGCCCTCACGGCCTCCGGGTCCTGCCCCTTGCCCCCGTAGAGCGCCTGATAGTGTCGGTGCAGGACCGACAGCATGCCCTCCGGGGTGGTGCGCAGCTCCCCGCTCTCCGCCTCCCGCAGGCCCTCCATGGGCTGCTGGGGCGCCCGGACCCGCCGGCTCCGCTCCCACTCGTCGCGCTCGACCACCGGCCCCTTGGCGCGGCATCGCTGCCGCTGCCGCCGGCGCTCGCGCCGCTTGCGGTGGAAGGCCTGGACGGCGTCGCCGTCCCGCGCCAGCTTCTCCCGGTCCCAGGCCAGGCCCCGGTTGATGCGCTGGTGGGCGGCCAGGAACCCGTTCAGCGCCCGGTGGTACTCCGCCAGGTCCCGGCGGTAGGCCCGCGCGGTCAGCGCCTGGCACCTGCTCCGGATCTCCCCCTTCAGGCTCTCCCACCAGGCCGTGAGCCGGCAGGGCTCGTGCGCCAGCCGGGTCTTGGCGGATACGATGGCTGCCTCCAGCACGTCCCGCAGCTCCTGCTCCCGCAGCAGGTGCGGGTGCAGCCGCCAACGCGGCCGCCCGCGGGGCGGCAGGCGCCCCGCCGCCAGGCGACAGGCCAGCAGGCCGTGGTCCGACCACGGCGTCAGGCGCAGCTGGCACTCCCGCACCTCCCAGAAGGCCTCCGCCCACACCCGGTCCAGCCGGCTGGCCACGCTGGGGTGGTAATAGGTGAAGCGGCCCTCCCGCCGCTCCGGGCAGTTGGCTTGGAAGGTCTGCCTGCAGTGCGTGGGGAAGAAGCCCAGATGGTTCTCTGCCTGCAGGGCCGCGTCCACGAGGCCGAGCTCGCCCTCCAGGAGCTCCTGCAAGCTCCTCTCCTCCGGGGTCAGGGGGGCCGGGGCTGGCGCCGCCCCGGGACGCAGCGACACCCGGTCCTGCTCCCGGGCCCGGTTGTTGAAATCCCCTGCTACCAGCAACGACCGCCGGGTCGCTACCGCGTGGTCCCGCAGGCGCGTCCACAGGCTCTTGCGGAGCCCGGTCCGCTGGGGGCCGTAGACGGCGCAGAGCCGGAAACGCCGCTCCTCCGGCTCGCCGGACTCGGAGACGCCGGACAGGTTAAAATCCAGCAGGGCCAAGTGCCCCGGCGTCACCTCCACCCAGCGCTTGACGGTCAGGCCCTTCCGGGCCCGCACCAGCACCGCCACCCCGCCTGTCCCTTCCGGGGTGAAGGACCAGAAGGACAGGCCGCCCCGCCAGCGCCGCTGAGCACTGCTGCGCTCCTCCTCTCCCCGAAAGTGCAGCTCCTGCAGCACAATCAGGTCGAGGTCTAGGCGGTCGAGCGCCGCCAGGATCTCCCCCCGCCTCTCCTCCTGCCTCAAGCCCCTGGCGTTCCAGGTGGCTATGTTTAGCCGCCAGGCTGGACCCCCTTGGCTCTCCATTAGGATAGCGCTATAAAGTGGGGTTGGGTCCCGAAACAAAGGATCGACGGTACAAACGAAAAACACTTAAGTCAGCTGCAGAAGTCTCCCAACTAACAGAAAACACACACTAGAAAACTCAAACGCACAACAGAAAACAGGCTTCACTCAGCCGTTGCCCCAACGTGGGGCGCACCCGGTGCAGGTCCACCCTCCCGCTGCTGCTGCTCTCCGCTCAGAGAGGGGTCCGGAGCCGCCGACTGGCACTCCATCTCCTCCCCGGCGTCCTCCTCTACCCCCCCCAGGCTCGCGTCTGGGGGTGTAGCAATACCAGTGAGGGGGTGGGTGGGGTCCGTCTCGGTGCCCCCGCCGCCCGGCCCTTCCCCGGGGTCCCCCTCCTCCGGCCGCCACTCCGGAGAGAGCGCCAGTTGCAGGCACTGGTCGCTCGTCTCCATCTCATGGGACGACGGGTCCCCCTCTCCCTCGTTGCCGTGCTCCACTGCCACGTGTTGCGCAGTGCCAGCCTCCGTTGTTCCTCCCGGCGTGCCGGGTGCCCTCTCCCCCTGGGCCACAAGGGCCGGACCCTGTTCCTGCTCCGCCTCGGGGTTGGGCGAAGCCTTCCGAGGCTTCTTGCGCCTCTCCTTGGGGCTCTCCCGCACCTTGCCCTCCTCCGCGTCCCCAGGGGACTCCGGACCCGCCTTGTCCCCCCTCCGCTTGCGAGAGCTGCGCCTCTGCTTGGGCCGCTGCTCCGCCCGGCTGCCCACCAAGCTCTCCTCCTCGGACGAGGAGCTCCCGCCTGCCGCCGGGGCCTCTCCCTCCTCCTGCTCCGCCAGCACACGCAGCACCCCATAGCGGGACGGGCCCGCCTCCTCCTCCACCTCCTGGCCTCCTTGCGGCTCTGCCCGGCCCGTGCCCTTCCCACGACGGCGGGACACGGTCGTCCAGCCCGCCTCCTCCTCCTCCCGAGCCTCGTCCTGCGCCACCCCTGCCCGGGCCTCCGCCTGCTGCTGCTGTTGCTGCTGCTGGCTCCGCTCCGCCCTGCGAGCCCGCTCCTCCCGCCGCTCCTGCGCGGCTCGCTCCCGGGCCTCCGCCTCCCGCCGCATCCCCTCGGTGGCCTGCCGCCACTCACGCTCGTAGGCGTCGGGGTAGCGGATGTTAGTGGCGGACTGGGGGCAGAGCCGGTAAGCGTGCCCGCGCTCCCCGCACAGGCTGCAGGTGACCGGCCGATCGCACAGGCCGGTCCGGTGGCCCCGCACCCCGCACTTGGAGCACAGCTCCGAAACGCAGTGGCGGCGGAGGTGGTCAAAGCCGCCACACAGGAAACAGGCCGGCGGCTGCCCGCTGTACCTGGTCACGCCCCGATCTGCCCCCATGAAAAAATATTTGGGGAGGTGGCGCAACCTGCCGGTGAACGGCTCCCGCCCGAGGGATACGATGGCCCGGTACTCCCCCGTCCAGTACCCCTTGGCGTCCAAGCGCTTCTCGGGCGGCATCAGCACCGTGCAGTGCCGGCTCAGCCACCGCCCGACGTCCTCCTCCGGCACCACGGTGGTGCGGAAGAACACGGTGAGGACCTTGGCCTCCCCCCGGAATAGCGGGATCAGGGAGAGGTCCTGGGCAAAGCGGGGGTCCCGCCGGTACGCCTCCCGTGCCCGCTCCCAGAACAGCTGGTACCCCAGCTCGCTCCGGAAGCAGAGGTCGATCTCGGGGATCCCCGGGGGCGTCAAGATGGCCAAGACCTCTGCGGGCGGAAAACCCAGCTCCCCCTCGAGGAACTCGCCCTCGATCCACTCCCGGGTACAGGTCTCGGCCTTGTCCCCCTTGCAGCGCAGGCGCACCACAAAGCGCTGCCGGGGGTCCTGCTGCGGCTGCTGCGGCCCCTCCTCAAAAAAACGGTGGAGGAACTCGGCGTCCTCCCACAGCTCCCTGTCTGGGTCCTCCCAGGTGGCCCTGCCGGGGCGTGCTCCAGCAGCCGCCCCCCTCGGTCCTGCTGCGGTGCCCCCAGCCGCGGCAGAGGCATAGCTCCGGGGCGGCCGCCCGCTGCCCACGCCCCCGCTCGCCGCCCTGTTGGTATCGGGCTGTGGCTGTTTTGGCGGCGGAGCGTGTCTATCGGGTTCCCCCGTGTCCATGTTGGCAGAGTTCAGTTCCACAGTGTCTGTGTGGGGCAGAGTTATACTCACTCTGCCACCGCCAGATGGTCCTTGTGGCTCCAAGGCCGTCACGTCCCTGCCCGCCTCCGCGGGGTCTGCGCCGTCTGCCGCTGTCTCCGCGTCGCTCCTCGCCGTCGCCGTCACCCGCGTGGACCGGTCTCCAGATGTTGTCTGCTGGGGTCCTGGGCTGTTCCGCTCCTCCTGCTGTCGTCCGCCACCGCCGCCGCTGCCGCCTCCGCTCGGTCCTCTCCCGCCTCCGTCCGATCTCCCGGGTCCGCTCCACAGGCTGGGTCCCCGATCGGGCCCCCGGTCTCGCTCCCGCTCTGCCTCGGCCTCCGCCCTGGCCGCTGCCCGCTGCCGGATCCGCAGCCTCTCCTGCAGCGCCTCCGCGATCCTCTCCAGGCCGCTCGCAAAGGCGCTGCCCATCAGCTCCTCTCTGCCCTCTCCGTCCAGGAACGGGGGCCGGTTGTCCCGCGACAGCGCCTCCGCATCTGTCAGCGTGCGGCTCCTCCGTTCCCAGTGCCCTGCCACTGCCTGCAGCACTGCCCGCATCCCTTCCTCCGTCAGCCAGGATGGGAAGCGGGCCTTGCGATGCCGAAAGCGACGGAAGGCAAGCACCTTCCGCACGGCCAGGATGGTGTGGGCCTTGTGCTGGAGTGCCTGCTCCAGGGGGCCCTCCCACTGCTCCCTGAGCACATCCACCAGTTTCCCCTTGGCCTCGCTCAGCAGGTCAAAAACCTGCTGCTGGCTGCATTTGCTCAGGTCTTTGATCTTAAGCTTGCCTCTCACAGGCCCCTCTGGGAGACTGATGTTCCAGACCAGGTCTCCCCAGAGCAGCAGGAGATCCCTGTCCTCCCAGGGGGGCTGCTGAAGGTCCTGAGCCCACTGGGCCAGAGTCTTCCCCGGGCGCTCCGCCCACCCAGACTGCCAGCCCTGCACCCCCTCTCTGTGGGACCTGCCTGAGCCATCTGTGTCCTCCACCTCCCTTTCAGTCTCCAGCTCCACCTCAGAGCTCGCCTTGCTGCTTGCAAGACTCCCTGCAGAGGCTACAGAGGCTGCCTCCCAGTCCCTGTCCCTAGAGGCCCTTGCTGTGCCACTCCTGCTTCTAGGAGGGCTTCCCCAGGCCTGCTCCCTCAGAGACCAGCCCCCAGGGAGCCTCTCCCCCTGTCCCTGCCGCTTCTGCCGCTCTCTCCCCCTCTCCCTGTGCCCAGCAGAGGCTTGCCTGCCTTCCAGCTGGGCTCCCTGAGCTTCTGCTCCAGAGGCCTGCAAAGCCTGGGGCTCGCCTAGCCTGGCTTGCCCAGGGAGGCCTCCCTCCAGTTCAGCCTGCCCCAGCAGGGCGGGGCACGCCCATCCTTGCCCCAAAGGGGCCCCCCCTCGATCCTCGGGGTGCCTAGGCAGCCCTGCCACACTGTCCCCTTCCAACTCCATCCCCACAGGCTGGATGGGGAAGGATTCTGCTCTGGCCTCCTGTTGCAGCTGAGCTTGTTGCATGGGGAAAGGCTGCAAGATGGCCTCTAGGCCTCTCCCTTCCAAACTTTCCCCTGCTGCTCCCGCTCCAATCCTCCGACATCCACCCCCCAAAACACCTACATCGGGGTCCCCTAAGGTTCCCCTACATGGTGGGGTGTCCCCCACCCGCGCCCCCTCCGTATTGAGCGAAAAAATTAAGTTTTTTCCACACCAACCTCAGGAGCTCCCAACAAACACAACCTCACCCACCGGAAGTCAGGTTAGGGTTAGGGTTAGGGTTAGGGTTAGGGTTAGGGTTAGGGTTAGGGTTAGGGTTAGGGTTAGGGTTAGGGTTAGGGTTAGGGTTAGGGTTAGGGTTAGGGTTAGGGTTAGGGTTAGGGTTAGGGTTAGGGTTAGGGTTAGGGTTAGGGTTAGGGTTAGGGTTAGGGTTAGGGTTAGGGTTAGGGTTAGGGTTAGGGTTAGGGTTAGGGTTAGGGTTAGGGTTAGGGTTAGGGTTAGGGTTAGGGTTAGGGTTAGGGTTAGGGTTAGGGTTAGGGTTAGGGTTAGGGTTAGGGTTAGGGTTAGGGTTAGGGTTAGGGTTAGGGTTAGGGTTAGGGTTAGGGTTAGGGTTAGGGTTAGGGTTAGGGTTAGGGTTAGGGTTAGGGTTAGGGTTAGGGTTAGGGTTAGGGTTAGGGTTAGGGTTAGGGTTAGGGTTAGGGTTAGGGTTAGGGTTAGGGTTAGGGTTAGGAATAAATGATTTTTTTTTTTTTAGGAATAAATGATTTTTATTGGACAAAGCCACCGTCCTACAGCACGTAAAAACAGTTGTCAGGAACACAAGCACAGCCAACAGGGAGGACAAGGTACAAAGCAATGGCATACAACGCATAAAAACACAGAAGCAAAGAAACAAACCCCCCTCAGAGAAGTACATCCTTCTGTACAGAACCCAGGACAGACCTGGGAAACAAGAGCAGTTCAAAGCAAATGCATAACTAATACAAAACAGGTACACAAAGAGTTACAGCAGCAGAAAACAGAATCAAAAAGGTTCAACTATTTACAACTATGTACAATTATTTACAACAGGGCATACGGAGAGAGAACACACAGGAGGGAGATGGACAAGGAACCCCCGTACCCACAGGCCGCCCTTGCTACCGGGGCACCGCCACCTCCGTGCCCCCGACTCCGTCAGGGGGGTCAGGAGTCCGAGGACCCCGACATGCGGACCCATGGCCTGCGGCCTCCATCTGCTCTACCCCCTCCGATGTCAGAGGTGTAGCCCTACGAAGGCCCTCGCCACCGAGGGGCAGTGAAGGCGGCGGGTCGCCCGCTTGCGGTGTGGCCATCCCATCCCCCTCCGCTGCCGCCCCCTCTGGGGACGGGGCCATCCACAACCGGAGCGGCTCGCGAGCCTCCGTCTCCGGCGCCCTGACGGCCTCCTCCCTCGCCGCCTCCGGACCGGGCGGGATACAGCCGCTCCCCTGCTCCTCCGACTGCATCTCCACCTCCGCAGCGGGATCCGCCTCCTCCACCTGTCTACCCCCTACCTCCGGCCGTGCTGTCAACACCCTCGGCTCCTCCGTGTGCAGCTGGGCGCTGTGGACCTCCAGCGGCCCCTTGCGCCGCTTGCGCTGCCGCTTCCCCTTGGGACTCCCCTTCCTGCCAGAGCCACCCGGCGGACTCGGAGGCGCGTCCGGAGAGTCGGGAGACGCCGGGCCTCCCCGGTGCTTGCCCGCCTGCCGTTTCCGCGCCCTGCGTTGCGGCTGCGGTCGTGGCGACAGCCTGTCCTCCGCACCCCCGGCACCACCGCTCTGCCCCTCGCTCCCCTCGTCCGAGGAAGAGGAGGACCCCTCCTCCCCTGCGGATCCCTCGCCCTCCGTCTCCTGGAGCACGGCATAGCGGGAGCCGGACGGCACCGCCGCCGACCCGCTCGGACCCGCTCCTCCTCCTCCTCCGGCACAGGGACCCGAGCGACCCTTCCGGCCGCTGCCCACCACCTGCCACGCCGCCTCACAGCCACCTCCACCTCCGCTGCTTGTCCCCGGGCGCGAAGCGGCAGGCGCCTCTTCCGCGGCCCGACCCCGAGTGTCGGCCGGGGAGGATGACCTCTCCCACCCGCTCGCTGTCCCTGCCGCTCGCGGCCCCCGCTGCCGAGCCTCCACCTCCGCCTTCCTCCGCTCCCGCTCGAAAGCCTCCGGGTGCCAGATGTTGAGGGCGGACTCGGGACACGTGCGGTACGCGTGCCCGCGAACCCCGCAGAGGCTGCACGTCACCGGCCGATCGCACGCGTCGGTGCGGTGGCCGCGCACGCCGCACTTGGAACAGAGTTCCGAGGTGCAGTGGCGCCGGATGTGGTCGAAGGCGCCACAGAGAAAACAGGCCGGCGGCTGGCCGCTGTAGCGCGTGACCCCCCGGTCCGCCCCCATAAAAAAGTACTTGGGGAGGTGGCGGAGCCGCCCCGTACCGGCGTCGCGGCGCAGCGCCACCACCGCCCGGAACTCGCCCGTCCAGTACCCACGGGCGTCGAGGCGCCGCTCCGGGGGCCGCAAGACCGTGCAGCGCTGCGCGAGCCAGATCCCCACGTCCTCCTGCGGAACCACCGTGGTCCGGAAGAAGACCGTGAGGACCTTGGCCTCCCCACGGAACAGCGGCATCAGCATCACGTCCCGGGCGAAGTCGGGGTCCCTCTGGAACGCCTCCCGAACCCGGGCCCAGAAGTAGCGGTAGGTGGCGTCGTCCGTCAGGCAGACGTCAATCTCCGGGATCCCCGGGGGCGAGATCACCGCCAGGACGCCGTGCGGTGGAAACTTGAGGTAGCCCTCCAGGAAGTCCCGCTCCACCCATTCCCGCGTAAAGCCCTGCGCCCGGTCCCCCTGCCTATGGCGCAGGCGGATGACGAAGCGCTGACGGGGGTCACGCTCCTGGGGCAGCTCTTCAAAGAAGCGCTGCAGGAATTCCTCGTCCTCCCACAACTGCTCCTGCCAGGCCTCCTCCCTCCCTGCGGCCCCTCCGGCCGCGCGCCCCGACGGCCGCGGTCCTCCGCCACCACCGAGGGCCGAAGCGTAGCTCCGCGGGGCTTGCTCCCTGCCTCTGCCACTCTCCGGCACCCGTACCCGCTCCCCGCCGATCGGCTGCGTCGGCCGTCGAGGCAGAGACTCCGACCGGGGCGGAGCAGGAGCCCGCAGACGCCCACCCTCCGGCTGAGGAGGGGCGCGGGGACCACTCGGCCCAGGACCTTCCGTGGCCCGGGGCCCGACCACTGGCACGCTCACTGGCCCACTCGTGTCCACAGCCTCCTCTGCCCGTTCCCCAGTCCCAATGTTCACAGCAGCAGGAGTCTGAGTCCTTTCAAGTCCAGCAGCACCCACAGGAGGGGCGTCAGCAGCAGCAGCAGCAGCGTCTCCGCCACCCGCCGCCAGTTCAGCAACGTCCCCAGCATTGTCCCGGAGGGGGGCCAAAGTCCGCACCCCTCCATCTGTCCATTTTTGACTCTGCCCAGAGTCCGGGGACGAGCTCGGCCCCGTCGCCGCGTCATCAGCGTCCGGCACGACCGGCTGCACGATCGCCGGCATCGCCCCGGGCGACTCCACCGCCGTCTCCGGCACAGGCGTCCTCCTCCTCCGCTCCCGACCTCGCTCTGCCGGCAGCTCCTGGCGTCGTCCCGGCTCGTCTCCCGACCTCGATCCCGCTCCCGTCACCGCCATCCGCGCCGTTCCCCGCGCCGGCCGCCGCGGC